>NW_024040976.1:0-30963 GCF_014851395.1 Micropterus salmoides
AAAGCAACTTGCTAGTTATTTAAGCATGCTAATTGCCAATTTTTACATGTTAGATATCTGTCTCCTTTGATCAGCTATCTGGAAAAGATGTGACGTATTGGTCGGAAATGAGGACAAAATTTGGAGCATATGAGGAAAGGGAGAGGATATGCCTGCAACCATTTACAGTGTCCATAAATGTCCTGAAGTAGCATGTGAAGGTAAACTTATTCCATTCTCTAAATATAGGGGTTCTTACATGAAAAGGATGATGTCATGAATATAAATTTCTTGCACAGGTTACTTTGAACTAGTCTTAAAAGCCTCAGGGACTTGGACTATTTCCTAATGAATGTCCAGTATTACAACTATTTTGACTTTCACAGTCTTTCATCTATCCTCTTTCATCTTATCTCCAACCGTTTATCTACCAATTATTAATGGCTTCATTGTCTTATCAAATATCCTTCTTATCTGCTGATCCTGATGTGGGGGGGGGGGGGGGGTGTCATCAGTTTGGGACGTAGCTGGAAAACCTTTAGAGTACACAGGACATAGAAGGCCTACATGTGTTGGATGACATCCTTTTAACGACACTGCTTTGTATCACAATTAGAAATACCCGGATTATTCTTTAGATGTTTCTCGAAAAGCTCAAATTAGATCAGACAGGCCAGGACAAGACAAAAATCACACCCTTTACTGTCCGTCTAAAAAGGAAGAGCAGTGTTTTCATGCAGATAACACTGCAGATGTAAACACATTGTAGGACCTAACATCTACAAAGATCAACTAATCTCCCACATAGTCCTTTCATTAACCACTCAACACTCCACAGCCCACACGGCTAAATACGTGAAAGACTCTGATAAACTTCCGCTGAGGAGATAGATTTTCTATAAACGCTCTTGCCCTGGATTACAGTGTATCACAGTGTTATATTTCTATTGTAGTGACTCAGCAAGATTATCATGAAACCGCTTGGCGTGTCTAAACACCACTCATAGGGTGGTGATGCGAAGGTGTACAGAGGAAGGATTGCTTGGAGGAGCAGATGGAGATAAAGGTCTGGAGGAGTTAGGAGTAGTAGTCTTTAAGGTTAGTCTATAATAGTAATTAGTATCAACTGATACAAGTTTATTAATGGTGAAGAGTTTGTAGATTGTTGGAGGTCGTTTGTAATCAGTTTAATTTAGCAGGGACAGTGCACATTAATAAGCATGTAGATGCAAATGTGCCAGAGTTAGTCAAAAGACTATTTTTTTATCCGTTGTCCCTGGCTCATTTGACTCATAATGTACTACATGGGTGAATGTCCACTAATATTTAGTTCTAACCATATTGCTCTGAGACTGAGGTGAATACGGAGAGCGATAGAAAAGAATGCTGATAAAGCAAAGCAGGCTAGACCTCCCCTAGATATTGAAAGTAAACCTTGCTGGAGGTCAGTGACCCCAGGCCTTAAAAATACGCCCAGGGAGGATCACCATGCTGGCAGGGTGACTTACAAGATGGTGCAGAGACATCAAGGGCACCACCAAGCACTTAAGAATGCTATACATGACCACACAACACTGACACACTGCAATTTACACACCAGTCCGCATCCATCCCTTGTTAACGATAACTCACAAGGTTAATTGTTGGGATTCCCTAACAGTCAGTCAAAACTAAAAAAGCCCCTTTGAAAATAGGCGAAACATATTAGTGTCTTCAACCACATCCCGATTTTAACCTTCCTTGATAATTGACAATCAATTTCACATGTTGTTGTGCAAATGGAATAGACAACAGGTGGAAATTATAGGCAAGACACCCCCAATAAGGGTGGTTCTGCAGTGGTGCCACAGACCACTTCTCAGTTCCTACGCTTCCTGGCTGATGTTTTGGTCACTTTTGAATGGCTGGCGGTGCTTTCACTCTAGTGGTAGCATGAGACGGAGTCTACAACCCACACAAGTGGCTCAGGTAGTGCAGCTCATCCAGGATGGCACCTCAATGCGAGCAGTGGCAAGAAGGTTTGCTGTTTCTGTCAGCGTGGTGTCCAGAGCATGGAGGCGCTACCAGGAGACAGGCCAGTACATCAGAGACGTGGGAGGCCGTAGGAGGGCAACAACCCAGCAGGACGTACCGCTACCCCCTTTTGCAAGGAGCAGGAAGGAGCCCTGCCAGAACCCTGCAAAATGACCTCCACAGGCCACAAATGTGCATGTGTCCTGCTCAACGGTCAGAAACAGACTCCATGAAGGTGGTATGAGGCCCGACGTCCACAGGTGGGGTTGTGCTTACAGCCCAACACCGCAGGACGGAGGCATTTGCCAGAGAACACCAAGATTGGCAAATTCGCCCCCTGGCGCCCTGTGCTCTTCACAGATGAAAGCAGGTTCACACTGACACATGTGGCAGACGTGACAGAGTCTAGAGACGCTGTGGAGAACGTTCTGCTGCCTGCAACATCCTCCAGCATGACCGTTTGGCGTGTGTCAGTAATGGTGTGGGTGGCATTTCTTTTGGGGGCCACACAGCCCTCCATGTCTCGCCAGAGGTAGCCTGACTGCCATTAGGTACCGAGATGAATCATCAGACCCCTTGTGAGACCATATCTGTGCTTTGGCCCTGGGTTCCTCCTAATGCAAGACAATGCTAGACTCATATGGCAGGAAGGCAATGATGCTAGGACTGGCCCCCCGTTCCCCAGACCTGAATCCAATTGAGCACATCTGGGACATCATGTCTCGCTCTCCATCCGCCAACTCCTGGACAGTCTGTGGTGCAACGTGGTGTTGGTGGATGAACGAGACATGATGTCCCAGCTTTAGTCCAGGTCTGGGAGGAGAAATTCTCAGGAGACCATCCGCCACCTCATCAGGAGCATGTCCAGGCGTTGTAGGAGGTCATACAGGCACATGGAGGCCACACACACTACTGAGCCTCATTTTGACTTGTTTTAAGGACATTACATCAAAGTTGGATCAGCCTGTAGAGTGGTTTTCCACTTTGATTTTGAGTGTGACTCCAAATCCAGACCTCCATGGTTGATAAATTTGATTTCCATTGATAATGTTTGTGTGATTTTGTTCTCAGCACATTCACTATGTAAAGAAAGGAGTATTTTAATGACATTATTTCATTCATTCAGATCTAGGATGTGTTATTTTAGTGTTCCCTTTATTTTTTGAGCAGTGTATGTAGCAGTGTAAGTAACATTTTGGAAATGAACTCTACATATGGTGATTAATGCCTAAAGGATGAATTTTCTTTGTCATATTTTTTAAATACAGTATGTTACCTTTTTTTTTAAAAACCTCTGTTTCTTTACCTCTTTCTCTTTTTTCAAATCAACATATAAGCTTAATTGGATCGAATGTCTTAAACCTTTCTCTCAGTTCTGAGTAGGCCTTCTCTGAATGAATAATTGGATCAGGATTTTCACGTAATTAATTCCACTAAGTAGATGGGTCAAAGGCCTGACAGTCCCCCTGGCATTTTCTTTAAACCAATCTTGATGTGAGCAGCTATTTTTAAATATCTGTGTGTGCATATATATGTTCTTATGTGCATGCCAATGTGCAGGAAAATATGTGTTGTGTGTGTGTGTGGTGTGTGATGAGTAGGTGGACAGGGCAGCCCCACAGTGCTTCACACACCGCTGAGTCTTGCGTGGGAGTCATCACACAAGCCCAATTAGCATGACAACTAATTACTGTTTCCTTGGTCCCCTCCCCCATCCAAGCAACTTATTAAATTAAATCAACACACTGGTATTTCCACTGAAAACAATGCTCTTAGGGAGTAATAATGAATGCCTGGTGCTTGCCGTTTGTGTTCTAGGTATTACTTTTCATAAGGTGGTCAACCACAACACTGGAGTCTTTTGAAAGCTGGGAATGCTAACATCGAATATCAACACAGGAATTACTTCTAGGCTAGAGATAAGAGAAAGGAAGAGGAAACAGTTGAGGGGGTGTGAGATAACACACAATGTGATATGTATTGGCAACAGGGAGAAAAATGAGAACAACAAATGGATATAGAAAAGAGAGGAAAGTCTGCCTGGGGTGTGAGGTGCACGTGCTAACCAGCTGTTTAGCACAAGACATTCTGTCTGTCAAGACTTCTCAAACAGCTCCTACAGTGAATGGCATTTCACAAATATAAAATCTGGATATGGGGGCAATATCAAGGAAAGTATGCCAAATCAGTACACCTGCACCTAAAGAATGCAGCACAATATCCTATGAGAGTCTCAGTGTGATGCGAGAATTCAGGGCCAAGATGAAAATAATATTTATCAGTGTCATTGAGATGCAGTGAGGATGAAGGAGGTTCTCAATGTTTGTAGCAACTTGACCTGCTGACACCACTGTAACTCAGACAAAACATTTTCATTGGCATTCTTTTTGTTGCACAAGTCTCACATTCTTCATGTTGCATTTAATTGAATTTGACATTTAATTCTTAGGGCTCCCTGTATGTGTTGGCTGGCTTTAACTTGATTTTGCACTCTCCAATACAATGACATTAAGAGCTTTTATATGCAGTACATACTGTGTACAGAAAATTATATTGTGCGCCTCCCACAGACACAAGCATACTCGAGTAGCATTTACAAGGGGTAATCCATGCTTTTATTAATGCAGCTGTAATTGCAGGTCCCTTTCATGTGGCTTTATGTAGAAAAAACACAGATCTAAAAACAAAGCATATTTCTGCTAAGCCCTGGATTCCCAGATTCTCCACTGCCCTTCCGTGGCCATGTGGTAGGTGATTGTGTTACATTGCTGTGTGTGTGACTGAGTGTATGAATTGGGATTCCAGAGTGTTTAATCAGGCGCAACTGAAAAGACAGATGTTTTGTGTAAGTTAGCTTCCAAATGTATGAGCAGTACTGTGTGAAACCCAAAAGTCCTTTAACGAAGGACTCTGCAGGCAGGGATGTGTGTTTGAAAGAGAAATGCCCATGGACGAATGATAAACTGCCTCTTTGTTAAAATGTGTTACATGAAGTAGTATAAAGTGCGTGTTTGTTTGTTTGTTTGTGAGAGTGAGTCCACAGGTGCAGACAGAGGAGATGTGTTGGTTTCACTGCGGGTGGAGGTCATGAGACCGGGCTGGCAGCTGTGTTGGTGTCAGAGTGGCAGTGCCAGGCTGACAGTTAATGTCCAGTGTGTCACACATCTGACTTTGTATACTGGAGCTCTGCACTGGATAAAATGTGGCAGACTAGTTTCACAATAGGGAAAGAGCATATGAGATGTGATGGTCCAGAACCGACCATTTTTCAATAGCGGCTGGAATTTTACTTGTAGATATGTGAAAGCCCTGTACTTAAGTAATACAAAGTGTTACTTCGGATAGATTTCCTACTGATTAATCCAACTGAATGTGATTTTAAATTCATGACTTAAAACTCTGAGATTTCAAACTAGATTTTACTGATAGAAAAAAGGCACAAAACACAAAGTAAAGTCAGATTATTATTTAATTGTTTGACTGTATACTGTCCAACAACATTTCAACACTACTTTATTTCTACTCTGTACTGTGTACTTTGCACTATAAGGACGACTACTAATACCATAAAAACAAATATAATTCAGTAAATGACACACACTTCATAGCAACCCAGCTACACATAATTGGTTATCCTTGACTGATATGAACACGGACAGAGTTTGTCGTTCATTTGAATGCTAAATATACTTGTTGGTAGCTCCACAGAGTCAGTGCACCTGCACTCCAGTCAAAGCAAGGAGGCAAGTTCTTTTTATATTCTTTGAATATAAAAACACAGCTAAACTTTGAGCACTGAAAGTTTTTTTTTCTGTCATTGATCCATTGCTTATCAGGAGCTTTCCCATGGGTATTTTTTACTATGTTTTCTCTAACCTTTCAAACCCCTTTAAAAAGGTTGCTCTCTGTGTTTCTTCCAAGTCCCTCCATCTGAGAATCGGGCATTAAAATGGGACATAGTGGCGCCGCCTGCTGTTGTCAAATATACTTTCAAACCACAGAGCACAGGCAGAGTTGCCCACGCAGGACACCGTACTGTCTATTAAATCCTCTTGCACATCCTCTTTTGTCAAGTCAGCCGCTCTACCATATGTTTGCCTCTGAGCAAGATACTGTAAAAATAGGCTTGGCCTCGATGTTCTTAATGGCCATGTGTGCTATGAACGCATAATTATCCCCCGCAGTTTCATCCCAAACTCAGTTTTATAGATCACTTCAGGTTTATATGACACAAAACACACAGGAACACAGACTTGCATGCAGAGATAGGGTAGCTTTACTGTACAGTTCCAGTGCTAATGAGGCAGTAGCCAGTGGGGCTCAATAAAGATTTCATGGGTATCACTGCTGTGTTTCTCTACCTAAACACACCCACCTGTTGTCTCAGCTTATGTGAGACACGATAGAAGAAATGACACATTTATGTATTTTGGCGCTGTTAATGTATGTTTTGCAGTGGTTGGTTCTTTGGGATTTAGACAATTGTAATTCAAAGCTAGGATGTATTTGTTAGATAGTCACCTTGACCAGTGGAAACTGGAAAGCAAACAACATTCAGTTCCTACAGGACAGAATCAGACTGAGGACCTCTTGTGGAGTGTGCTCCACAAGGAATTCCAGCTCTGGAGATGCCACATTATCCATGGCACACAAATGTAAACATACACAGATATACAGCACACACCCGGCCATGCACTCGCTGACTCAGACTATGCAAATTGCAAATCAAATGTATAAATACCTCAAGCCCACAATTTATAATCCTTTTGTACAAAAAAATTTATCATGCATGTTTACAGCTTCGCTTTCCTTGTAGATTTATATCACATGGCAAGCAGCAAAGGCTGCAGACACGGCTGACATTTGGTTATGTATTAGATGTTATAATAACTTATTCCAGGCTGCTCTGTGGTACGCCCTTCTGTAATTACTGTCAGTATTCACACAGCCGTCATATATCTCACACACAACCCGCAACACATGATCTGTCACACATTCTAGGCTATTTGCACATTAGAGGCAAATAAACGGCCATCTTAAAATACATGCTGACATGCAAAAAATCTTCTTCTGACTCACAACAGTGGATGAATATCAAAATCTCAATGCAGAGAGATTTTCAACACTAACATGTTATTTAACCAAATCCCAACACTCTGTGCTGTAAGAAGTTACACCGTTCAGATGTTGAAGATATGGTTGGAGCAGTATCCGAGTTAATAGTAAACCCAATAATTCAATTTCAAGAGCCAAAAGAGACACTGGCATTACTTTCTGCCTGTTTTACAAACACAAGCTCTACAAATGAAGATACTATGAGTAAAAACCTCCACCAATAAGAATTACGTAGGTTATGTTCCTCACTATCCTAAGAAATTATTCTTATCACATAAGTTTGCAGTCCAACAGAATTATTCCAACTGTAAGCACTCATGCTTAACATTTAGAATACAATCTCTGCATCAATTTGTTTCATTGTTATGGCTACAAATTCCTTGGCACAGGGCCCTGCATGGAAATCCATTTTCAGATATCCTGCTGACAAAGACGCAGATGAAGAGTCTAAACAATCCTTCTTTTTAAAAATGGATAATCATTCATTTACATATTGTCCGGTGACCAGAAAAAAAAAACACAGGTTCATTGAGTTAAAGTCAGCAGATGCTTAAAAGTAGGTACTTTGACTTAGTTTTAGAATGTGGTGTGTCTCTGTATAGCTGGCTCTGTACTTCAGATTTAACTGTGGTTTGACAGCATGTACTGTATGTGGCTTGGGCAGAGCACATTATATAAGACCTCCCTACTGGCATCATTAGCCAGTTTGGTCCAGAGTCTAACCTTGACCACAGCACATTCAGCCCCTTTCACATTTCCTTCTCAATAATTTATTATTCCTTCTTGTACTTCTTCTCTTCCCTACCTATTTGTATGGCTTTCTGACATCACAATGGGAAAATAAGTTTTTGGCTTGGTACATCTTCCACCGTTTTAGTGATCAGTATCTCATTTAAAGAGATCCGATTGCAGTTTTCTAAATTCAAGTTTCAATTTTGAATTCATCATTATTATTATTATTTGGTGTGATAATATCTTCCATAACTACCAGCTTAAGCAATGTTAGGTTCACATTCAAAAATATTTGAGTGACATAATTAATGAAAGCTAGTCAAGAGATGAGTGATCAGCCACTCTGTCAGTGTTTCATTCCACCAAAAAAAACTGGCTGATCTATGTGTGTGTTTATGTAGCACAGCCTCAATCTGTCTCTGTCTGTCTGTCTGACCGTCTACACAAATCTCAACCACATAACACACAAACATAGTGCAAGCTCAGCTCAACCACTGTAGCCTTCCACTTTCACAGGAATTTCCCCCCATTTTAGCCCAGAGGATCCTGCTTACACTGGCAAAATATGAACCCAGTGGCACCGTTGAGCCACAAAAACACAAAACAAAACAAAACTTGTATATTTTCCTGATTACTTAAACAGGTTCACATGGCAACGTATGAGGTCTTGGTCAAACTTGTGGATTGTGCTCTCGAACAAATAAAACTGATGCTCATATGAAGAGAAGGGTGAAGAGATATTTCTATGAGCAAAATCTTCAAGTCCACTCAAGTCTTTGGGTCTTTAGTTTGAAAACAAAGTGATATTTAAAGTGATTACACAATGTGCGTTTGACTTACTGTCATTCCCTCGATGTATTAAACCAAACTCAACAAATTATCATCAAAACAAAGTTAGATCTAGGAATGGGTATCATTTAAAATTTTTCTATGCTTGTGCTAATAGGAAATGAATATGAGCAACTTCAAGAACGTTTCTCAAATAAAATAGTCTGAAATTGGCAAAATTTGAGTAAAATCAGATATATGTTAAGAACAAGTAAACAACATTACAAATTACACTAGGCATTCATTGCCAGCTCTCATTTCTCAACAGTTTGATTGGCTCACATTTCAGGCACCAAGAAAGTACTGTAGTTTAATACCAAATCCTACTTGTAACCCTAACCCTAATCTACCTACCTACCTACCTATCTGAAAAATGTAAGCCACATCAGGGATGACTCGTGTTTCTGTGCTGTAATTGGTTGACTCAGAAGCTGTGAGGTGGTAAAAGGGCTTAGAGGGCACCATGACGATGTCCCAGTGCTAAGCCATGGTGATGGTTGCTCCGGCCTGACGAGACCTCATTACAGGCTGGTGGGGAGTCCCGTCTGAAATCTCTGGTCCAGATGGTCACTCAGAACCAATTAACACACCTTTCTGACTCACTCTCGCTAACTCTATCCCTCTCTGTCGCTCTGCTTTCCGTGTCCCCACATAACCTATCAAAGTGTAACCGGCGCCAACATGCAAACACACACAACAACAAACAACCCCACATCCAGGCTGATAGAATAGAAAAAAACAAATGGAGCAGTCGGCGGTCATTAGCTTTCTGTGCTTAATGATTGTCCTTCCAGTCTAGGTTAGAGGCCAGCCAATGCACCAGTAATGAGTCTGCTCCGCTGCCCCCTCACCCTTCTGGAAGAGTGGAGCTTCTCTGGAGCCAAGACGACTCAGCGGGACTAGAAGCAGTATAAAGGTTAATGGGCCCACTGAGATTAAGTGCAGGGCGAGTAAAATTGAGTTTGGAATACAGATGGCTCTGCCTGAGGTGAGGACACATTCCTAAATAGCAGATTCCATGTTTGAATACAGACAACACTGTGTCATTATTTGGGGAAAAATGTCACCACTTCATTTCTCTTGAATTATAACAAAATTTAGTATTTTAACAGTGGGTGTTCTATCAAGAAACAATGGCGTGCTACAAATCAAGGTGCTATTATGTCTGTTATCGTTTAGATTAATTGATTAATCTTTCAGTTTATTCAATGTCAAAAAATAGTAATGTAATTGCCCATTACAAGTTGTCTCAGAGCCCAAGTTGACATCTTCAAATTGTTTATTCTGTCCGATTGACACCATAAACCACTAAATATTACATTTACAATAATATCAATCCGGAAAAAACTCTCAAATTTGAGAAGTTGCAACCATTAATCAGTCTTTTCTGCCTGATGACTGACTTTGATTATCTATTATAAAACTGCATAAGCTTTCTATGAGGATGCTACAAAAGCGGGCGAGTGTCTGGGGACAAACTGAGACCTTGTTGTATTGAGTTGCAAAACATAGGAAAATACAGGTAGAGAACATAATCAGGCAGGGAAAGGATGGCAAGAGGGATCCCTGGAGGAACACATTTGCACACAGGAGGCTTGTGTTGGTACAGGAGTATACTGCCACAGGGTTTGGTGCTGAGCCCATGCTGGCTAAAAAGATATCCATATCCTGTGGTGCACAGCTGGCATTTAGCCCAGACCAATGTGGTGTTTACCTTCCTTCTCTCTGATTATCGTTCTTCTCTCTACTATCTTTATCTTGATCTCTTTTACTACAACATCAGTGTGAATTCATGTATGGTATGGATCTACTGTATCTGTCATTCACTCGCACCACTATCCACACCCCTTCATAATGGATCAAAAGTACAATAATCGTGACTTGCCACACTTCCAAGACCATGCTTGAGTGTGCATTTGGTCAGTAACATCACAACTGGCAGTAGAGACGGACAGTCAGGAAACACAGTGAGGACTGAAACGGAGGCACAGCAATTACATGGGACATGTAATTTGGATGGATATGGATATGCCACGAGGACACCCCAGTTTCACTTACTTCCTCTCTCCTCTGTTCTCTATACACGCTGTTTTCCTTCTCTCCTAGCCAAAGTCTGGACTAGATTGAGGGACAGCTGCAAGATGATCTGGTCATGATGATCACATTGCAGAAAAGCACATATGGCTTTAAAAGCCATATGTGCTCATATATTTTTTTCATGAGACCTGAGATTTGAGCACAACTATTGAAAGCTCTCTATAATCAAATCTGAAGGAATTGGAATTAAAAAAAATTCTGAACTGGACAGGGGTATTTGCAAGGGTGTGCTCTTGTGTGAATGTGTGTGTGTGTTTTGGAGGAAGGAATCTTACCTCTCTGGCTCTGGTCCCAGAGTCTGGTGGGTGGGGGGAGCTAGGGGTGTGGAGCTGAGCAAATGTAGGATGAAGTCTGGTGTAACCATAACAACCGAAAATACCAGCAGCTCACATATAGGCCCATCCAATACGTTTGAGTTACTATCATGAATATGTGTGCAAAATAAGCAGACTTTTAGGCAATGTGGCATTGTTTCAACCAATTGCAAATCAAAGACATCATTAAAAGACATCAATCAAGCCACATTTACTGGTATGAAAAAACAAATCTGCCCTATGTAAATGCAGACAGGTTACTGAAATATGATTCAGGTATACAGATTTAATAAGTCTGCTCTTTAAAATCTACCCTGCAGGTACACACACAAACACTTGTCATATGTTTTACTATGACACTATCCCTGACATAAATTTCAATGCTGGGTGGACTGTGTAACAGGCAAAGGCTTTACTTACCGTACACTGAAGCTCAACAAGATCTACAGGGATAAAGCTGAGGGAGAGCGGAGGCACAATAACGCATCTTCAGTTTGCTCTGAGTCACACTGAGATTTAACTGTAGCTAGAATAAAGACAGCCAAGCTTAGACACTGTCTGGTTCCACGCTTTAGTTAGGTCAGTCATAACCTCAACCTCAGACTTCTGATTCAGTCTGTTTATGTACACAAATGGCTGGCATCAGAAAGCAGGACATGTGGTGGAAACATGTTTACAGCTGTGCCCTGGCTTTTAGATGTGATGTAATAGAATGAAAAAAAAAGAAAGGTGGGTAAACTACAGTCATTGTAAGTGAATCCAAAATAGGAAGTTTAGATTTGTACATTTTATTAATTAAGCTATGACATAATGAGGCTAAAAGATAAGAACAGGAAGGAAAACACTGATGGAGAAACCGGCGGGGAGGACAAACAGAGGTTACATGAGGATGTTTCATGAATCCAGGTGGCAGGACAGGGCAAGACAGGACAGGGTAGGGGATTTACACACCACAGCTGGAGCAACAGCTCCCCCTGGGGCAAAGCAGCGATAATACATAAGACCTCAGAAGATCTGACTCACATCTGCCACCAAGACAAAAGTTATGTTTTGATATGGGTAAGAAAAGAGAGAAATGAATCGCAGTCATGAAGTCCGTAATGTCAGTTTCATGCTTTGCTGCCACTGAGCTGAACAGAAAAACTTGCCTTAAAATGCACAAAAGTGATCGAATTGGTTTGACAAAGGCAACTGTCTTTTGGAATGACAAGACACAAAATGATTTTCATGACAAATTTAAGTTTAAAGAAATCAATTTGGTGTAAAAAACGGACTACACCCTTCCATGCTGGTACCAGAAACCTGCACATTAATCTCTTCCCCCTCTCTCCCTCCTCTTCTCCCACACTCAGAACACACTGTGTTTTTCACTTCAGCACTTTTATGTGTTTACCAACCTTTACTTTTATAACAGCCATTAAACACCCACCTTTGAGTGAGATGTTAATGCACGGCGAATCCGGAGAAGAAAAATAATTCACCCTGTGATTCATTACTGACTCTTAATCCCTTAACACCTCATAAGAGTTCACAACTTATATACACGTGAACAGATTCATGCACACGCGAGCACAAATGTGCTCGCAAATGCACACATGCACTCGCCTGTGCCTAGAACACACATTCAGCACACACATTCCTAATCTGTATCCATGGATGTGGTTGGTGCTCTTTGGAGTATTTTTCCATCCATGCCTGGTAGCACAGCTGTCCTAGGAAGAGGCAACCATTCATTTATGGATCGACTGTTGCTTCAATCAGAGTCAGGGCTGGACAGCACGAGGCCACCCTTCGAAGGGAAAAAGGAAGAACTGGGCTACCATGCCAGATAATGTCACCACAGCACTGTGACTAGTGTGTCAGAAAGTAGGTTCTAATTGGTTTGAATATCAGAAAAAATACATTGGTGCCAACAACAGACCATAACACGAACATAGCTGCCTATGTTGCCCACTGAAAAAAGCCACAGGACAAATGTGCCAGAAGCCAAAAGCCTCAAACCGAGGCTGATGAGCATAACCACTGGCCTTACTTACAGGAAATACTATAACTACATTCTATTTAAATTACAGCATAAAAAACTGACCATTTCAAGTTGCTCCATAACAGAAACATTCATTCAATGAATGCTAACATTCTTGATACTCGGTGTTTGTCACCAAAATCAGTTCTGACAAACATGATCCCTTTTTTTTGTTTTTTCAATTTGCACTGCAGCCAACTTTCAAAATCTAGAAATGTATCAAAACAAAGAGCATAATGCATCTGTTGTCACCCTTGCTTTCAATGACATTGCCAAAAACATTAAATGAAGGAGCTAAATTAGCCTAAGTAGCATATTTTAAGATCAAAATGTCTAAAAAATAAAAGTCAGCCTTTAGACTTGCTTAGTTGCATGCTTGAATCCTGGATATGACCCAGAAAATTCATACAATATATCTTAACAGAATGAATAACTTTCGTTGTTTGTTCGTTGTATTCCTATTGACATCTCACACACATTTAGATTACTATCAAGAGAGAGGGACCCACGCATCAAAACACTGCTCTAAAGTGCCCCTAGTGATCATAAGCTCCACAATGTACCTTTAATTTCATCTAGAATTATACTCTAAATATTGCCTAGTTTTGTTATGTTAGACCATGTATGGTGTATGGGACTGTGTATGTGACTGTGTATGTCAGAAGTCTCCATGCTGCGTGCTGGTGATTTGTGATGCCTGTGAAGAATCCGAAGGTGGGGTTTGTGGGGGTCAGGACAGCTTCAGTTGTTATTACTGAAACGGACTGTGAGAAAGTCCTGACGGCAGGCGCTGGCTGCAGCTGATATGAGTCCTCTGGGACTTCCCCTCTGTTGAGGTCATCCCCTCGCACTCCAACACTCGTACATCACTGCTGACATCACCACTGATCTTCGCCAAACTGTTGCCAAGGGCGACACAAACAGGAAAAAGCGTGTGTGTATGGACGCCTGGCGTTAAGAAAGATCATCAAATTTTATTTCCGTTTTATTGAGAATAGAGTGATGTGCTACACCATCATTTAAAAAGGCAATCATCTAATAACATACATGTATTGTGTTTGAATGTTGGCTCTGTACCACAAAGCTGCATGTGTTGCGATCTCATTACCTATAAACTTATATAACTTATAGAATGATTGTTAAATAAAGTAAGTAAAAAATGGAAATGTGGGCTGACAGGAGAGCATGAGATAACCCTACAAAGCACTAATAAATGTGTTTGATGTGTGCTTGCATGTCTGCATGTTGCTACGTTCGCGTATATGCCTACAGCCTTTCCTGTCCCCCTGCTATGCCAGTCAATCCTTGGTATCCTGGGAAGTGGAGCGACAGTGCCAGCAGTAATCAGAGCTCTTTGTATCCACACACATAGTCGTGCTATAATCAGGGAATGTTCTTTTTTCCACCAATAATGGCTGTAATCCTCTCATCTCAATGTGATATGTAACCTGTGACACATACCCAGAACTCGGATTTTGTTGGAGATTTATACAGTACCTGGCCTCTGTCTTGTTTCAGAAAAGATGTTTTAAGCCAGCTTTTATAGTAACAGCATTAGCACTGAGAATTAGTTCTGCAGTCTGAGCTAATAATGAGTGACCTGAGGTAGTGATAATGTTCGGCAACAAAACTATTTACAATTTTCTCCAAGTGTATTCATATCTGTATGAAGACAATGTAGAAATCATTAACTTAAAAAAAAACACATGGACACACACACATATCATAAGGGAAGGCAAAATAAAGAGAGATACATTCATCCTGTAGGCAGCATGAGATTTTTTATATTTGTATATGCTTGCCCTGATTGACATTATGATCATATTTGCGTGCAGTCCATTTGAGGAGGAGAATATGTGAACAGTTGCCTCCAACCCACACGCTGCGTGAAGTTATGTTTATGTCCGTCGCTCTGTCGTGACATATGAAATGTCTACATGTGAAGCTGAACCTTGTAAACAAATATGTCTCAGCTATGTCTAACAAGGGAATGCCTCTTGGTAATTGAAACCAACTGTAGCAGTGAAGAGACAAAACAGAAATTTTCAGCAAGGATACTAATGATAATGCAGAATTGACAAAAAAGACTCCCATAAGTCTTTTAAATATCCAAAAGGTGCTGCAATCTGTCTGGCAGGGTGTGAACTGACTTTGACAAATCTCTGATTCAAGACAGTGGAGGTGTGTGTGTGTGTGTGTGTGTGTGTGTGTATGTGACGCAGTGCACATATGTGCTGAGATAAGAAGAGACACAAAAAGCAGAGGTCTCGGATCAAAAACGAGAGACGGATAAGCTTATGGCGCTGCTCTGAAGACTCATCTGTCTTAAAAATAAAAGAGGCTGGATGAATGAGAAAAGTGAGAAGCAAAGAGAAGAGGATCAGTAAAACCCATCTGAAGTCCTCACATATGTATTCAGTCCAGCTCACAAAGCTGAGAGATCCTAACACATATGAAAAACCTTATAAAATAAATACCCCAGGATGGTTGCAATGTAGCATACTTTGACTCATATGAATGTCAGTGAAATCCATTGATATACTAAACCTGATTTTATTTTTTTATTTTCACTGATTTTTATTTTGCTTTAGGTTAGTATGTGTGTCGCAATTTATGATTTACACCTTACAAACTTAAAAAACCTGTTTATTGTAAGGGTCTAAATGACATTTAAGTTTGTGGACAATGATTTGCAGTCATTTTTACATTTGTTTCTATTGATTCATACTTTACTTTTGTCCCGCAGTTCTGGTTTCTTTGTCATCAGTTATGTTCTTGGTCTTGTTCCACATCTGTCTGATTCTCTATTTTACATTCTTGTACACGCTGTGTTGACATCACTGTTGAGAGAATGTTGACTGACCAACACAAACTAGAGCTTTGTTACCCAGTTCAACACACACAACCCTCCATTCTGTTTTGTTGGCTTTGTTGGTAACAGTACAGCACTTCTTGTGCCAGCTGACACCTCCTCATTGGCCGTTGTGCTCGGCCTGCCTAGTGACATGCTGGTGTAACGCAAGACATACTAACATGGCTGACGTCAGAGCAGTAAGATGACTACCACAGTATAGGGAAAAGCTGTTCTAAAACAGCACCACTGTCTCAACATGTCACTATTATGTTACTCTATGGAATATTTTGTATTGAAAGGCACACTAACTATGAAATGCTAAAACTGATTATGTACAAGACATTTACAGTAGAATTAATAGAACCAACACTGATGTCAAGTCATAAAGAAAACTGTTCAGACTGTAAACCTATCCAGCAGTGACCTCAGTCACACTCATGCTACCTGCAATGTAACATCATCGCTGCTCGCCTATTTATCACACAGAGATGCCGGCTTAGCTCGTAACAGCCAGATATAAATTGAAAAATAGTGCTATAGACAGACAGAGACCAGCTGCTCTGACAGAGGGAGATGACTGAATAACAGATGCACATATGGCAGAAACTGCACAGTCAAACAATTCCTGGGAGGTTTAGAAGGAAATGAAGGCTGGTGTTTTATCACTGTCCCAATCATTGCCACCTGCAAACTCTCCCTCTGCAGATCACGTGTGCTGCACGAGAACTGTACAGGCAGATTTGAGCAAGGCTTTCAACCCCTTAAGTAAGTGTGCATCCATGCTGCCTCGCCCTTGCTCAACGCTAATGATGTCAACATACACCTGTTGCCATGGCACTTAGCCCTGCCCTGGTATGGATACACACACAGAGGAGAGGTTGCCCAGCTCTGGCAGAGCATTGCAACAGCAGCTGGCATGTACAGTTTCATCTGGCAGAGATAATGAGAAAGCATAGAGAAGTAAATCCAGTCCATGCCAAGTGATTCTCTTTAAAGTGGAGCTTTTCATAATGGTTTTAACTTCAGGGAATCTCACCAGAGCCCAGCTAGACAGGCGTTAACTGATGAACTGCTGAAAGGTGTGAGAGTAAAGAGACTGACAGACAACAGGACTTGCTTTGACAGCACGAGCCTGGAGCAAAAATTCCTAATTGTAAACTTGACACACTAAGGTCAAAGCCCTCCATGAAGCACTAGCACTTTCTTGTTTGAGCTAAATACTACAGCAGCATATAAATCAGCTCAGTGTGCTTAATGCTGGATTGACCGTCACTGGCATCTGTATGAGTTGATGATTGTGATTGTGTGCATTTACATGCATTTGAATATGTGCGCATTAATGTCCATGGGTGTACTTGCGTATCATGTGCACATACATGAACTTAAATGTGTCTTTGCATGTGTGTGGGGGAGTGCTTCCCGTCCTATGTGTACAGTGTGAGTGTTTCCTCTCATACACTGGGCATTCACAATGGCTTTGTGATGTCCATTCTTCCTGCATAGGGGGGAAGTATACCAAGGGAACCCTGGCCTTCCCTTCCTCCCATTTCTATCCCTCTCTCGTCTCTCATTCCCAATCCACGCCTCCATCCTCCCTCCATCCGCTCCCTTGTTCCTTGTCAGCTGGAGGGGAGATCCAGATGTGAAGGGGGACTTGGACAGGAAAAGGAGAGGGAGAGGGAGAGAGAGAGAGATAGAAATCCACATCCCCCTGGTGACAGACTTCATTGTCCAAGACCTTTTGGGCAAGCCTTTGACACATACACACAAACAATTATGCTCACCAAACAATAGAGTCCCTCTAGACGACAAGGCCCTTTTGTGTATGCGTGTGTATGCGTTTGTGTGCGTGTGTGTGCGCGCGTAAAGCACAAAGCAAATCAATGAGCAACATCTTGCAGGAGATTTGGTGTTGATATTAAGCTGACTTATTTACTAGGGGTCTTGGCCAGGTGTGAGGCTATTGCTCTTGTTCAGTGAGCGGAGGAGGAAATCGATAAGAACCAGAGACAGTGATTATAAACAGTGATGCAGCAGTGCGCCAGTGACTCTCTGTCCCTTCGTTTTTCTCTCACTCTGTCTCGGCTAAATTCCCACATTTACATTGCTGGGTAGGAACACGGGAGCAAATAATTAAATTTGACTGACAAACATGCGCACTAAGACAGAAGAGGATATACAGCTAAACGCAGGGAATTACTCCAGACATTGTACACAGTGGTAAACACATGTACACAACACACACTCACTCAGCATTGAGCCATGTGTATTAAGTTAATAGAGTGAGTCAGCAAAAAGGGAGCTAGTCAGTCAGAAACAAGAGGAGAGCTTGAAAGGCTCTAACTACTGGGGCATTTCCCTCGCCAAGTTACTCTGTACAAAAGTTTCTCCGCGTACTTTTCGCAGCACGCCAACTTCCCTGTCTTGTTAAAAATGTTCCTACTTCACATATCACCTCAACATTTTCCAAACTCAGAATTATCAGGCAAAATCTGACAGAGCAAACATATGAATGAGACTGTTCTTCTCTCCTGACAAAAGCTCAAAATCAAAATGTCAGTACTCACCGTGAGGCAGCTCAAGTCTTTCCCAGTCAACCTTTTATGGAGAGCTAACGCAGACTAACTCCTTGAGAATGGGACCAACAAGTAGTGTACAGTGGAGAACAATGCATGTCTGCCGGAGAGCAGCAAAGCGTAAGCAGCGGAGACACAGAGAGATCCAGTCATCAGGCTGCTGCTCACATGGGACGGGGGAAAGGAAGGGAAGGGAGGGAGAGTCAGCTATAGGATAGGCTACAGAAACTTGGATTTGGTAGGGGGAGGGATCTCATCTGTCGCCCCACATGTCTTGCTTTTTTCCCCCTTCGCTCCAAAAATGTTTCAGCAAGTCTTGCTGCCTGTTTCAAAACGGACTTGGTCCGGCCTTCCTCTCTTTTGGTCCACTCCCCTTTCCTTCGCTATCTCGCTTGTCGTCTCTTTTGTTCTTGCTGTCTTTCCCACACACACTGACACAGAAATGCAGTGTCTCTTTGTCGTCTCTGTTATTCACTTCTGAATAGGCCAGCGCACTCCTTTAAAAAGGTGTCTTCCTGTAAAAGTCAAGTAAGGTGAGCTCCACCTAGACACACCTAAGTGGTGCAGACATGCTAAAATAAGACACACACACACTACAGACATGTCTCCACATACATGTACACATACAAAGTGACCCAGCTGTGTGTGAGAGAGGCCAATCTCCTATTGACTCATTTGTCTGTAAAGGTCATTCATGCAATCATAGAAACAGAGCAGAAAATTACAGGGCTACTCAGGTTTTGGATTCCTCTCTTTCACTCCCTCTCTGATGTCACTCGTTTTTTCTGCCTATTTTCGCTCAAAGGCCCTAATTCGCAAGTGGCCACACTGTGCTGGGGGAAAGGAAGAAAAGCAAGAACAGAGTCAGAGAAAAGAGTAACCTGATATAGCTAAAAGCAACAATTATTTGAATGAGTCACTCAGAAGTGAGGTTTGGAGTTTTTTCAATGTTAATTCGGGAGAGAAAGAGAGTGACCAAAGAAGAAGAAGGGTAAATCATCCCATTTTGGAGCACTGCACCTCCTGTGAATTCCCTGAGGTCGTGGGAGAGGAGGAAGGAGAAATGGGAAAAAAGGATAGAAAGCAAGAGAGGCAAACGGAGGGGCAGGGGAGGACAGACATGGGGCTTGGATAGGTACCAGAGCAACCTCTTCTCATCGCAAATCCACTCTCCAGGACACGGCTCACCGAGTCAGTCTTTCAGACAGAACCTAATAACATAGGGTACACCACTTGTCCAGACCTGTGGGTGACGGTGAGCTGACACTGACACACTGGCAAATAGGAAACAGATTGTGAACACACAAAGCACACAACATAAGGAAACTCAAAATACTGTGCAGCCACAACTGGAGCTGACATGCAACTCCTAAAAAATGTATCTACACATCAGGGTTGCAGAGACTGCAAGAACTCCAATTGATCCGATTGGGCTGCTTGTGTTTTCTTTTAGTTTCCAATACTGGTTGCGTCTCTTGACAGACAAGACAGCATGAAACAAGTTGAACAAATAGTGAGTGTAATGGCCTCCTTTTCAGTATATTTGTGATGTAGCAAAGCCATTTTCCAGAGCAAACCTTTTCATTGCTGCAAATGTTGCTCACAAAGTATAGGAAATTACCTATGCCTTTTTAGTAACTTGACAAATTAGTATTAGTCAGCATTTTCCAGTGCAGATCTTCGTTCCTTTGTATCACAAAATCAATCAGTTGTTTCCCCTTACCTTAACCTGAACCCAACCTTAGGCCTAACCCTTACCAAACACCCCAAGCACTTGCTGTGGGAAACACTATTTGATTGGAAAACAGATTGGAACACACCTTGATGAAAGCGCTTAAACATTAAACATTCTGTTTAAGCCTATTGACAATACTCTAAGTTAAGTTGTACACAGCTCAACTGCAAGATAATGTTAGGGCTTTGTGCAACAGTCACTGCAGCTCCATCTATTAAATCTGTGTACTCGCATCTGTGCAGCGAGATGCTTCTCACAGAATCATCTGTCCAAATAGCCTGAATACAGTGATGTCAGTCCAGTGACACTCTGGAAAACTTGTATATCTCTTGTTTAAACTAATTTTACAGCTGACCTGCATCCTGTTTAGACCTGCCTTAACAACATTTAGAGAAGGGAAACATGGAGCAAAGGTTCATGTAAACACAAAGTGAACGAATTACAAAAACTTGCTGAAAGGGACCCTCAAGGATATGCAGCAGCATGGCCAAAATATATAAACAGGCAGTGTACAGGCATGTATACACATACAGATGAGGGACCACTGAGAGAATACGGTCAACATTCTTTGTTCAAGTGGCTCAACAGCACATATCCTGCGTATGAAGTGCAATATTTTTAATGTTTCTAGGCCACTAATCAAGGCAGTTTCAGATGCTCTCTTTTAATCCATGTGGTTGGATCAGTCAGTTGTAATTGTGTTTAACTCTTAGAATTACACTAGTCTTTATCACTGCTAATGAAACCCTCCAGCATGTCCATATAAACATGTATAAACAAGAAGCAAAGTGTTTTTCTTTGAATCCTGACAAACTTAAAGGCTGAACATTGACACATAATCAAAAGAGGGTTTTATACATGTACATGCACTATACACACACACACATAAAAACGTTTATTACAGCCATCTATGCAGTTAGGAGGTTATGGTCTGGCAGGTACGGAAACATAACACAAGAGTCCATGTATTTCATTATTGCGGGAGGCTTAGGTACTGTTCTGTTGCTGACCAGGCATGAATGTGCAGGTCACCCTTGTTAAGAGTGAACACAGTAAACTTGCAAGCTACAGTAGTAAGTCTATTTTATTATTGTTTTTATTATTATTACTGTAGCGCTTATGTTAGAACACCACTGATATTTCACACAATGAATATTTCAACTTCAGAACTATAAGAATATCGTTTTCTGTCAGTAAATCATTATAGCGTTGATTTTTGTCATTTGAAACTGCAAATTCTGTTGTTTGTGTGACAGAAGCCAGCGATGCTGTGCAGTGAGTAAACCTCACTCCTCGACACAAGAGAAGCACTGGCACTAGAGTTTTAGCCTCCTCGTCAGAGTGTCCGCCTCCCGTACCAGAGGTCGCCTCTTTGAGTTAGGACCGTGCAGTGCGTTCTCAGGAGCAACTGGTTACATGTGGAAATTTGTGATAGGTTCTTTTGCATCTGGCTCTATGTTTCTCTTTCTCTCTGTTTCTCTCTCTCTCTCTGGATATAACTAGACATACTGTATATCCACACAGCCATGCTTACACACACATTCGCACAGGGACAACTCTGCCTTCACCATCTGCTAGCCAAGACCAGGTAATGAGTTTCAACACAGAAAGAAAGAGAGAGACTCTGGATGCTTAAGAGCTTCTCAGAGACAAAAGGGGAGAGAGTTTCACAAAATTTCTGTCTACATGCCTATACACATGCACATGCACACCTGCCAGGGTTTTTAAATACATCAAAGAATTTTTTGACAACTCCGCCGTGCCTGACAAAATTCAAAAGCATTCATGAATTTTAAACAAGTGGTGGTTAAGGAACTTAGCAACAACATCACACTTAAAGCAATTTATATGCAAATGTGCAACAAGTGGCAGTACACAGAAGGACTGGAGAAGAATTAGCCCTCGCTCATTGACTTGGCTGACCTGCTACACTAAAATAGACTGCCATTAATGAGCTACCAACCCCCAACTCCACAGACACACACCTACTGTCTATAAACAGTGCTTGCACTTCATGTCACTGTGTTTCCATATATTTTTCATCGTTAATGCTTGATCTCAGAGGTAATCTCCTGACCTCACTGAAAGATTTGTAGCACTCTGACACTAGATGGCAGTAAACATCTGGTCTTACCTACACACTCTCAAACACACACACACACACACACACACACACACACACACACACACACACACACACACACACACACACACACACACACACTAACTGGCAGGCATGCCAGAACGGGGAGTGAACGTGATGAAAGACCACAGTAGAAAGCAGACAACCAGACTCAACCACAGAGCACGTAGGGTTTGAGACAAACAGTCCAGGGCTTTTCTCTCACACAGTATTACTACACACCACAATGTAAAAGTTTACAGCTCCTAAGCTAGAGCCAGCATGCATATAGCTATTAAAACAGAGGTTATTTTTTGCCTATCAGATCCACTAGATCAAAGTGGTGGTTGTGAAGAAGTGATCTTCTGCTCTTTGAGTGGCACCAGCTAGCTTTGCTGCAAAATGAAATGAACAACTGCTCTGTATTCCATATAAGTATCAGTGCTGCAGGCTATGTGGAGTTGTGTGTTGATGAAGAGAGACAGGCAAGCTGGAGGAAGCAGAACTGTATTAGATTTAGCCTGGAGGGTCGAGAAGACACAACGCCTGGGCCCACGACATCAAGCTGCATGGAACTCACAGCATCCTTTCCTATAACCTATATTTTCATTTTGTTTAATGTAGTGTATCAGATACTAGGGCACTATTGGAGTAGGTAGGACTAAGTAGTGTTACCATATACATATTCTCCAACTTACCCAGACAGAGACATAATAATAGAGGCCTTTTATGTGTGTGTACAGCTTACTTAAAGATGTGTTGAATTGAGACATGGCTTCTTTAAATTACAGTGGCTTTGCTTAGGTAGGGAATTACACTTCCAAAATGGAGGGTTTGGAATTTGGACATGTTGGCCTACCATGTGTATTTAGCCACATTACTGTAGCACTATTATTTTTAGCAAAATGTCTGGACAACTATAAAATGGATTGCCACAACGTTTGGTAAAGACATTCACATGCCCCTCACGATCAACTGTAAGAACTGGTGATACCCTGACTTTGAACATAGCGCCATTATCAGGTCAAAGTTCTAATTTGTGTTATTAATTAGCATGCTAACATGCTACAGTAAGATAGTGAACTTGGTAAACATTATAGCTCCTAAACATTACCATGTTAGTCTTGTCAATGTGAGCAACATGCTAACTATGGCACTGCTGTGTGCACCCTCATAGTTGCTAGCGTATCTGTCAACTCTTAAGCTGATGATACAGTTAAGAGTTAACAGTGGATGTTTGACACACTGACTATATACATATTTATTTCACAAGATGTGAAATTAGCTGTTAATTATATTAACAGTAGTTAGTTAAAGTTACAGTGGCTCTCTGTGAAGTTGACCTGCATGCAAGAATATAAGAAAGGTATGTTTGTCAGTCACTGGGTAACTAGGAAACTAAATATTAAATTGCCCCCAAAACCTAACCATCCATTCAAATGTGGACACCAAAACCATGAATTCCACACTATTAACTGCGCTGAGGGTTTGCATGGATGTGTGGCTGTTTACAACTTCTTTTCAAACCTCCAACCTTCAAGTTATTTTCCCTCAAGGCAGTAGTACTAACGTAGATGTATCCTGAATTCACTCTAGGCAACGTCGACAGCTCTCACCCAACGAGAACAGGTGATCTGAGCATTCTCACTTACAGTAAATCACTACAACCTTTCATTCGTGTGTACTCTCTGTTATAAATCCTCATTGTCATCATCTCCCTCCTCCTTTTTCTTTTGTCTCACTCTACCTCGCAGCTCAAATCACAGGTTTGGGGCCAAGCAGTCCAGCCCAGAGTAGCAGAAATCCACAGGGAGAGCTGATGATTGCCTGTGATTACAGTCTGTATCCTCCTCTCCCACCGACCATCTCCTCCGGGCTCATCTGGCCAGGCCTAGCTGAGGTAACGCTCTCACACTAGAGTCATTAACTGGTGAGAGCTGGAGTGAGGAAAAGCTCACCAGGGAGGCACTGACACGTTTCCTTCACCTTGACATTGCCTGAAGGTTACATCATTCATTTCGCAGTAAAGTGCAGTTCTGGGAGGTGAGAGTCATGTGAATCAAGGGTTTCTGATACATAAAGGTCTCTCTGTATGAGGTAGTATTATTCCCTCAAGTTTCAATGTGCTCTGAACTGTTGGAATGTGTGTTGATGAAAGATGTGTGAGAGAATAACTCTGTGTGTATGAGAGAGAGAGAGAGGGGCTGTGAATCTATGTGGATTCATATGTTGATAGGTACACACGAATGAGCGTGGTCAGTCTACAGAAAAGGTGTAGTACGATGTGAGTATTGGCAGCAAGCTCAAAAACACACAGTAGCCTGAGCCTCCTCCCATGTCCTGACACAGCTGGCTGACTAATCAGTCATAGTAGATATAGCTGTGCACCATGTCTGTCTTCTCACATTACCCATTACAACAATGACTGTCTGTCCGTCAGCATCACCAAGATGAAACACTGACAGGTTAAACTCAGAAATTTCACCTTCCATGAAAGCCATACATCACATTACCAAATAGCTCCTTCAACTTAGAAAGTAAGAATTAATTTCAGATGGGATTTTTCTTTGGAGAATTTTGCAAGTACGTTATAAAACATGCAAGCATGTATATGTGAAATAATGCTATTGTATTGGGTGTGTGATTTGTGTGTAACCTTGCTCGACAGTTGTTTTCACTGCGTGTCAGTCAAAATACTAAGGAATGATCGACAGCTGCCTGCAGCTCTTGTAAATGTGTCAGCTGAATTAACCCTGTACAGCCCTCAGAGAGGCCTGTGATCCCCCCTCTCACTCTCCCTCTCTCTCTCCTCCCTCCCGCCCTTCCTCCCTCGAGGGTGTTTAGGTAGGGTAATTCTGAGCTGCCATCGGAGAGGCTGGTCCTGACTGGTGCTTTACCCTCGACTCTCTGGGGATTGGAGCACAGCCAGCCGTGTGTAATTAAAAGTGCATAAAGACAGATCAAGCTCTCTGCCGCTCTTTCTAGTCAAGAATGCCTCAAGGCTGAATCCACTCCATGTCCTGCTCTGTCAAGCTCCAGGGAGCTCATTTCTTGAAATGCTCAGTGCCTTCATCCTTGATTTTGATGAGAATTATGATAAATAAAATCTCATTTAAAGGATTCACACAATGACGTTACTTGAAAGTTACTTTAAAAGTTGATATATGAAAGAAAAACAATATAACCTTTAATACAAGTGAGGAAGTGATGGAAGTCCATCCTACAGAAGGTTGAACTGGTTTAATTTATTATCATTTGAAAAGAACATATATATATGTTTTAAAAGCCAAAAAAACAGAAATATGACAAGGAAATTATAGGAACTTCAAACTACCTTTGAGAAGCGGTTTCTTTTTTTGTTCTAGTACAGCCATTTATGTTGGAAGTGGGAATCCCTCACCCTGCTACAAGTGTTCTGAGCAGTAGTAGTTCGAGGTGAGTCAGGTCAGTAGTCTTTCACTCATTTTTTTTTGCCTGTTTCCGTGTCAATTCCACTGCTTTTCATCATGTTGAACGATTGTGTCAGAATAGGCTGCACAACATCCAGCCTGTCAGGACACACATTGCCCTGCTATTTCTCCTCACCTTTGCCTGTTTCCAGTCTCTTGGATGACCAAAAGGTTCCAAATGATAGGGCTGTGGTCTATCAAATGTGTGTGAGTGAATTACTTTTTTTCCAGACTCTTAATCATTTTGTGACAATTTAAGTTTGAGGTGGGTGTAAAACAAAAAAACAAATCCAAATGTTGCTGCAGGTTGGTGTATCTTTTTATTTCTTGTCCTTACTAACTTAAAAATTGCTCTTTCACTGTTAAAGATTGTACAACATTCTGATGAACAGAGGATGCTTTCACTCTGCATACAGTATGAGCACCAAATCTGGCAAATATGGAATGAACGCATCTTGGCACACTGCACGAGTCCTGTTGCCAGCCAGTGAATCTGTTTTAATCTTTGCTCGCCTCTGTCTCAAATTAGTAATTCTTTTTCTCTTCAAGAGAACGGGGGAGGTGTGCTGTTTTATCTGCTGAACAGTATTCATGTCAGACCAATACAATGAGTTCAAAAATTCAATTCTCACCTCCTTTGACTGGCTCCTTTCTTGTCACAAATCAGATTATTTACACCCACGGTGAGCACGGGCACACTAATGTCAAAGTGATCAAAAATTCCCAGCAGCTGTTGAAGGAAATACGAGAGAAGCAAAAGCTCAAACTGCTGAGGAGTGAATACATAGCAGAAAGAGGTAAGATGCAGTTCATCTTAGAACGAGTGCTGATTTTGGTTGCAAAATTCTTCTACAATGTTGGCAGTGGTATATATGAACTATCTATACCCTCAAGGCTTCCCCAGTGAAGGGAGTTTACAGAGAGAGAAATAGTGTATTGAATAACCAGAGGTAGACCACAGTTAATGATGTTGTATATTTTGCAGACACTGCGATTGTACATTAGCAAGTCTTGGGTCTGGAAGGTATGGTGGTTTAGGCTGCAGTGGAACGTGGAAATGATGGTTGTTGGGTCTATTCTGGGGTGACTAACGTTTTGTTTTCTGTCAATGGACTGTAACGCAACTGATAGACAAAACTACCAGGAAATTACTCCAGAGCTTCCAGGAAAACGAGAGGTTCCTCATCTTGCATGGTTTCGGGTTATTTAATAAATCATAGTTATCAAAAATGCAGCAATTTATATGAACGTGGGTAAAAGTCTTTATTTGATCCTCACATTACGTCGTTCAATTGATAACTGTTCTTAAAACAGCTTTTTTTTCTAAAGGAACCTTCAGGAGATAAAAAAGAATTTATAAATGGCTGTTACATGAGCTGCTAATGGCTTTGCATTTTTCAAAACCAAATCGAAGGATATCAACCCACGGATGTGTAATCAATGTATATTATGAGTGTAATGTGATATCCATTTAAGATAATCAATATTTACCGTCTCACTGATAACAAAGGCTGCTTGTTTATGGCAGCTAAGCCATGCCCTTGAGGCTCTGTTGGAAGGTTTGTGTCCTCATACATCATTGCACGTGCACAGACCTGCGTATATGCACCCTCACACACCCACTGTGTGTGATAGCCCCAGCGGGTCAGAGACCCCATTACCACGACAAGTTCCAATCTTGTCCAATTCTGGCCAGCTTGGGCCCACAGACAAAGCCCTGGCATCAGGTTATGCTCACAAAACACTAGAATATAAAATCTCAGAACTACAGAGGGAAGACACAAAAATAAATAAGGAGATATTTGAGATTTATGAGTGCGAATAGGGTGTGCTTGCAGTGTGGGATATTACGGGTCTAGCGTGTGTGGCAGGATGGAATCATTGAGTATCATCATTATTTACTCACACCTACACGCACAGAAAGACCGAGGCGCTGCTTTCTGCACTCGCTGGAGGAGAGTGTACTTTAACATGTGACAAAATGAGTTCTACAGAGATAAAGGACAGCATTGGCTTTGTGTTGGTCTTTGTTCAGAAAGACCAACACTATGTTGGCACGAAAGAGTGTGATGTAGTCATCGTTGTTTTCTTTTAACCGACATGACAACAATCTTTTTCTATCCATAACCAAATCTTAGGTGCCTAAACTTAACCACAGGGTATCAGGTGAAAAAATGAGCCACGTTTAAAAAAAAAAAAAGCACTGATGAATTACCTACTTTGTCATTAAGGTCCGAGGACTTGTAATAGTCTAATTACACAAACCCCTCGGACCATGAAAAGGCTTGGCTCTTTGCTGTCAGCTAGCCTCTGTGTGAAATACGGACACCTATCCTGAGCTCTTCTCTTCTCTTGCTCCATCTCAGTTCCCCTTGGCTGCCTTTAATTACAGATAGACGGATAATAGAACAGCAGAAAGCTGACCTGCCAGGAAAGGGGAAATAAGAGCGACCAGTGTTGGTCACCGGAGCCAGCAGAGTGCTGGGGATTAGGGCTCACCTTTTCTTGGTGTGCCAGTATGGGCAGTGTGGGCATAGCACAGGGCGTCCCCCCCACCTCCCAACGGAGACTAGTCAAAGAATGATTGATTGCCGTGTCCTTACTCAAGATGGAACCAGGCTGGAAGCCTACGGGCTGCACACATCGCCTGAGCTGGAGATGGCTTACAGACAGTGTGAACAATGGGACACTGTCAGCGATGAGACCCTTGCTTGACATTATTCAAAGAGAATGAGACATAACACGTGAGTGGCTGAAATTATTATTAGGCACTGTAACCCCCCTGTTCATGTAATGTCTTGCATTATTTCAGTGTGGTCTTTTCCTGTGGTTTCTCAAGGTTAATTGTTGAGAAATAATGGATCGTAGAGCTGGGGTTTTGTGGTGTTTGTTGGCAGGATGTTTCATAACCAGCCCTGAAGCACTCCAGTGGCCCAGAAATTCCATTTAATAAAGATTAGCTCTCTTTCGCGCAGACCTCATTCTCCTTCTTAATTAAGAGATAAAGATAAAAAATTGGTGGGCTGCAAGTATCAGAAAATATCCCCAGGACTTCTAACACAAAACACAGCGCAGCACTCACATGAAAGACTGGGACGTATGCATATTTAATGCCAATGGGAAGGAGCATGGATCAGTTCCTTTACTGAGAGAACAGGGGAAGCTGAAAACACTGTTACTATAACCCTCTGCTCCTTGGGCTGTATGAATGTGTGCAGTGTGGCGTGCGCAAGTAGGTATATACTGTATGGGTGTGTGCATATGTGTGTGTGCATATGCGAGTGTGTGTCTGCATGCGTAGCAGGACTTAGTTCCTGTGTAAATTAGAGTAACAAAGATTACAACACTATAGGACCATTGTCACAGCTTCATAATAGACTTCAGAGATAGAGTATCCATCTTTATTGCACGCTCTTATTGAAAGATTATGCTCTGGTTAGTTAAACTACTTATTCAATAAAAACCAGGGGGCATATTCCAAATCCTTCCAGAAGCAGACATAAACATATGGAAATAAAAAATGTAATTTTATTTACTTACTTTATTCAATTGAATTCACTTAAGGCTGCTGTTTTGGACCAGCAGTATGTGTCTGCAAAATAAATGACTCTCTTACTCTAATGGTCATAAAATAGACACCCTCTATTCCCACTGGATTTCAAAGAGCTGCAATGGAGCTTAAAGGACTATACCAGCTGTTTTGCAGCTTGAAATCCATTTACTACAAATTGCTTGCACCTGACATCACAGCTCACCATTTGCAGCCATGTTTAAGAAATGTAGGGGTATTCTGTCTACTGTTCAATTTTATAACATAATTAATGGAACAGTGACAAAAACCAATACTATAATATACAAGTGTTGTTGTAATGTATGCAAACGCTTCACTCATCCCAAAAAGAAAATATCATGTCGGACACTACAGCCTCAATAATCAGGTATCAAACATCAGTACAGGTTTCCAGCTAACTAGCATTACATTGGTATGGCTGCCTATCATGTGCAATTTATAGAGCAAATAACAGCAACAGCTGTGTCTCTGGTTGGTCCAGAACTGGCAAAGCTACCAGTTGAACCCAATTATCTACCCTAACTAACCAATCTAACTACCCAGGAATAAATTTGGATACTTGATAGCAAAATTGAAATCTAGCTTCTACAGGAATATATATCCATTTCACAGTCTGGCAGTTTGCATAGTCTGCCTTAGCAAAACTTTGGTTCCCAAACCACAGCAACATTTCACAAAATATCTGTCAACCACACATAAATATAGAAACACTACCTCAGTCCTCTGGCCTATATAGAAACAACACACACATCACATGCTTCTAAAGGCCTTAGCTATAGGGCAGGTAAAATTTTTCAGAGCTGCACACTCATGTCCATCTCCTTGGGGTTAAGTCATACAGTGTGGAGGCTACAGACGAAAACATATTTATGTGCCATTTGGCAATTTAGTAACAGAATATTAAGCCCACTGAAAGAGATCCTTCCTCTTTCTCTCCATCTCTCCCTTTCTCCTCTGCTCTTCTATGTCTCTTCCAACTCTTTCGTCTCAAATTTTTTATTCTGTCTCTGCTCCTTCTCTATACCAGTCCATTCTTTTTCTTTGACTCCTTACATACAGGTTGACATGACACCAGGGGTGTGACAATCGTCACTAAATATGAGTGGTGGTTATGTGAGAGAGTAAGATGACTGGAGCTTGAATATGTAATGTGTCTCTCATGTCATTTGGCATCAAACTAAATCGGTGAGATTTAGATTGCCACAGCCTATTACACTGATTATGTATCACTAACTCTTGCAAGGCTAAGCATTCAGAAAACACAGGATATCACGCATACATGTATGGCTATTATGTTTGTCTTGATCCATGCATCTATCTTAAATCATTTTGTAGATTTTTCTCATTCACTGTCATAACCCAATATTTACTTGTAATAGTCAATCTGGAGTTATGGGGACAAGAATCGTGGGGAAATAAGAGTTTGCAGCAGGAGGTAATACTCTATCTTCTTTACTCTTGAGGTGCTATTTCTTTGCACTGTTACTGAGCAATCCACTAGAATCTGAAGGCCGGCTGAGCGAGATCAACAACTGGGTGTGTGTCCCACACACGC
>NW_024040977.1:0-12500 GCF_014851395.1 Micropterus salmoides
GTGAGACAGATGGCGGGGTCATGAAGGCCTCGGTGTGTGGCTGACATTTCAGTCGATAACAGTATTGGCGTTCCAGTTAAGCCGACAAACGAGCAATTATTGTGTCGCTTCCTGTTAGCGAACACATCGTTTAGAGCCGTCCATCCATCACACACACACACCACAACACCACACACACACACACACAACCACACACACCCTCAGGGTGAACATGAAGCTGTTTCAGACCTGCAGTCAGTGTGTTTGGGTTTATGCGTTTATGTAACTTGAGATGTTTCACCTGAACAAAAGTAAAAAAAAACAGCTGCGCCGTTGACTCATGTTCATGAGTCGTCTGTAGAAGTAGAAGCAGGATTTTATTGCTGGAGCTCATTTGAACTGTTAACTACTCTCAGAGTCCAGCTAATGATTATTTTCATTCTGGATCAACCTGCTGATTACTTTTTTTCCATTAATTGATTTTAGATATTCTGAAAATAGTTACACCAGAGCCCAAAGTGACACCTTGTTTTGTCCACCACCAGCACAAAGCTCAAAATTATTACAAATAAATTAAAATAATATAAAGGAAAAGCACAAATCTTCACATCTGTAAACCATGAAATGTTTTTACATAAAAATGTCTTAAACCATCAAAGTTGTTTGCCAGATCATTTCAGTCTAATAATCCTGTAGAAACTGTGAGCTCATTGTTCATGTACAAACATTTGATGTGAAGTTTTTCCTTTTCATTATTTTCACGTGTTTTTAATCATTTTGAGGTTTGGACTGACAAAACAAACACTGGAGGAGTCACTAAAATAGTATAACAGTCACAGGACATTGAGTACTTTCCTGATTATACTTACTTATTTTTACTTAAGTAACATTTTCAATGCAGTTCTTTTACTTGTAATGGAGTATTTTAAAAGTGAGGTAGTAAGTAAAGAATCTGTATTTTACTTCTCCTTCTGCTCCATCTCAGAGGAAGCTGTTGTACTTTTTACTTCACTACATTTATCTGACAGCTTCAGTTATTTTACAAAGTGAGACTTTTACACACAAAAGATACAAAGTCCATCTGTTTTTCCATGAAACAATAATCTGACACAGAATCCTTGAATGTTGAATTGGAGGTGAGCACACTGACTGAATGAGTAACAGATGTGAGGCGTCTGATCATCTCAGGCTCCGTCCACTCTACTGCGGTACCTTTTGCTGCGTTTGCACCTCCCGTCTAGACTAAAACCAAAAAAAAACCGAAGACCTAAGACAGAGAAGTTTGAAAACGCTGCCGACCCCGTTTTGCGTTTTAAAACTCCAGAGGGCGTTTTAGTGCGGACGGGCAAAAACGGAGGACTTTAGAAACGATGACGCAGACGCTCACATTTGGCTCTCTGATTGGCTCTTATGAGTCATGCAAAGCAGAAACACGATGCTACTACACTTTACTGTACTGTGCATGTCTCCGTTTACTTTGCGATGACTCCCAGTCTGTTTCCAGCCGCTTTTAACTCCCGTGTCACATTCAGTAACAGTCCCAGCTCGATATTGAGCTGACAACGACTCTGTCCACGTTTTGTCAAGAAAACACACGGGAAATGTGAAACAGGAAATGACGCGAACCTGCACACAAAACAGCTGTTTGTTATTATAAGACTGAAGAATGTGGGTGAAAGGATGGATCAGCACGCAGGCAGCAGCAGTCTGAGCTCCAGAGAGCTGGAGGGGAGTGAAAAGTGCTCTGCGGTGAAAAAGTAGCTGCCTGCTCTCATTGGCCGGATGTCGAGTCGGTCGACTCCTCCAGATATTTGGCGTGTAGATATCTGGCAGACGTCGGCGATGAAATGTGTCGGGGAGCTGCTTTGAAGCATCGTTGAGTATTTCACACGTAAAGACTGCCGACCGCCGATCGACCGCCGATTTACCCCAGATCACAGCCGGAGTCGCCGAGTTTACGACCAGCAAATCGGCTTAAAAATCGTGTAGTGTGAACGAGGCTTTAGTGACACACTAAAAGATTTGTTGATCGAATAAGGCTAACCTTAGCGGTTTTAAGATGATAAAAAATTGCTTGATATTTGATTAAGTCATTTTTTCACATGAAAACATTTAATTATTTAAATACTTTGAATGTTTGATAATAACGTTGAGGTTTGGACTGTTGGTTAGAGAACACAAAGCATTGTGAAGGCGTCACTTTGGGCTCTGGGTTACTGTGATCAGCAGGGGAATTTACAAAATAGTTGAAAATGAGCTCAAGCTCAAAATCTACAGCAGGAAATTCCTGCTTTTACATGAGAGCATGAGGAATAATGATCTGATGTGTACTAGCCTTCAGTCAGAGGGGACATTTTCCTGCATTTAATACTCTAAGTACATTTTCCTGATTATACTTCTACTTAAGTATATTTTCAATGCAGTACTTTTAACTGTTTGGTGTTAGTACTTACTTACATAAGTAAACGATCTGAATACTGTTAAAAAGGCATTTCATGAGGACGCTGGAGGGTTCCTTGTGCGTCGGTATTTGACGCCCTCGATGGGAACGTGTTGGTCTTTCATGACTGAACCTGACTGGAGTGTGAAAGTCAGAGTTTTCTCCTGGTTTTAAAAAGTTTCCCCCCCGCCCCGTGGCTCCCGGCAAAGCACAGACTCATCTTCAGGGATCGGTCGCACTTCCTCCCCATCTTATTTAACAACCACAGGGTCGATTTGGCTCCATCGCTGCACTTTGGTCCCACGTTCCCTGAACACATCAGAGCAGTAATGTTGGCAGATTGTCTCACTAACAGTTCAGGTCCGACCCCCCCCCCCCCACACCACCACCACCCAATCTCTCCTGGCTCTGCACACACCTTGTTAAATCCCACTTTATTTGCGGCCGCCGTCCTCTGACAGTTAAAGAAGTGACGAATGGCCATTATTATGGAAAGAAGGTTACTTTTATACACGGCTCGCGGCGCTGAGGGGGGGCGCCGGCGGCTGCTCCATCACTGTCAGGGAAACTAATGATAAGATATCATAAGACACAGGACGGCCATGTTAAGATGGAGTGGCCTCCCGCCGAGTTTTCATCAGCCGCCGTCCGTCTGCGCTCAGCATTCATCTTGATTCTGCATCCACTCGCACTTATTTTTGCTTCACAGCTGCAAAAATGCATCAAACTCTCGCGGCTGCTGTGGATTTATAAGTGGAAGAATCTGAGTAATGATGATAAAAGTGTCGTTTTCACTCTTTATTTCTGCAACAACTTCACTAAATGGAGGAAGCTGCTGCGTGTTTGCAGATCAAACTGTGACAGAGTGACAAGCGGCGTCCAGGACACCGCAGGCACAAACTCAACCACATAAATATAAAGTTAAATCAAACAGCTCTGAATGTAAAGCAAATAAAATGAATCAGAGATGAAGTGCAGGAGATTTCACTAACAGCAGAAACAGTCCTGTTTGTGTTAACCGTCCAACAGCCTGTTCAGCTCCTTTGCTCTGGTCTCAGGAATCGGTTCAGAAACTACAACCAGGGGGTCGACTCTCCTGGTTGGTCCTGGTTGGAGCTGCTGTAAATCACCTTGTACTGTATTCCCTGTCATCAAACTGGCCTCCGTCGGTCTCTGAGGCTGTGTTCAGTCCAGAGACTGTAAATAAGAAGTGGACGTAGTCACGGTGACGTCACCCGTTGGTTTGTGGACCGCCGTTTTAAAGAGTTTGGCCGAAAGCCCAAAAAAGTACTCTGTTACAAGTAAAAGTACTGCATTGAAACCAGCGGCACCGGACGTGACCATATTTGGACGAGACAGCTAACGGCTGTGTGCGGAGCGAGCTAGCTTGCTTAGCCAGGTGCATCCGTCATTTTAATAGGCCGGTAATTTTGTCTAGCGAACAACAGGCTTTAAACTAAATGTACTCACCAGAGAAAGTGATGGTTAAATGTACGCAGCGCCGTGGGTACGAGTCACTCTGGCCTGATTGACAGGTCGCCATGGTAACGACTTGTCAATCATAGATAATCCCGCCCTAAAGCCTCCCCTGCTTCCTGGTCTCTGTTCCTCTAAATGGCACCATGATTTACTAAATGAACATCATGCTGTGTTGAAGAAGACTTGAAACTAGCGACTGAGACCATAAACTCATCAGGAAAGTGTTTACTGAGGGAATAAATCAGCTGACAAGTGGAAACATTTTACCTTTATTTCTAATGAAGCTGAATTTGGACCAGTGGAGTCGCCCCTGCTGGCTTTTAGAGAGGATGCAGGTTTAAGGGACTTCTGCTTCTGCTTTCCACTTGGTTCGGTCCAGGTCTGTGTTCACTGGCAGCCTGCTGAGCCCAGTTCCGTTGCCCGCTCACCTGGCTCTGGTTCTGGTGCTCATTCTCTGCCCTGCACCTCTGCATATTTCTCAGCTGGGTCCCTCGCCCAAGGCCTGAAAACCTCCTCCTCCTGCTCCAGAGCTAGAGCAGAGTAGTTTTTTCTGCGACTGCCCCAATAATGAACTGATACTCTTAGATGGTTTATTTGGCTATTAGGGGTCGGCCGTACAGACCAATGAGATTGGTTCTATGAGGCAGGAGTGACGGATCTTCAGACTCTGTGAGCTTCAGGGGTCAAACATCGAGCTCCGCTGAGAGACTAAAGAGAAAAAGCTGATGAGAAATGTGGGAAACTTTTAATGAGAGTGAAGCGGACGATGATAAGCTGTTAGTCCAGGGAGCCGTGCTGCATTCAGGGTCTGTAAAGAAAAACCACGGATCTCAGGATCCTCCTCCGTGATGGACGGATTAGAGGCTCAGATTGTTTTCCTGCTGCAGTTTCATTGAAGTTTCCTGTGAATTAATGGAAACCGTGTGCCGGTTAAGCCCTGAAGAAACACAGCGTCGTAGTTTCCACCGGACGCTCCCCAAATCTGAGTTTGTCATGTGTTTGAAGAGGATTTTGATTTAATTACCACATGCATACAGGAGCGGCGCTGCTTTTACATCAAAGTTAATATCAAAACAAAATCTAATCTTTTGATAATTAAATCCTTATTTATTAGACAGCTTTTATTTGTTTAACGAGCTGCGAGAGGAAATGAAGTTCTGCTGCAAATATATGCACAGACAAAGACAAAATAAAAGCTCGTGTTCTTTGACTATGAGAAGAAAATTAACTAATAAGTGTTCACAGAAAGTATACAAGTAGACAGAGCAAGCTGGATTCACTGCTCACTTCCTGTATTTCTGAAAGCAGTACAAGTGTTGTACTAATACTGCAGTACTTTCTCAGGTGAAGCGGCACAGTGGTGTGATTAGTAGCAGCAAAGTAAAGCACATGTAAGAGTAATGTGATACCATCAGTAAAACAGCAAACACCAGAATACTCTAAAATATGATGAAGTAATAATACTTTATCTGAATTCATATAGAAATATGACCGCCCTCGCGGCGCCTGTTGGCATCTTTATAAGCCGCTCTGAGTCTCAAAGCCAAACGACTGTGCTGTGTAAAGACCATTATTTCCTTTTGTCCCGCGCCGTCTTCTGTCTTTATTATTGCATAACGGAGGAGTAAATACAACAGATTCATCCTCTCTAATGACTTCCTCGTCGGCCGTCTCGCTCCCTCGACACCGAGCGCTGGTTTGATTAATGCGGTGCGGCGAGTCCAAGCTGAAGCTCATGGGGGGAGGACGGAGGGATGTGACAAAACAACAACAGGAAGAAAACAGAACGGTTGTGGAGCGATCACGGGAGGATTGCACAAGGAGCGTCTTGTGTGTCAGAAACATTAAGAACGTAATGTGAAATTACTCTGCCAGCCGCCTTCCTCCAGGCCCGGCTGATAATAGAGCCGGGCTTTAGGACTCGTCTGCCGACAAGGGCCCTCGACACGCCGCCACCTTAATACCAAACACGCTCGCCGCTCCTCAGACAAAAATTGACATCGTCTGGAGAGCAAAGCAATCAGCCGACCCGGTGTTACCGAGCGTTTATGTCTGAGCCGCCCCGGCGCAGCAAATCTTAACCTTAAAGAAGCCCGTTATTCCATTTTCCTTTCAGACATCTCAGTAGCTCCCTGAATGAGCGGCGGCCGGCGGGGATTTCCTGCAGGTTTACTGTGGGTTTAATTCACTGATTCACCAATCTGTTTCCTCCTAATGCCGCCAGGGCGAGGGCCCGGCAGCAGAGAGGAAGACTGTGACGTGTGTTGGAATACGATCCGACACAGACACACAAAGCTTCTGTTTTTCAGAGTAAATAGTCCTGAGATCAGCCGCAGCGCTGCTCAGCTAAATATAACGGTGAGGAAACTGCGAGCCCAGAGTCAAACTAAACTGCAGAGTCGATCCTCGACAGCGAGACATGAAAAGCTTTTTGTCTGACAGCTCAGATCATTTAAAATCCTGCAGACAGATTTCATCCAACAAAAACCCACAGAAACACAGAACCTAAATGTGCTGCGGGTGATCTTTTTGAGTTTGAAATGTACATGTGTGTGACGGACAGTGGGATTTGTAGAATCTCAGGACACCGGAGCTTCAGCGACACAGAAAAGTGTTTAATGTCACTGTCTGCTGGTTGTGTGTTTGTTTACTGCTCCTAGTGACAAAAAGGAGGTGAGACACAACAGGTTTTCATGCCAAAGAGATGATTTATTGTACAAGTAAAAGAAAGAAATATGCGGTGTGTCAAAGTGTGACTATCAGTTGTGTCAGCAGTGATTGGATAAGTGAGATATGTGTGTGTGTGTGTGTGTTGTCAGGATAAACCAAAAGAAAGACGCAGGATAAACCCGGTGAGACGGCGGCCTGGGAGGAGAGAGAACAAAAGCCTGATCAGTCCTGGCTAAATAAGCTCTGAAGGTAGAACTGCACAGGTGATTGGCCAGCCCAATCAGCCTCCCCGCCTGCAGGAAGCAGGAAGGGGAGGGGCCGTAACAGTACAAAGCAGCTAAAGAGCACACGTTCAGGTATCTGGGTCACTCAAAGGGCAGAGGAATGACTTTTCTGTAAACGCTGTTTGATGTGTTCTTCATGCGATACCAGTTCATGTCTCACTGTGCTTTAGAGGCAGAGCTCACACCAAGAACTCTAAGGTCACTTTCACACCTAGACAAAGATTCACTGCGGCTCTTTTTGTTCTGGTTCTGGTTCTGGCAGTAAAAGTCCCGTTCGCTTGTCCCCCGCAGACTCACAGTTGGATCGGCAACTCTCGATCATCAGTACTAAAGATTTGTACCTGTGTTAGAGAATATCTGGTGTGACTCCTGTCAGAGGTAATCTCCCAACGTCCAATCAGAGAGCTTCAAATTCTGCTACAGCAGCTGAGGCTCACGGGTAATGCAGCGTTTTGAGCCAAAGCGACGTGGAAACCCTGATTTCTAAGGAACAAAGTGGAAATAATTGAAGTCGGCGGTCAGAACATGAAGCCTCACAGACTTATCTGACGTCACCTGAGGCCTCACAGAGTCTGTGAGTCTGGAACTTCAAAGCACCAGTTAGAACGTCTGAGCTGATCCGGACCTCCAGTCTGTCTGCTGAGAAATATTCACACTGTTTGGTCTGAAAATTAAAGACGGAAGACAAACGTTATACCTGAGGCGGTTAGCCAATGTGGCTACTGTCGGCCTATGTGTAACATTTCAACAGCTTATTGAGATTCAACTGATTCACAAATAAAACAGTTTTCTGTCTTGCTGAAGTTTGATTAGGGCTAATGTTAGTGTATTTATTATAATGTCAGATAATAGTATTTCATATAGTTTATCACTAGAATAATATTAATTCCAGTCACAGCAGTTTCATTGTGGTGCGTTGTTCTCATTCATTAAATCCTTGTGCAACAAGAAAGCTCCACATGGCGGTTAGCCTCTGATTTGTTAAGGCTAACTTGTCAATAATCTGAACCATTCATGCAGAACAAGTTCAACACTTTGAAAGTTTGCTGTAGCACCACGTCAACCTTTTTGTAATGTCCCGCCCCATCCAGGCTTGATTGGTCGGTTCATGAAAGGTGACATTGATGAGCAACTTCGTGCACACGCTTGGTCCCGGTGTGCAAACAAGTTAAATGTATTGAGGACTCGGGATTTTATTTCAGACCAGTCAAGATCATAACTTTGGGATTTTCAATAAATTGCTTTTGCATTGTCTGATTTATTTGTTAACATCCTAACTTTGATTGGATGTAAAAGGTTTACCAATAACACTTCCTGTTAACGACCTCTGATCTCGTTCCATATTTTATTGTGTGTCATGTAATGTGGGGAACTGGTCTTGGTCTTGACTCGGTCTCAGTCCTTAAAAGTGTCGGTCTCGATAAACTAGGTCCGCTTACGGCGCTGTGTTTAGGCATTTTTTACTGATGCAGTTTAGACTAATGTTTGCATGAAGGACGTGTAGGCCTATACGACCGACCAATGGTGGCGTGCGGGAAGGCGGGACCTAAAGAGAAAGGTCAAAGCAATGCAAAAACACACACAATGAATGGTGACTGCAGAAAGCAGAAGCTGAATCTTGGACATTTTGGGCGATTTAGATATCCTGTCCGGACACATTTTTTTAGTTCCCAAGAAGAGGACCTGTCCGGGGAAAAGAGGACGTCTGGTCACCCTAATTAAAGGCCCTGCACACCCCCACAGGTGTTTCACTTTGTCTGATTAGACCTCTGCTCAGCTAAAGGTGGATGAAACTATGCTTATTATTCTCTCCTCCCTCGTTATCTCCTTTTCGTGTCTCTTTATTTTTCCCTTCATTGCTTGTTTTTCCAGGTGAAGTGGAAATGACACAATAAAAGGTTTTGGTGCAATAAAAGGCGTGTTTTTTTCCCCTTGCTGGTCGCTGAGAGTTTCAGGTCTGACTGCTCCTCCGGTGGTGGTTTTGCCGTTGCGTCCTGGGTTCGGCCCGTCAGTAAAAGCCTCCCGGGGGTCGACGCGGGCGTTGAGGTAACGGCCTCTCCGGCGTCATTTCAGCCATCAGAGCTGTGGACTCACGGCCTCATTTCCTCCTCCGTCCTCCGTCTGGGAGCACGAGGAGCAGTTTAAGTGATTTCTCTCTGAGCGTCCCCATAAGTGCAGCAAATATCCCCCTTTAAACCCTGGGAATTGTAAAACAGATTTTTCTGCGACGTGTCTCTTCAAAAAGCTCAGCGATCACCGCCCGCCGTCTGAGGAGATGGGCTAATTAAATTGGTACTTTTACAAGTCTTACTCAATAAATCTGAATAAATTAACAAGGCATTACTAAGGCTGCTACATTAAATTTGCATAGTGCATTTAATGAATATGCAACCGCGAGTGGAAAGGTCTGCCACTGTGAACCCTGGTGAATTAGCATAACTACTTCCAGCATGTTTCTTAAATAATGCTCTCATTTGCACATCACTGAGTTGGCTAATTCTGGCGTCGGAGAGGGCGGCCTCGTAATTAAAGAATCCCACTTTAATTTTTAATGAAGTTTATGTTACATCAATCCTGACAGTAATGAGGGGGACGTGGAAACAAAAAGGCTGCTAATAATTAAATTCACAAACCAGTCTGAGGGATAATAACTCCTGAGGAGGAATTACATGACTAATTATTAATTAAATATTCATAGTGTTGTACAGCAGAGGCGGCAGCGATGGCGGTGGCGGCTCGCTGTAAGCAGCCGACGCACCGCCGGTGGAGCCCAGATGCCAAACGGCTTTTATCTGTGAAGGACTTGAGAGGCTCATAACGGCGCTCAGACTGTCATTAATTATAATGACCCCTAAAACAGAAGCAGGCTGTAATTGGTCGTTGTCTGCGGCGGTGTGATGTCAGCGGAGGGCTGGTGGCTTCACACGGCACAAATCACAGGGAGGTGATATTGGATTCAAGCTGACTTTACAAAAGCTCTGACGTATCCCATCATTCAGTCTGTTGTTGAGGCAAACTTCTGTTCTGGAGTCATTTTCTCGAATCTGTCCTGTTTTATTAATCCGACAAACCGTGCAAAGAATCTTGAACGCACAAAAGACTTTGTTTAATACAACACACATTATTTTAACCACTGCTGTCTTTTTGTCAAATATGGAGTAATTTGACACCTTTGGAGCTGAAACAGTAAGAATACAGCCCACATGTAAAACACTGGCCGAGGTGAAAAATATTAAAGTATTAAAAGTAATATTTTACAGTGCAGTATTAGTACTTTTACTGCAGTAACATTTTCACTGCAGGTCTTTTACTTGTTACAGAGTATTTTACAGTGCAGTATTAGTACTTTTACTGCAGTAACATTTTCACTGCAGGACTTTTACTTGTTACAGAGTATTTTACAGTGCAGTATTAGTACTTTTACTGCAGTAACATTTTCACGGCAGGACTTTTACTTGTTACAGAGTATTTTAACAGTGCAGTATTAGTACTTTTACTGCAGTAACATTTTCACTGCAGGACTTTTACTTGTTATAGAGTATTTTACAGTGCAGTATTAGTACTTTTACTGCAGTAACATTTTCACTGCAGGACTTTTACTTGTTACAGAGTATTTTACAGTGCAGTATTAGTACTTTTACTGCAGTAACATTTTCACTGCAGGACTTTTACTTGTTACAGAGTATTTTACAGTGCAGTATTAGTACTTTTACTGCAGTAACATTTTCACTGCAGGACTTTTACTTGTTACAGAGTATTTTAACAGTGCAGTATTAGTACTTTTACTGCAGTAACATTTTCACGGCAGGACTTTTACTTGTTACAGAGTATTTTACAGTGCAGTATTAGTACTTTTACTGCAGTAACATTTTCACTGCAGGACTTTTACTTGTTACAGAGTATTTTAACAGTGCAGTATTAGTACTTTTACTGCAGTAACATTTTCACGGCAGGACTTTTACTTGTTACAGAGTATTTTAACAGTGCAGTATTAGTACTTTTACTGCAGTAATATTTCACTGCAGGACTTTTACTTGTTACAGAGTATTTTACAGTGCAGTATTAGTACTTTTACTGCAGTAACATTTTCACTGCAGGACTTTTACTTGTTACAGAGTATTTTAACAGTGCAGTATTAGTACTTTTACTGCAGTAACATTTTCACGGCAGGACTTTTACTTGTTACAGAGTATTTTAACAGTGCAGTATTAGTACTTTTACTGCAGTAATATTTTCACTGCAGGACTTTTACTTGTTACAGAGTATTTTACAGTGCAGTATTAGTACTTTTACTGCAGTAACATTTTCACTGCAGGACTTTTACTTGTTACAGAGTATTTTAACAGTGCAGTATTAGTACTTTTACTGCAGTAATATTTTCACTGCAGGACTTTTACTTGTTACAGAGTATTTTACAGTGCAGTATTAGTACTTTTACTGCAGTAACATTTTCACTGCAGGACTTTTACTTGTTACAGAGTATTTTAACAGTGCAGTATTAGTACTTTTACTGCAGTAACATTTTCACTGCAGGACTTTTACTTGTTACAGAGTATTTTAACAGTGCAGTACTATTACTGCAGTTAAGGATCTGAATACTACCTCTGGTGTCGCAGTTTCCTATATTAAAAGTTAGAGACCTGTGTGAACAGTTAACACTCAGACTGAAGGAGGCGTTGGTGATTATGTATCACTGGCTGTAAACGTGTGGCGTCTGTGTCAGTGTGATGCGGGGAGGCGTCAGACGCTCGGCGGTCCAATCAGAGCGGACAGTTTCTGCCGTTTCTACAAGATAATTTCAGAGGTAATGAGTGCTGAGCTCCCGCTAATTCACCACGGCGCTCTGAAATCCAGTCTGTGGGCGGAGGGGGCGGAGGGGGGCGGAGGAGGGCGATCGTGTCTTTTCTCATTACAGACTTGTGAAACATTCTCATTGCTCGTGTATTTAATTGAGCTGCAGAAATGCAACATCAGGAGGACTTGGGGATAAATAAGGAGCGTTCCCATTGGTCCCACTGAGGAGCTACTGATGTCCCATAAATCCCAGTCAGGAGGAATTTAATTGAGTTTTACCACGCTGAATTACCTTGCATCTAAATGGCGTCCAGGTCCAGGCAAATGGAATAATTAGGCCCCGGCCAAAATGTTATCCCGAGTGACGCGGGGATAACGTTCATGGACGCACTCGATTGGCTGCGTTTTATGAAGCAGCACATCCGATAACAAGGCCGAGCAGGGAGCACTTCAGGAGTCAAGATGCTGCAAATAACAGACTCCTCCAGGTGCGATCAGGGCGTCCTCACAAAGCCTACAATCAACATCACAAATAACATGGTTAACACATTTTAAATTTACGTTTGGTGGGTCTTATTTTCAACATAAAGATTTCACCAGCTTTTGTTTCAGTGGATTTCTCTCTTTCATTTGTATCACATGGTCTTCATCATCAGGAAATGTAGGCGTTTAATTTTAAAGTTTATGGTCTTTAAAGTGACATTTTAACTTCTGCATTTCCAACATCTGGTCAAAGTCCATCTGCCAGGGAAGCCCATGTGGTACGATCAAAAGCTCCAGGACCAGGACCATAGCTGCGGCTGAGAAAAGAGCATGGTGCTGCATTAACAACGTTCTAGGACACGTGTTGAGTT
>NW_024040977.1:17500-22475 GCF_014851395.1 Micropterus salmoides
GTGGTATGTTGTGTTGTGTTTCTGGACTGTGAACAGCACAAATGAAGTTCCTAATGGATAAATAAAGTTCTCTGGATTGCATTGGATTGGGACGGGGGGGGGGGGGGGGTCGAGGGTCACAGTACTTTTGTCCACACAGTGTACGTAGACCTCTGAGGGCAAAAACAGCCATGACCTGACCAGTCGGGGGCAGCGGTGCACCAAACTGTGTCTAGTCTGCCGGAGAGAAGAAGAAGGGGTAGAAAGCCGTGTTTACAGCCCGTGAAGTGAAAGATTAATTAGTTCAACATGTTTAACACATTTACCTTCTCTTTATAAATAACTCAAAGGTCATGTCTGTGCTTCACACATGTAGTTTAAAGTTACTTAGACTTTGAGTATTCCCGTGTTTATCAGTACATTTTAACAGCCTAATACTTTGCAGATTCTGATTTTAAACTCTTATCTTATCAATATGATGCAGTTTGTTGGTAAAGCTTCAGTTTGGTAGCTTCACCTTCACAAGTGAACACACAATCTGTCTATCAAGGCAATCTGTTCGTACTTTTGTAGATGCTTCTCCTGCACCTTTTCTCAGATCTAGAGAGAAAAAGAGCAGCTGCAGGACTATAATCAGAGTAATCGATTTAGTCATCTGATTCTATTTATTCCCACTCATTGTTTATCTTTTAAGAGTTTGAATCTCCTGCGTACCTGGAATATATTACTTGTTATCATATACAGTCCCCTCCAAAAGTCTTGGAGCGGCACGGCCAATTCCTGTTTCTGTTGTTCGCTGAAAACATTTGGGTTTAAGATCAAAAGAAGAGACAAGAGTTCAGAATTGCTACTTCAGTGGACAACAAAAACAAAGGAACCTGCCTCACCGCTCCAAGACTTCTGGAGGGGACAGTATATATTGCTGTTATTTCATCGGTTCAGTTTATCTCCTGCAGGGCTGCAGCTGGTTCTGTTGGTTATTTTCGTGATTAATCAGAAACAGACGTAAACATCAGTCCAGCGTTGGTTGGGAAAAGAATAAGGAAGTGAATGAGCATTGGTGGAGATGCACCTGATGGGATCTGAAATGTATTGGAGGAAATCACGGGAGGAAACGTCCGCCTTAGAAGCAGCAGGCCTGTTTAAAAACGTTGCCTACACGAGATATTTAAAGCTGAACGGATGTTTTATTGTTTTACCAGAGACACCAACACACTGTCACTCCGTATCGTAATATCATTATAAAAATATTGATAACAGCCACTTGAAGTTGCTCCCAGCCAGTGAAAAGCCTTCCTCTCTGTGATGAGGTCGCTGTATTGGCAGCCTGGTGGAGTAATAATCTCTTAACGAGAGCCGGCGCCTCATTCGCTGCTCTTGACAGACGCTAATCGCCTCCCTAATTAGCAGCTTCTCCCAAAGGCCGCCGCTCGTTTACTAATCAGCCTCCAATTTGCTTAATCAGCGGTTTAATTGAAGTAATCGCCTGCTGAACGCTGAGCCACTCGAGCGTGAGTACGCCTGCTGAACCCCGGAGACGCTGCCGGGAATCGAACCGGCGGCCCCAGCAGTGTTGGTGCCCCGCTTCAGGGATCCCAGCAAAGAAAACCCTGAACCTGGTGTTCCTGTTTCGGTGTGGTCATTTACAAGAAGGCAGGGACCGCTTAGCCCAAGGTTTTGCCCATCAGGCGTAGTAGAGTACAGTCTCTCTGGGCTGAAATAACCTTTTTACACCTTCTCTACATGTTTTTCAGGAAATAAATTATTTTATTTATTGTATTTACAGACAAAACAAAAAGGTAGCATCAAAGATGAGAGACTAAAGATGCTCTTTTAGTAAAATACATCACTGTCTAAAAGTTTAGAGCAAGAAATAGAAACAATTAGTTGATTAAAATTCTCTGATCTTAAACTGAAATTCTAATCCTGTTTCTGAGTCTGCTGGTTGTGGAAGCAGCTGTTTGAAAGCATGTTATCAGATGACGATAAGAACTTTCACCTTCGCTGCTGAATGTGTCTTTGGGGAAACGTGAAAGCAACCAGCGGATGAATAAAGTGGCGTTTCTCTCCTGCAGGTTTCTGATGATGAATGTTCAGGCGGCAGGAAGTGGATTTCTTTTGGATTAAAAGTGTGTGTGACGTCCGTCGAGCGGCGTTGGAGATGGAGAGCTCGTTGCAGCAGGAGGTAAATCGCACACTGCTGCTGACGACGCTCGGGGACATCACGAGTGTGTGTGTTTAACCTTTGACCTTTCCTCTGAGTGTTTACATGTCGACCTTCACCCCCCCCCCGTGTCTGACACCCTAGAATGTTGTTTCATTCAGAGCCTTGAATCCACACTGGTGGTTAAATGTGAAGTTTTAATTTCAGCTTTGGGTGTTTGTTGGTGCTTCCCGCCTCCCCTTCAGACATCCAGTCGTCTAAAAGGCCTCGTTTTGCAGCAGCTTTTCTAAATCTACGTGATGTTTTGGGCTGTTTTTTGCGATGTTTTTAACTTTAGAGTTGTACTTAATTCTTTCCTGCAGCTGAGCAGGATGCAGCAGCCTGTGTCTCAGTGTCTCTCTGACGTCCTGACGTTTGTCAGCGGACGATTTCCTTTATGTTCGACCACGACACCGCACGTTCTGCAGAACAGTTCCCGCTTTGGTGAAGAAGATCTGGATGCTGGTCTTCACGGTCGTTTGCTGTTATTGTTGTAGGTAAATGTGAGATGTTTTCTATCACACACGTCTGCTGCGTCTTCTGAACAAGGGAGAGAGTTTGCTGACGCTAACGTTTTTTAAGAAAAGGTGATTTTGGGTGGCTTGTTATGGTGAACAGTAATAATGAATAAATAGTAGCAGCAGTGTTTTGCACATTAACTGTTTAAGCAGGTGTTTTTGCACAAAACAGATAATAATGTCCAGTTTAAAACTAACTAAGTGTCCGTGTGTCAGACACTTAGAGGGAGGAGTTATAAAGTTTGACGGCCACAGCAGGAATGACTTCCTGTGGCGCTCTGTGGTGCATTTTGGGGGACGGGTCTGTCACTGAAGGTGCTCCTGTGTTTGAGCAGCACGTCATGGAGCGGCGGGGAGACATCGTCCAAGATGACACGTAGCTTGGACAGCATCCTCCTCTCTGACACCACCGACAGAGTCCAGCTCACAACGTCACTGGCCCTGGATCAGTTTGAGTCTGTTGGCGTCCGCTACTCTCAGCCTGCTGTCCCAGCATGCAACAGCAAACAGGACAGCAGTGGCCACCACACACTCATAAATTTGTGTTAGTAGTTGCAAAATCCTGGAGGGACTGGATAGGATGGTATTTGATACCGAATCTTGTGGCCATCTCTAAGTTTTCAGTGACTACTCTCTGAGAGTCTGTAAGGCCAGCAGCTGGTTAGCTTAGCTTAGCTTAAAGACTGGAAACAGCCTGGTGCTCTCCAGACTTAATAAATACACCTTCCAGCTGCATGTGACTCATCATATCTGTGTTTACTAGGGACGACTGTCTCTCGGCCTCATGACTCTGGCTCTGGTTTCACCTCAAAATGAAGAACCTGTCTAATGTCTGCACGTAGAAGCATACCAGGTGTTACGGGAACATTTACATGTAGCTGGGACTCTGAACCACACAGTGTAATGTGCTGATGGGGGGGGTGTCTCCGCTGCGTCCTCCATATTCAAACAGCGTAATAGTGCGATTTAGATTGTTTTGAAAACTCTCCTCCTCCTGATAAATCAGCAGCTCTAATGGAGGCCACCAGCTCTGACTGGGGGGGGGGGGCTGGGGTTGTAGATGGCGTGCTGGGAGGTAACGGCCATGACACACTCAGCGGCACCCATTCATTTATTTCATAATAAGGGCCTGGCTAACATTAGGGGGTGGCCGGGGGGGGGGGGGTTGTCATTAATCCGTCTCAAATTGGAGCTTGAGCGGCGCTCGGCGAGTCAACACCAGAGGAATATTTAAATAACGGAGGAAACACACACGGGTCCAGTGTTCAGTCTTTCGTGTTTCAGGTGCTGCTCGCTGGTTTCAAGCAGCAAAGGGAAGACGGCGCTGGCTTTAAACTTCCTGTTACCAGGCGCTGGGATCAGAAACAGCACTGTGTCGGTGAGGAAGTCCAGGCTGAGTCTTCTGACTATACTACAGTCGGTGGACGGTCCATGTGACACACAAATGTTGTGGACGGCACTGAAAAACTAAATTTCTCTACTTTTTTAATCTACTTCTTTCTAATTTTTAGGATTATTTGAAAATGTCTCTGCACGTGTAAATATTACTTCATATCATGCACAAACCTGGCACAATGCACATTTTTGTTGTTAATCCTTGTTTTTGTCACTTTATATATTTATGTTCACTTGTGATACGTCTGCACAACATGAACACATGTTCTATCTGCACATAGTTGTATTTTTCTCTATTCGTTTGCCCGTAGCACCTCATCACCAAAGCAAATTCCTCGTACGTGTAAAACGCTACTTGGCAATAAAGCTCCTGATTCTGAGAGGACACAGGATGTAGTTTGTGTTTCTACGGCAGCCTGGGTTTAGGGAGGTGGTGGTCATGGTTAGTCTCCAGGAGATTAATGTAAGTCAGTGTGATGGAGACATGACTGTGTGTGTGGTCTGCCTCCTTTCTGACTCTGAGTGCAGCTCAAGTGTCGGGGGATGATGATGAGGAGCGTGCTGAAGCACCGACGCCGCTACTCTGCATTTAAAAACCTCCAAAAAACCCGAGGTGGATTTTCCCGATCCCCAGGGGATCAGACCTGCTGACTTTATTCACTTGCTGACCCCCGAACTAAATAGTCTGTCTGCGGTTTGTTGAGTCACAAGAATAATTATTCATTACCGTAAAACTTTGATTAATAGCCCGGGCTTTTATTCTCACTGAAGTGACCCGGCCTGCATTTGGGACAGGCCCTTTAATTCCTTTCACACACAACTCTCCCTCAGCTAAGACGTCAAACAGGATACTTTCAAACTGTTTATTTCAACCAGTATT
>NW_024040978.1:0-19640 GCF_014851395.1 Micropterus salmoides
TAAAAAGTGAAACTGGAGACATACTGTTGTCAAATATACACAGTTTACAGATGGAGATAGTGTATGTACAGAACGTGCAGCTTTGCAGAGCAGCGTTACAAGCTAACTTATCAAAAAACAAATGGATTCGTGACATTCAGTATCAGCTGGAAATGTTGTGATGAAAAGTTCCAGTCAGAACAGAAGCCAAGGAAGCTGTACACTAGATTCAGCCAAATCACTCCTACCAAATTTTCTGCGTGGTTAGATACCACAAGAAGGGAAAATATGTTTTTTATTGTTTGGTTGAACATTTAACTTTCAGGCCAGTTTGAATGCAATGATCAGTTGTGTCAATCTGAGTTTATTTTATTACCTTTTGGACTGAAGTAAACCATAAAAAAAACCTGCAGTGCAGCTGGACAGACCGACCCTCCATGATAAATCAACATTCAGACAGTAAAACAACGAGAGAACACTCATGCCATTAATATTTACTGAATTCACCTGTAACCGATTCAGAGAACAGCTCTAAGGATGGCAATGTTAGTCTGTCTGTTGGTCGGTCCACCACTTTGGTCCAGAATAAAATGTTGAAACTATTGGATGCTTTGTCCTGCTTTGTACAGACATTCATGTTCCCCTGAGGATAAATTCTAATAACTTTGGTGAGTTTTTGTCTGGCACCACCAACAGGTCAAAGTTTTCACTTTTTTATTGAAATAACGTTTTATCTACTTGATCAATTTGCACTAAATTAAAATAGTTCATACACTCACAGTTCCGAGAGGATGAAGACTTATAACTCTGGTCACCTGATCCCTTTACATTTCCTCAGTGCTACCTGCAGGTTGACATTTTTGTTTCAGATTGAAATGTTAACATGAAACAACTGTTGAGCTCTTAGATTGCCAATTTCTGGACATTTGATCCACAAAATTCATGTTTTCCTCAGGATGAACTGTAATAGAGAGCCCAAGTCACTCGCTTCCGCCTGAAAAATATGTACGGTAGTCAACGGCGAGAGACAACTTTTTTTTTAAAATCTTGTTTATACTGTGAGAATTTTGTCTGTCAAGAAAGTTGACGTTTGTCATAAAGTTACATTTAGTTTTGTGTGAAAACCGTTTAATGAACTACATCTCTCGTCTCGCACAATATGCATCACCAACTTGTTAACATGGTAATGCTAGCTAACGTTCATTGCTTGGTTGTTACTAGCTAGGTAGCTTTGCTATGTGCCATGCAGAATATACCTCACCTGACGTGTTTAATCCATCGACTCTCGACCCTTTTATCACATCATCCTCTCATGTTATTTGACGTTAGCTTCAGTAACGTTAGCTTCAGTCATTGAGAGAAAAAGTTACGACATCACATACGCGACATTTGGGTTTGTCGTCTTTGTAATTATGCATTTTTAGTCTTATACTTCAATAGTTTTACAAACTGCGACTTTCTTGACTTTTGTGTACTTTAAATTGATCAGAATCATATAATTCAGAGCACAATTCACGGGATCAAAAAGTTAGTTGTCTCTTGTCATTGACTACCGTAGATATCCCCCCCCCCCCCGAAGTGAGGTAGCATGGTGGTTTACCAGAAAGGGAGGGACTTAAGCTCTCTATAAATGATCCTCTGATTTTTTATGTAGCGCCATCATCTGGTCAAAAGTTCCATTTGCCCATTACTTTGGTTTATGACCAATTACCTGCAGGACTAATGACATTGCTAAATAGCTTATGTGAGCATGTTAGGACACTAAAACAAGAGGTTTCACGCCGGTAAACCTACACCTCAGGGCTCGACAATAACGGTGGCCCGATGGCCCGGGCCAGTAAAACGTAACGTTGGGACAGTTGAACTAGCAACTCACCAAAACATTAGTATTTAAAAAAAATACTGAAACTCAACACCCTGCAGTTGTTTTGCACCGATGTCCAATCCAGAGTTGTAGTAACGTGACGAGAGGTTTTCAAATGTTATTTCTCTAATCTCAATCATGCGGGACCTCTGGGTCGAAAGTGAAACCATGCAGACGGAACTTAAAGCTGCATTCTCTCTAACGGCCAGCAGGGGGCAGTTCCATTAGAAATAATGGTAAAATGTGGCTACTTCTCATCTGATTTATTACCTCAGTAAACACTTTTAAATGAGTTTATAGTCTCAGTTGCTAGTTTCAAGTCTTCTCAACACAGCATGATGTTCATTTAGTATATTATGGTCCTATACCATGGCAACCTGTTCATCGGGATAGAGGCGACTTGTGTCCGCTGCTCTGTGTACATTTTTCATAAATGCCTGTCAGCAGGAAAGCACGTCATGTTTGGTCTGTTAGTATGTTTTGTTTTAAAAGTAAATTGTTTTGTTAAAATTATAAAAATTGCAATAAGTTGAACGTTGAGCCCTGCACCTGCTGAACATCAGCATGTTAGCGTTTAGCTCAAAGCACTGCTATGCCTAAGTACAGCCTCACTTAGCCGCCAGCATAGCTGTAGGTTCTTAGTCTTGTTTTATAACAACCCAGCCTTCAAAAATCCCAGAACTTGTTTAGAGTTAAAAGTTCTGTTCAGGATTTACAGCTTTTTTTTGCCCCAGCCTCTGTCTTATTTTGAGAGTTTTATCACTTTTTTTCATTTCTTCAGTTTTAGGTCTGAAGGGAGCCTTGAAATTACTGACTGGGAAGAGAAAACCTAGGTGAGCACACATTTTTTGCACTGTAAAACTGTGGTGAGTATCCTTAATGTTTTTTAAAAAAGCTTAAAATCCTTTGAAAAACAATTTAATAGGCATAGTGTGAAGAGAAGCTAATCATTTGGTCTCTTTTAGTTGGAAGCAGTTTTGAAAGAATCAAAGAGAGGCGGAGGAGGAAGACCGGGCTTGATAAGACCCGAGGAAAGCATGAAGTGTGAAGGTATGATATTTACACAGTGATATGCATTTGGCTCTGCTGTACACAGAGCAAAGGGTCATGTTTAGGGTTGAATGTTTTCCCGTTTATCAATTGTTACTTTCCCGGTACTACGTCACTCTTTTCCCAGGATTTTTTCGCCATAAATTAACTTTGATAAGATGAAAACAACTGTGGATAATTAACTCTTATTTCCTTCAATACATCATGTGGCTCTATTTTCGTACAACAATTCAAGTACAAAACACACTGTGATAAGTAGATCCTTTTTAGCATATCTATCAGTTTCACATCTAGGTCCTTTTTTGGGAGCATAAGACTACCTTTATTATGATTACCTGAGGTTTTTGTGCCTCAGTGGCAGGGAAGGCTTAAAAATACCAAAATGATCTTTTAAGTGGAGATGATCTTTAAGCAGAAATGCCAAATATTTAGTGATTCCTACTTCTAAAATGGGAGAATTTCATGCTTTTGCTTGTCTTTACATCATAGTGAATGATATTTGATATCACCTTTAGCTATGGGAATCTATGATGAGCATCTTTTTTATGCTTATGGTGATGATGTAATGACAATTAATCCATAAAATAAATCAGTAGATTCATTCATTCATTCATCAGTAGATTATTTATCCAAAGTAGTCGTCGTTCTCGTACAGACTTCACTCAGTAAAAACTGACCAACTATTAACTTACCTTACAAAACACGGTGGATAGTTTACACACGGACCAGGTAAAGCAACAGTGAACACACAGGGTGCAGATGTTGGTTTCAGTTGTTTTATAGGCTAACGTTACGTCATTAATAAGCCGACGTGCAGCTCACCTGCTGCCGTGATAATGTATCGCGGGTGGAAATATACGGAAAAAAGTTCTCTGTCCTAGGCGACTTTATAAAACGTACTGCTGATGGAGAAAATGAAGCAGACGGGGGAAAAGAGACAGAGAGACGGGGAAAGCCAGGGTGTTTACCTAATGAGTGTGTCAGTGTCGGCCCAACCCTATGAACGTGACTGAAATGTTCGGGTTCCTCCAGTAGCTACCCACGGCAGTGATACGTGGTAACACTGTCTTGGATCAGGGCAGCAGTCAAACCAGAAACCAACACTGGGCTGTAACTCTGACCAACTCTCCGAAATATGTCTGCTTTATCACGGACTGCTGTTAAAGGAGCCAAATTTTCTTCCCTTTTTGAGTAAACGTAATCACAATGATGGCTTCCACAAAAATGTTTCCATGCTCTCTAAGTGAACTGATGGTTTAAGGTTTTCTGTCGCTCAGTCAGAAGGGCTCCAGGAGAAGAAGAAGCCACAGCAGCTGGGAAGGGTTGGAAACCTCCATCAACTGAAGGTTCAGTTCATCCAAATTACAAAAAATAATAAATTTGGGTTTGGGTTTTATTTGTCCAGTTTCTGAGATACATGTCTCAGAGATTTCTGCCTCGGCTCTAATAAAATGAAGGTTGATGTCAGATTTAAAAATGTATTTTTAAAGAGTAACTACTCAGAAGCCTGCTCGGGCTACCAACTATCCTTTTCCATACCTCATGCAGCATCTGATGTTGTGAGGTTCAGCAGACTTTAATAGTAACTTAACGCAACTTGATTCTCACCTCGGCCACACTTCTGTCCACACGAGCCACATCCAGCAATATGGCTGATGTCAAATTAGTCTTAATTATGGAGGAAAAGTCTCTTGAACCTGTCCACACCCAACATCAGAGCCGCAGTCAGGTATTGTCTGATGTACTTGTTTAACTAGGTTACATAAATCACAGTGACATGATTTTCAACACATGGTAAATGATGTGAAACGGTGGTAGTTTGGTTCGGTTTAGGCAACAAAACTACTTGGTTAGGAAAAGATGGTTCAGGTTAAAATAAGTAAGGAATCTACAAAACGTTATTTAACTTGAAAAATTTAACTCAACCCCCCCCCCCCCCAAGACTCGAACCTCATTCTCCTTAGTGAAAGTTCTGAGTTTACTTGACCAAGGCATCCACCCCAGCACCCCCTTACACGGATTTTGTCGCTCTTAATACTACGTCTTCAGCCGCTAGAGGTCACGGCCTAACAAAATGTGTTAATATAGGTTGTAATAAACTGTACCTATACAGCAGTTTTCCTGGTGAGGACGGGCTGGAATAATAGTGGAAAATTTGTGCGCATTGTCAATGAAACAGGAAGTCACACAGGGTTTTAAGTAAGTAAGTGAATTAGAGACAGAGCACGTATTTGCCAGATGGAAGTGTAATGTGACGGTATCATAACTATCTGGCATTTTGAGGGAATCATCTGATAGCTGCACTCACAATGCCGAGAAACATCTGCAGGCAGCCTCGTCAGCGAGCTGCTGGTGAACAATGTTAACGCTCTCCCTTTTGAGTTTTGGGAAGGTGCTGAAAGAGTCAGTCACCATAATCTTTTCTAAATGTTAACATGTTTCTCCTAAATGGCAGCAGCTCTGAATTAACACAATTAACTTTAAATATACATTTATACTGTAAAAAACATCGCAGCTGAATGACATCTGACAAAGAGACAGAACCCAAAGTATGTTTCTGTTTCATTCATTAATATAACTTCCATCTGAAACAACATGTACAGCTGCTGGTCATATAATTAGAATATCATCAAAAAGTTGATTTATTTCAGTAATTCCATTCAAAAAGTGAAACTTGTATAATGTATACATTCATTCCACACAGACTGATAAATTTCAAGTGTTCATTCCTTTTAATTTTGATGATTATAACTGACAACTAATGAAAACCCCCAAATCAGTATCTCAGAAAATTAGAATATTGTGAAAAGGTTCAATACACCTGGTGCCACACTCTAATCAGCTACTCAAAACACCTGCAAAGGCCTTTAAATGGTCTCTCAGTCTAGTTCTGTAGGCTACACAATCATGGGGAAGACTGCTGACTTGACAGCTGTCCAAAAGACGACCATTGACACCTTGCACAAGGAGGGCAAGACACAAAAGGTCATTGCTAAAGAGGCTGGCTGTTCACAGAGCTCTGTGTCCAAGCACATTAATAGAGAGGCGAAGGGAAGGAAAAGATGTGGTAGAAAAAAAGTGTACAAGCAATAGGGATAACTGCACCCTGGAGAGGATTGTTAAACAAAACCCATTCAAAAATGTGGGGGAGATTCACAAAGAGTGGACTGCAGCTGGAGTCAGTGCTTCAAGAACCACCACGCACAGACGTATGCAAGACAAATAGGTTTCAGCTGTCGCATTCCTTGTGTCAAGCCACTCTTGAACAAGACACAACATCAGAAGCGTCTTGCCTGGGCTAAAGACAAAAAGGACTGGACTGCTGCTGAGTGGTCCAAAGTTATGTTCTCTGATGAAAGTAAATTTTGCATTTCCTTTGGAAATCAAGGTCCCAGAGTCTGGAGGAAGAGAGGAGAGGCACAGAATCCACGTTGCTTGAAGTTTCCAGAGTCAGTGATGGTTTGGGGTACTATGTCATCTGCTGGTGTTGGTCCACTGTGTTTTCTGAGGTCCAAGGTCAACGCAGCCGTCTATCAGGAAGTTTTAGAGCACTTCATGCTTCCTGCTGCTGACCAACTTTATGGAGATGCAGATTTCATTTTCCAACAGGACTTGGCACCTGCACACATTGCCAAAGCTACCAGTATCTGGTTTAAGGACCATGGTGTCCCTGTTCTTAATTGGCCAGCAAACTCGCCTGACCTTAACCTTATAGAAAATATATGGGGTATTGTGAAGAGGAAGATGCGATACGCCAGACCCAACAATGCAGAAGAGCTGAAGGCCACTATCAGAGCTGGGCAACCTGGGCTCTGATAACAGCCGAGCAGTGCCACAGACTGATCGACTCCATGCCACGCCGCATTGCTGCAGTAATTCAGGCAAAAGGAGCCCCAACTAAGTATTGAGTGCTGTACATGCTCATACTTTTCATGTTCATACTTTTCAGTTGGCCAACAATTCTAAAAATTGAATTGAAAAATCCTTTTTTTTTGGATTGGTCTTAAGTAATATTCTAATTTTCGGAGATACTGAATTGGGGATTTTCATTAGTGGTCAGTTTTAATCACAATTAAATGAAATAAACATTTGAAATATATCAGTCTGTGTAATAATGAATATAATATCCAAGTTTCGCTTTTTGAATGGAATTACTGAAATAAATCAACTTTTTGATGATATTCTAATTATATGACCAGCACCTGTATATTAAATTATACTCTGCAGGAATAACAGAATTAAATAGGACTTTTCTTTGTTTTGATATCTGCATTATATATCGGCCATTGAAAACCGTGTATCGGTCGACCACTAAATTTCAACCCACAGAGGTTGATGATTTTCTTTCAAACAGAAACATTATCCCCATATAATTCAGAGGATCAATGTGAACCGTTCTTTGGTAGAAAGAAGTCCCACTGAAAACTGTTGACCGTGTGTTTGAAAGTAAAGTCATTGACATGTTGCTGGTAAAAACACAGACGGACATCTCATAATCTGGACAAATAAAACAAACATTATGAATGGAGGTAGTATGGAAGTATGAGGAAGTATGTTTGTGTGAACTAAACTTTCTAACAATCTTATTAAAAGTTTAATCTGTCTGTGCTGCTTCCTGTCCTTTCTCATACCGTCTTATACTTTTTCTGTCCTGCCGCTTAGTTTCATTCCTTTGCCTCACATTCTCATCCTTGCAACTAACCCATCCCAATTTCGTAAATTAATTAAAAGCTGTTAATGCTTTTGTACCTGGTAGTGAATGTGGTAAAGTAGCCAATTAACATAATAATATAATTATTATCTTAGTATATTTTTACCACTCTATTTTAACACCAAATAAGTTTTTAAATCAAAATAATATTTTATATATATATATATATATATATATATATATATATATACACACACATACATACATACATACACACACACACACACACACACACACACACACACTATGTTTGTTATGATCAGTGTACTTAATTTATAAAAGTATTTAAAGCTGCAACAAATGATTAGTTTTATGATTGAATTGTTTATTTTTGATTAATGGACACATAAGTGACATATTTAAATTCTTTTTTGAACAAGAGTTCAAAACCTGAAGATATCCAGACTAAGCTAAACTTCCTACTAAATATTTTATCTAACGTGTTAATGATACATTTTCTGTCCAACTTATTCAGTCAAACCTTTTTTGGTGGTTGGAGTCACTAACAGCCTTTTTTAAACCATAAAATATACATTTTAAAAGGATAAAGTTTAAATATTAAAAAAAAGAAATCCAGTGGTAAAACATCCTAAATGTAAACTTGTAAACTTCAGGCTGCAGGATGTGCACAGAGGAGAGGTTGTAAAACTCAGTTTATCAGTTAATTAGGCACAAAACCATTGAATAACTAATTGGTGGGTTAATTAGTGAACAGACTGGCAGAAAACTCACCCAGCAGCCCTTCAAACTGCTCGATGGCCAGCACCGCGTTGTCCTGCGTGCTGTGGTGGAGGTGGTTCGGCATTTTGGTCATGTTCCACGGCATGGACCGGCACAGCGGGATCCGCACCAACTCGCAGGACGCCGCCCGGACCGCAGACGGCCACAGCGCACAAGACACGGCCAGCAAAGACACGGAGCCCCGGGGAGAGCATGTCGGTCGGTTCAGTGCTCCGGTGGAGTCTCGGTCATTCACGAGGAGTTAAATCCAAATAAGGACGTGATTTTCCTGCTGATTGGTGCTTTTCTGCTGCTGCAGGCAGCTCGAGGAAGCGGGAGGAGCTGCTTTCTTATTCACACTTTGACCTCCTCCTCTTCCTCTATCCCTCCTTCTCTACAACTCCCCTCCTCACCTCTTTCTTCTTCTCCTCCTCTTGTCTTATCCTCCAAAAAAAGATAGATTCCTTTTAGATGAAAAGTCAACACCAGTTAAAGCCGTTAAAAGCTCGTTGATGTTGCATTTCATAAGAGTAAGAGTAAGTAAAAGTAAAAGTCCTACATTCAAAAATATACTTAAGTATAGAAGTATTATCAGCAAAACGTACGACTTAAAGTATCAATGGTAAAAGTAAGTTACTGGCTGTGCAGAAAAATGTCTCCTGTGACTGATATCTGATTCTGTCTGACATATTATTGTTGATACTGAAGCATCAATGTTAGAGCAGCATTTTACTGAGGTGAAGTGGAGCTAGTTTACAGTTAGCTATTTTTAACCAGTTTACATACAGTTATCTAGGTTATATACTGTTTGTTAGGTTATATACAGTTAGCTACTTTTAAGTCCTTTATATACCATTAGTTAGTTTTAACTACTTACAGTTAGCTAGTATAAACTACTCTATAGGGAATTTTAAGGTATGTCACGCAGTGTTGCATTATGTGGACGATATGTTTATATTCACACGCCTTCGAAGGATGCGGTCCCTGAATTGAGACACAGCTTCTGTTTACCTTTTCGCCGGCCGTTGCTATGGCATTTAATAGTGGGTGTGTTTTGGTGTGTTTGCTTAAATGTAAAATTGAAGAAGGATGGAAGAAATGGAGAAGTTGTAAGAAAAAGAGAAGGGATCCGGGAGAAGCTAAATGCCACTGCCAAAAAATGTTATTTGGACAAACTGTCTGATAAACAATGTTGATTCAGATGATGTAGCAGCCCAAGACTGGATTACGGATCCAGACACACTACCTCCTCTCACATATTGTCCGTACATCGTTAATTACCTTGTTTTGAGTATAAGAACTATAAATCCCTTGAAGCTCTTGAACAGTTTTGCAGCGTGTGGGTACAAGACCTCCTCATTCACAGGCCGGCTAACTGCGAGAGCATAGTCGTACTGGCAAAGGTAAGATGGCACTTCTGTTTTTGGCCAAGTTATTAAAACAAACAAAATGCTAAATAGTCAGCTAAAGTTATGTTATTTTAAAGGTTCAGTGTGTCATCTAGTGGTGAGGGTTGCGGATTGCACCCCCCCTCCCCTATCTAAGCGAGTAATATAGCTACGGTGCCTGAGACAGCACAAAGATGACATCAATGAGATAGCAGAGAGTTGCCAGTCAAGAACTGAGGTTTCTTTAGATAGATATATTAAGAAATTATATTTACTTAATTAATCAGTAAAATCATATGTTTTTTTGAATATAATTGTTACTTGTTCATTAATAAACAACAGCCACATCAAGAAATGAAGTGCTTCAGGATGTCTCATCCTGTAATACAGTATTTTACAACTTGGGAGGTTTGGCTCATCTAGACTAACATACCAAAGTAAATAAAGTAAATGTTTGACTCACAAAGGTAAGGGTACATTTCTGTCCACATAACAAAGCCATAACAGAGCGCTGGAGAATAACTAATGTTTCATGAAATTACAATCCAACTATATATTTTTTCTATCAGCGCAGTAAAGGTTTAGCTGTCTGACCTGAGCTTCCAGCTGTAAGCTACCGTTTTATTGCCATTTAGTGATCAGCTGATTGTGTCACAAACATAACAAAACAGAGTGCTGGAGAGAGAGTAACTACATGAAATTAATCCAACTACAAACCAAAGCCAGCGTGGGAGAATAAACCAGTCCAACTACATGATTTTTCTAGCAGGGGCAGTTAAAGTTTAGCTGGCTGATGATTCCATGTTCTAAGTTTACGTTATGGTTTTATTGCCAACTAACATTACTGATCAGCTGATTGCTAACATAACCGGCAAAACCAACCCATAGGCTGGAGAATAAGTAGGCAACATGAAATAAATCCAACTACATATTGACAGGGGGAAAGACTTCACCTCTCTCAGTGATTATGGCCAGCTTCAAGCTAAAGCTATCAAACATCAGTTTTCGTTTGCGTCTGTTTTGTAGTCTGACAAACTTAATTACCTGTCCAGCAGAAAACAGACAATTTCAGCACCGCTTTGAAAACATCTGTGATTTCTGCCGTCAGCTGTTTGTATCTGTCTGGACTCCTCTGGCTTCTTGGTATAAAGATCCACAGGATCACACGCGTTATTTATCTCTCGTGCTAAATAACGCGTGTGCTTGTTCATTTGTCCAAATGTCACTTCTCTTCTTACTTCTAATAAACCTACTCAGAGACTGCATATTATTGTTATTATTATTTCCTCTTCTTCTACAGATGCATTTAATTAAGTGACGGGCATCTACACTGCTGGAATTATACAAGTAGAAGAAGAACGCCGTGATGATGTTTTTCTGTTGTCGGCTACGGTAGAAACATGACGACAAAATACAGCGACCTCCATAGAAGGGGGTGCTAACCGCGGGGTTATGTAGATAAAAATGGCTCATTCTAAGGTAATAAAAACATAATGGTTCATTATGTAAGGTCTTTACACACCACTGAAAACATAGTTATGGATATTATATTGCATTTCTGTCAATAGATCCTCAGAAATATTACACACTGAACCTTTAAAGAGTCATAAGCAGTGGGTTTGAGCAGCTGCATTTTCAATAAAAAAAGATTTGTTATAATCATAGAAGTGGACGTAGTCATCGTGACGTCACCTGTTGGTTTGTGGACTGCCATTGTGAAGCCTTGAGTTTGGCCGATAGGCTGATTTTTTTGCAACCAGCGCCACCTGACATGACTATATTTGGACGACACAGTGGAGCTAACGGCCATGTCGGAAGCTAGCTAGCTTGCTTAGCTAGGTGCATCTGTAATTCACCTTAACTGTCATTTTAACCTTTGCTGACAATGTTGTCTAGCGAACAACAGTCTTAAAATTAAATGTACTCACCAGAGAAAGTGAACAGCCAACTCCTGATACGCTTTTTCAACAGCGCTGGTGAAATTTACACATTGCTGTGGGTACACGTCACTCTAGCCTGATTGACAGGTCGCCATGGTAACGACTTGTCAATCATAGATAATCTCGCCCTGAAGCATACTGTGCTTTATGGTCTATTTTAAAATAAATGTGACCAACATTTACTAAATGAACATCATGCTGTGTTGAAGAAGACTTGAAACTAGTGATTGAGACCATAAACTTGTTAGGAAAGTGTTTACTGAGATAATTATTCAGCTGAGAAGTAGGGTCATTTTACCATTATTTCTAATGGAGCCGGACTTCTTTTTGCAACCAGAAGAGTCGCCCCCTGCTGGCCGTTCGATAGAATGCTGGTTTAAGGGACTTCCGCGTTCGCATTAGTTTGCTGACCGGAAGCTTCCCGCTTGGTTATAATCTTCAACATTGTCCAAAAAAAATTTTGCTTGTGGTGGGCAGATATAACGTTATTTAGTAACTAGTGGTTATGTTGATTAGAAATGAATGAATACATAATTTACAATCAATAATTTACATTTCTTTTACATTTAAATACATTTACATTCACAATTTAGTTCTACAGTGTTAGCATAAAAAGAATATAATTTAGGTGATTATGCAGGTTCTCTGCTTTTAGTAATTTTAAATTCATTTGTTACATGATTTGTCAATGATTAACATTTCTGTCTGTATGTACAACAGGTGATGCACTCCTAGCGCCTTAGTGAGGTTCCTCTGAAGACTTGGGTTATTAGCAAGTTTCCTCAGCCCATTGTACATGTATGGCTGGTGTTGCAGAGACATGCACCCTTGCCTTGCTTTTTAAAATGACGACTGTCACAGACACCATCACCTACACATTCAGAGCTAAGACAGTTTTACACTGATCTTCATAACACAGTTGACAAGTTTGCTATACTGAGTGTGCTGCCATATTACTGTGAGGAGTTCAGAGATCCTGTGCTGCCTGTCACACAGTTGAAATCCCTTCACTGCCTACATGCACCAGGTTTGATGGATGTGATTTATCAGTATTGGAACAGCACTGCCAGACACTACAAAAACACGCTGATGTTTCACAGGCACAGGCTGAAGTGATTGAAAAGAGGACTAGGATCACCGCCTCAAATATCCATGCTGTTTATGTTACAGATATCAAGGCACCAGTTCTGTCAACTGTTAAAAAGGTTTGTTATCCTAAGGACAGCAAATGTAGCACAGCTGATGTCAATTGGGGCATTACACATGAAGAGCAGGCATTGAGAACATATGTTGAAAAAAACAAGAGAAAACACAATGGCCACGAAGTTGCAACATGTGGGTTTTTTATAAACCCAGATTTCCCCCAAGTGGGACCATCATCAGATGGCACAGTGAGATGCACTTGCTGTGGGAAAGGTTGTGAAGTTAAGTGCACTTCCAAGTACGGGAACAACTCCATTCAAGAGGCATGTTTGGCCAAAGACAGCAACTTCTGCCTTGAGGTTGTTGATGGAGTGGTAAAATTGAAACGCAGTCACCCATATTACACACAGGTCCAAACAAATATTCGTGACAGACAGTAATTACTGTGTTTTTGTGGTTTGGACACTCAAAGACTGTGTTGTTCTGCACATAGAACCAAACCCTGATTTTGGATGGCTCGCCTAAAGAAGGCACAACCATTCTTCGTGGCGGTGTCCCTCCCAGAGCTCATTGGAAAACACTTCACTCAAGCCTCCAAAGCATCAGTGAGCAACAAAACTTTGCCTCTAACAATGACACAGAAAAACAATGCAAGGAAGGGCAGTAACAGAGGTAGAGAGCACTGTCCAAAGAAACAGAAAACACTTTGGTGTCTGTGTCACGGACCTGAGGACAAAGGTGAGATGGTGGCATGTGACAATGAAAACTGTAGTGTCCAGTGGTTTAATCTCGAATGTGTTGGACTTATGTCATATGAGTATGGCCCTGCAGCAGATGATGTCTGGTTTTGTCCCTCTTGTTCCACAAGAGCTGTGACTTGTTATTTGTGTGTACTTACCCTGTTTAAAGTTTTGAGTTTGTGACCAAAGACATCTAAACATTCAAATATTGTTTTGCTATTTATTTTTTATTTGACATTGTCTATTTAATATTTACTTGTGCCTTTATTTCTTCTGATGATTTTCATGTGCTTTTGTATTTGATTCAGACATGAGGGGTGTAGGTTGTCAGCTTTCCATTGATTTTAGCATAAATTGCTACAATTCCTATATGTAACAGTCACAATGTAACAGTAATCCCCATAATGATGACAAGTAGACATGGACCAGAAGATAAACAAAAGCTATTGATATATGTGACTTCTTCAAATATATATATATTTTTTTGATCAATTTCTTAGATATTGTGATTGGAGTTGCAAATGGAACATTATCTGCTAATAGAGCCATAAATAATGTGTTGCTCAAGAAGTCAACACACCGACGTTTAACATTACACTTTCACTAGCAAGGACCACACTAGGGCTGACCCCAAATAGTCGAAGATTCGATGCTTCGATGGGCGGACCCTGATTCGACTGTCAATCTCACAGTCGAAGTTTCGCAGCGAAACAGGGATCATGCCATTTATGCGATATGGGGGTGCTCAACGTCTGATTTTACATAGATCTACCAGTTTTCTCCCAATAAGTTAATATACACCCTATTACAATACACATTTCAACATTTAATGCTGTAAATAAACTTGTAAAAAGAAAAAAAACTTCCAATAAATGTTTTTAAAATGCGTGAATTAATGAATTAACAAAATTGTAACCTAACTCTGGGTCGTCAGTGCGCATGTGTAGGCGTAGCGTGTATGTGTGTAGTGGCAGGAGGAACACTTTGTGAAGAGACGGAACCACAGCTTCACCACTGTTGTGCTGAGTTGTCCACACCTCGTGGGACTTTTGGGGTAATTTATCACCGTTGATGAACCACACAAAGAATATTATATAGTTTTTAAACAGCCGCTACTTGAAATAGACCCATGAGGAACCGCGACGTGCATGCAGTTGTCGGCAGCACAGCAAAAACTCTGCACAAGACCGGTGAATGGCAGGCAAGAGAGAGAGAGAGAGGGAAAATGGTCAACAATAAGCCTCAGTTTAGCTTCGGCTCGCAATCGCCACGCACAAAAACAGACGATTCGACTATGAGTCGACTATAGGCAGGACTTGATGATTCTGATTTGACTATGTAAATCCTTAGTCGGGGACAGCCTTAGACCACACAATCAACAGGTACGATTAAATAATTTATTGATGATCGAAACAGAAAGATGTATGACTCTTGCAGTTGCCGAATAGACATTCGAAGCGTTGTGAGGAAGCTACGATAGGGAAATCCGCCGTAGCACCCAGGCATGATGGACCCCCTTATAACCCTATAGAGGGGAAGAAGGAGATCAGGAGGCATGAAAAAGAAAGGGGGGGGGGGGGATGCAGAATTCAAGAGTGAAGAAGAGGAGCTGGGACGTGTGGGTATTTATGGAAATGCTGGCAATGACGTGGTTGATATGTGGTCCCGCTCCTGAAACTAGAAGAAGCTAGAAGCTAATTAGCTCCACTTAACGTTACGCATCACAAACAATGAGAGCAAAATGAAAATATAGTATTTAGGTCAAAGTTAGAGACAAGAGATCTCATCTTATGGAAAATGCAGCAAAAACACTCTCGCTGATGCAGGGATGTAAAGTAAAGTTTTTCCTCCGGATTGCAGCAACCCATGCTATCCGGCGTCTTCTCGTCAGCTCCTCAACCTGCTTCCCTCCCAAACCATGTCGACGTTTATTAAAATCTCATCAGAAAATCCAAACACAGCCTCCAACACACAAATTCAAATACAGCGGGGTAGAACGGCGAACCCATAATGCAACAGTGCAATAATGCAATTCCCTATATACAGTTAGCTAGTTTTAACTGTTTGTTAGCTGTTTTAACTACTTCATATACAATTAGCTAGTTTTAACTACTTTATATACAGTTAGCTAGTGTATATAACTTTACAGTTAGTACATTTATATACAGTTAGCTATTTTGAACCACTTTATGTACAGTTAGTGTAACCAGTGATTTCTAGTTTTGCGTGCGTTGTGTTATGAAGTGGAGGTGCAGACCAGGATATCTTTGGAGGCTAGGGCTACATTATATACAGTTTTAAAACTACTTACAGCTAGCTAATTGTAACTACTTTATATACAGTTAGATAGTTTTAACTACTTTCAGTTAGCTGTTTTAACTGCTGTATACAGTTCGCTAGTTTTAACTACTTATATACAGTTAGCTAGTTTTAAGTACTTTATGTACAGTTAGCTAGTATATATACAGTTAGCTAGTATTAGCTATACAGTCAGCTAATTTATATACAGTTAGCTAGTTGTAACTACTTAATATAACTAGTTTAAGTATACAGTTAGCTACTTTTAATAAATCCATCCATCGTCAACCGCTTATCCTGCGTACAGGGTCGCGGGGGGCTGGAGCCAATGCCAGCAATTTATATATAGTTAATATTAATGTATAGCTGCAGTAACAAGTTATGATTCACAAATCTCTATTCAGATTTGGGATGTTTCTCTAATCTTTGATTTTTTTCTAAAATATTGGATAACTGTTACTCTTTGGTCTTAAAGTTGAAATTAAACCATCTGAGAAGTTTACAGGTAAAATGTCTTTTGGTGGAACTGATATCAATTAGAAAAGGGTTAGCAACCACTGGTTTAATCTTAAACAATGTGTTGTGTTTTATGGCACATATAATAACATTGTTTTACCCATGTAAAATCTTAACATGTAGCTACAGCTATAAGACAAATGTAGTGAAGCAAAAAGTACAACATGTCCCTCTGAAATGTAGTAGCAGTATTCAGTAACCTAACATGGAAATATTCAAGAAAAGGGTTAGCCTGTGGGAACACTGCTATACTCTTACCGTGCCAACCCCTGTCCTTAACACACAAGTAAGTAATCGATGGAGTATCAACAGGTAAATTTTGACCTTTTATACAGACTGTGAGTTTGACCTGTGAATTAACTACTGAACTGTTGAACAGTGAACTGATTGATGGTGATATAACTGTTTTACTGACTGACTGGTTCACCGACTGGTGTTGACATTTGACCTCGGCAGGCTTGTTGCATTAACAGCTCTGTTATTGGTTCATTAAAGCTGAATATGACGCCGCAAACTGTAGCTGAAGAGTGTGTGTGTGTGTGTGTGTGTGTGTGTTGGCTGTTACTCAACCTAACATGGGAAGCTACTCCAACATCTGACAACCATTACTGCTATGACACACACACACACACACACACGCAGTCTCTCTGGGTTTTCTGACTCATGGATCAACATGTAGAGAACTGAGTCAGCACTTTCCCTTCCATCCTTCCTTCACTCCTTCCTTTCCTCTTGTACACTTTTTCATTCTTCCCTTCTTTCGTTTTTGTTTTCTTGGTTCTAACGATTTAAACTCTGCCAGTGTGTTTGTGTTTCTGACGTAAAAGCATCTCACATTAGGCAGGAAAATGTTATCAGTGGAACTCACACATGCATACACACGCATGCATGTAACCACACACCCTAGTATGCACTTGTGCACACAGACACACGCTCAAAGTGAGCACACATTTCAATGCAATCAAAATTCTTTTCTTCTCTCCTTGTTTGCATTCCTTTCCTCTTATTTCCTTGTTGCCTCCCCTCGTCCTTTATCTCCTTTTCTGTGAAGATTGTCAGTCATCCAGGTCCAGTAGTTATCCAAATAAGGTTAAAGTCAAGGGCAACTGGACTTGGTTGAAGATAGTTCTGAACTGAAGAAGTCGTTTGGATGAGGGAAGAAATGTCTTCTAGTATCTTCAACCAAGTCCAGTTGCCCTTGACTTTAACCTTCTTTCGATAACTTTATCTCCTTGTTTCCACTTCAATCCTTGTATTTCCTTGTTTCCTCTTGTTTCCTCTCCTCTTTTCCCCTTATTACCTCTCCATTCATCTGCTCTTATCTCCTTGTTCTCTTTCCTCTCCCTATATCTAGCTGTTTCTCAATCTGCGTTCTTGTCCGTACTTGTGTTCTTGTGGACTTGTGAAACGTCATCAGCTGCGGCCAAAGTACTGCTGCTATTCAAAGTACAGTCAAATACCTGGATGTGTTCTCGCTCCACCCGTTTTACTGAGCCTGCATTGGTGGTGACTTGTGTGGACTTCGGATAGCCAGATATCCCAGAATGCATTTCGTCATTTCAAAAAGTGTAAATGTCGGACAAGAAAACTCACAACTGTAACTTATAATACTGCTGTTCTTTAAAAAATTGCCACAATGTTTTCGGAGATGTGAGGTCCCGCCTGCTAATGGGTCCGGCCGTCATCAAGTCTGCTGCTGTTCCAATTGCTGAATTACTGACAGCGTGCTCCCGTTCCTGGGAGTTTGTACTCCCAAGCTGAAATTGCAGAGTCCAAGCTTTAAAGTACAGAAGTCCGAACTTGGCAAACTCAACTGTTTCTTCTCCTTTCCTCTTTGTGTGGATGTGTTACATGCGGATTGTGTGTGTGCATGTGAATTTGTGTGCGCATGTGTGTGTATAAGTGCGTATGTGCACGTGGATGTGTGTGTGTGTGTGTGTTAGAGGTTTGAAAAGGTCCAATTTCAGCCAGAAATTCTTTCTCTCTTTGTGGAAATATTCTTGGAAACTACCAGAATCTTTTCCAACATAAATAAGACTGCAGCTGTCCACGTGTACTGTAGTCCATGGGGCGCACACACACACACACACAGGACTGAAAGTAATCAGTTGCTGAATTTGCTCCAGAGCTTCATAGTGGAGATGAACATGTAGTTTGTCCTCAGGGTGGAAGAAACGTCGTATGGGGCATTAGAAGAACACTCCACCAATGTAGCACTGCACTGCATAGACTGATGCACGCCCATTATTTCCTTGTCACAGTCTGGCACCTACATTACCCACAATGCAATTTGACTGCTGACAGAGTCTGGTAGCCTGCAGCAGAGATGCGCAGAGGGGTGGTGAGCTCATGTCTTTCTAACTCCACACCCACAGATCAGTTTAATTTTCACTCTCCTCTTCCCTCCTTGTTTCCTCTCCTCTCCTTTCACTCCTTTCCTTTCTCTCATCTCATCTTTTCTCCTTGTTTCCTCCCTCTCCTCTCTTTTCCTCTCCCTTTATCCTTGTTTCCACACAAGTCACAACACACACTACATCACAGTTTTACATACTGGTGAGATAAATTCAAAACAATACCACAAAAACTGGTTATTAGTAAGGTTGCTTGATGACCAAACAAAAGAAATAACAAATGTAAACATTTGCCATTTTTATACCTTAGTGTGCTTTACAGTTCAACACACAAACAACAACTTATTTGAATGCCCCAGCATCCTGTCTTTGGTCTGGGACAGGCCAGAGATTGTTGTTCTTCACCTCCTCCTCCTTCCTCTACCTCCTCCACCTTCTTCTCCACATCCACCTCCTCCCTCCTCGTCCTAGGCTTCATCTTCCTCTATCCCATCTCCTCCTCCAACTCCTACTGTTCTCTTCCTTCCTTTCCTCTTCTCCATGCTGCTCTTCCTCCTCCTCTCATCTTCCTTTCTCCTCTGTGGTGTCCTCTACCTCTTCCTTCACTCCTGTCTCTAGGTCCATTGTTCCAAACCTGAATGAACTGACTCTGGCCCTTTTATCTATCTATTGAAGGTCATGGTTTGAAATTTAAGTTCAAAAGTCTGGTTATAGTGTTTAAACAATTGAGAAAAACTGATAAATCTTTACAGCACCTACAAAGCAGGGATGTAGCGCCCTCTTGTGGACCACACATGAAACAATACCCTCATCAATATAATATTAAATATATAATTAAAAGAACTTCTCTACACTGACAGCCTGATGTTATTATTTTATAATATATATATATTTAATTGAGTTTGGTGTAGGTTTGTTTTATTAGTTATGTACTTGTGAC
>NW_024040979.1:0-38722 GCF_014851395.1 Micropterus salmoides
AATTAGTTATCAGATCTTCTTAAATCTGGGTAACCCACTGTGTCTCAGTTTTCTTAAACAGGATAAGTCTAGTTATGTACAGGTTGTGTGTTACCAGCTAGTCCACGGTACAAATGTCCGCACACTTCACATTTATGAAGTCTGGTGATTTGGAGACATTGTGCTGTGTGAGAGTAGCTCGTCTGCCTTTTGTATACCGAGACAGAGGTAGAACAGGCCGTCAGGGGAGTACGGCTCTCCATCGGGTTGTTTCACCTCAGTGATGAAACAACAAAGGCCGCTGCTCAGCTCGCAGCAGAGCAGTGAAGAACATCCGCCTTTAATGTCACGGCATGTGCTAATAACAGAAGCAAGAGTCAGGAGGACGGTCGGAGGATGGGTCAGCCATGTTGTATTTGTTCGCACAACAACATGGTAACAACACTAAAACTAGGGACGCTGTGGTTATATGCATATAAATGCAGTATAAAGTATAATTCGGCTACCAGAGCTCATTATTCATTTAAATGGTATAAAGTCAGCTTGGATTTAATGTCACAACAAGATGATTGGTGTTGATGTTGTACTGCAGCTGAGAGGTTTTTAGATGAAGATTTTGAAATACAGATGTACATTTATGAAATACAAAATATATATTATCAGCAGTGGCTCAATCAGGCTGAAACTGAAACCATACAGCATCCATTACATTCTGTCATTGCAATTAGTTTTTTTTAAATACCAAAAGGACCTTTCCAAAACAACAAATGTAAACACCTTTTAAACATGCGTTTGTTAAGTTTTCTAAACATAAGATTACTTAAAATCGAATTGTAAAAAATAAAAAAAAATAAAAAAGAGAAGAAAAACATACAGGAAACAAGGTCCAGGTTGGTTTGTGATTTCCTCCATTGTACCCATCTCTTCCAGGCGTCAATTCCACTTTGGCTATTCAGTTTGTGGTGCTTCCTGGACACGGTCTTGGAAAAGCCTCTTTGAGATTCTTCTTTTTAGCCGCTTGGTAAACTGTTGCAGCTTGGATAGAGAGGGGAAACAAGATTACACCACAGTAGGATGATACCACAGCTTCTAAATTCATTTCTCAGGTGGATTGTTACCCTTCTCTTGTTGTGGACTTTCCCCACAGGTTGTTGTACTAGAGGAGGTGCCGGTGCAGGGTTAGGTGGGCTCTGGGGGTCCTCTCTCATCTCCAGAGCAAGAGGAGGAGCAGGAGGTAGGATCTCAGGCTGAGGCTCACGGGCATTCCCACTTCTAAAACGGGAGGTGGTTTTTCATGGTTGTGCGAGTCTTCCCGGCTGTTCAGAGTGGCCTCACGATCTTTATCAAGGTCACTATAGTTAATGGTGTGCTCTGAAAATAATGATGATGATATAAGTTGAGGATGAACCAGAATGGAGAGTCTGCATGTTTTTTGCTTCCAATCAAGACAAAGATCCAAACAGAAAGGGGGGCTAATACGAATACAACCTTTCGTTTTCCTTTATTTAACCTGGTTAATCTAATTTCAAGGAAATCCTCGCAACATGGCAGACAGTAATGTTACGCAAGCTAACACAGAAACAATATTCACTGAGAGAAGAAGAAAAAAGGAAAACAAAGAACTAAACCTCATTAAAACAAAAAAACAGATGAGAAAATACAATAATTTCAGTCATCAGGATAGTATCAACATATTTCTAGGACTCGCATGTGTGTCTACTGTGAGTTACAGCAGGCATCAAGGACACGAGCAAAACCTGTATCTGTTTCTCCTGTGTGATAACAACCTCGGAGAGAACCCACGCAGACAAGGGGAGAACATGCAACTCCACACAGAAACTGGGATTGAATCCGCGACCTTCTTGCTGTGAGGCGACAGTGCTAACCACTGCACCACCATGCACCCATTTAATCCTTCCAAAAACATAAAATAAAAAGTGTATTTTGGCTAATCCTGTACTTTGAGGAAATGTTTGCGAAAGTATGTACCTGTTGTGCTCAGTGACAAAATAACGATTGTTTAAGAGGAATACTTTAGAAAACCTGCTACTTGTGCTTGATCTGTCTGTACAGAGCACAGCAATGCAACAAGAACTTCAAAAGGCTTTTCACAGTCTGCATGTTTTATTAATAAAATGCACATTTGTGCAGAGGCTTGCAACATGGCAACCCTAAAACTTTACATCAGCCTGAACTCTTGAGAAACAACCATAAGGAGTAACTAAAGAGCTGGAACAGTTTCCAGCTTTTTCCTTCCTCCCTCAAGTGCCATCTTAACAGTATCATCACTTCATGTTCATCAGATGTCTTACCCTTTGGAGTGCGAATTTCTTGTCTTTGTCCCTCTTTTGTCACCACTCTCTCCTTTTGCCTGTCTTCGCTCTCGTTCCTCTTATCTTGCATTTTCTTCTTCTCAGACTTTAAGTTGAGCTCTCCCTTGATAGGGTCAGGCTGGATGCTCTCCTTCATGGATTTCACAGTTGGGTCAGCGTTGTCTGGCGTCACGGGGAGAAAAATGGGTACAGGAAGCTGCAGCAGGGACAGTTTTGGGAAGACGGAGTCTGTAAGATCTGATAGTGACACCTGCAGGCTGTGCTGCTTCACAACACGTAATTATTATTAGAACATTTAGCATTTACTTTGACAGTACAGAAAATATCCAAAAGGTGAGCGGGAACAACTTGTGGCTCAGGTTCGTGGCTGAACTCAGACCGAGAATGTTGGTGTCGCACGGTGTGCGTCTTTAACGGCTCGGTCAGAAGGACACCTATGAGCCCAAATCTAACCCCTTTAAAACCCAGTTTGAGGAGAATTTTTCAAACAAACTTTTAAATGCCATAATTTAAAATCTCAAACTGGGGACAAGGAAAGATAAAAGATATTTGTATTTTTGCAGTGGTGTTTTAATGTCACCTGATTTTGGTGTGTAACAGAGACAAAATTAATCAGTGTGAATTAAATTAGACCCAACCACTGCAAGTAATCCGACAAAATCAAATGAAAAACAAGATGCCACTGCTGTAAGTCTGTGAAAGTGTTTTCCTGAAATTATCATTGTTTGTTCCGAATATTAAGTGCAGAAAATAGTGAGGCTCTTTTCTGTTAGATGAGAACAACACGAAAACAGAAACAGGTTACGAACATTTTAACTAAAGCAACATTTAACAACACCAGAAAATTTAAAGAATGACTTTTCTTCCATTGTAAAGCCTTGATTTTTGATATCTGTATGTTATTAAAGTAAAACAAGGCTTGAGGTGTTTCACATACCGGTAAGGGCAGGCCCACTGGCTTTGGTGTGTACTGGCTGTACATGTTCATAGGCAAAGGGACATACATCGGCACCGGTACAGGCAGGACTATGACTGTGGGTTCAAAGTTGTCTGCACACAACAGAAGAAGTAAAAAGAAACATCAAAACTCTTAATTCTGAAAAGAGGCTATGTTTGTACACCTTCGTATTTACATATTAACCCTGAGCAAAGACATGTTTTAGCCTAATGTGGAAATTGTCTCATACACAGTTTTAGCGTATTGGCTGACATTTGGAAAAATCAAAACCAAACACAGGTGTGAACCTCAACATTCTTTTGTAAGTGCATCATAAAAAATAAAAAGTTAATTCGGTGAGCATTTAAAAATCCTGGGAGTAAATTTTACCTGTCTGTGCTTCTGTGTCGACAGTCTGTGTTGTACAGGAGACTCCTTTGTTGTGAACCAGCGGTGTGCAAAGCATGGACTTGTTCTTCAGTTCCTTGGGCACTGTTTGAATACTGGCCTAAAAGAAAAGTATTTTGTTTGTTTGTTGTTCAACAACAATAATTCAAACATCAGTAATAATCTGCATTTACTATATAGAGAGAGATGTTAACAGCTGGTTGTTGTGGTTAAGGTTATATCTTGGCTATCTAAAATATGTGGTCAAAAAACAAGAGTTAGTTTTTGAAATAATTCTGATAAAAACAAAGGGTAGTGCTTACATGTCCAACAACCTTTGTTTGAATGTCTGGGAGAGAAACTGTGAAGAAATGGTCAGTTTGAGTCAGAAGAACACAAATATTCACGGCAACTGAACCAAAGTATATGAAGCATCTTCATTTCTCACAGTTAATAGCTATTCTACAGGATGTGCATCCATAATGTCTGTGTGGTGTGTGTACCATGCTGTGCAGAGCTGGCAGAGGCACTGGGCTGCCTGGCCAAAGCACCAGCAAGTGAGATAACGTTAGCGATGACCGGGGAGGACTCTGTTGCGCCTGCAGATCCAGGAGGTGAAGAGACTGTTGGCAGGAAACAGATTGATCTCATAACATTTCATACAGTACGTAAAAAACAAAAGTCAAACTAGAGGTGTCTTCAGGAAGACGGACCTATGGCAGAAAAAGAAGGGTCCAAGAGTTTCTGATGCTCCAGATAATAAAAACAGGAACTGCACTCAGAGGAAGGATTATAGTAAAAAAAAAAAAAAAATGCAATCAATGAAGAGGACAAAAAACAAACAAACATTGGTGTAACTTTTCCTTGCAGGAGAACTAAGAGACTGAGGGCAGACATGGATGTAGTGTTTCTGCTCTTGGACAGGTTGGTATATAAAGTTTTAGGCTATAGTCGTTCTATTTACTCTACCTAAACAAGAGATTATTGTCTAGGAACTGTGAAAATGTATCTGTATTGACAGAATTTATTACTCTCACTGCCAGACGGGGGAGACAAAGTTCATCACGGCAGGTTTAGGAATGTTACATGTAAATGTACAGTACATATGTTAGTCGCTTCCGTGAGCAGTGAATTTCTCTGTACAGCAGGTCTTTACTAGACATACTAACTGCACTATTACGCATTGCTCCCACAGGAAAGTGCTGGATAAGTTAACAACATGCTTAGCTTGCTACATGGGTTTAAAATGATGCAGCACATCAGAATTACAACTATTTCTGGTCCCAGGTGCTTCCAGGATGCATTAAGGTCCCAACAAGGCTGAAATCCAATAAGTGTCAAAAATCCAGCTCAAACTTAAACAAGGTTGTACGCAATGAAACAGGCAAATAAAACATCAAATGGCAACAACGACACATACCAGCGTTGACCATCTGGACCTTTTTGTTGCAGAAATGTAGGAGACATTTCAGGTCACAGAAGTGTTTGACCTCTCCCCATGGGAAGACTCTGCCTCAGTTTCCCTTCGTGACCACAGGTGTCACACTTGGCAATCTGAGAGAAAGCAGAGAGTAAATGTGTAGTCAGTACAGAGCCCTTCGTTATCATCAATTTCAGATTATAATATGGAGTTAAGGATAATATATCCAAAAAAGACAAACTCTACAATGGACAGGTAATTCGTGCAGTGGGTGAACTTCCACCTCCTACTTACATGGCAGAAGAGCATTTGGTAATTTGAGCTACACTCTTCAGAGCAGAACTCCTCTTTAGTGCCTTTAAACTGTGCCGTCACCACCGTCTGAGAGATGGAGAGGCAGTAGGCACACGAGCTACAGTGTTCCCCCCACTGCTTTCCAGATCATGTTGAAAGAGCATCTTACAGCCTGGGAGGAGAAAAAGGAGAGGCTCAAGGATTGACTCTTTTCTCCAAATATTATTTACAGTAACTGATCAAAAGTGCACAACACAAACTAGGATACACTATCCTACATTATACACGTGTCCTCTTACCGTCACTGCAGAAGTAGCAGTCTTTGCCGTCGACCCTCTTGGCGTCTGTGATGATCCTTTCATTCTTACAATATTCACACTTGCCCATGATGTTGTTGACCCTCTTAAACTCTTGAGAACAGGCCAGGCTACACACAAAATTCATTTTGCCCTGCGCGCGCACAAACACACACACACACACAGTGTATTTTTACAAACACATTCACACAAATGTCTTCGTGTATATTACCATTTAAGCGTGAGGTTTATAGCTGGTAGGTCAACACTGTCAAAATAAAACTGAATATCAACGGACATAATATGACAAACAATTAGATCAGCTGGGATTTACAAGATTCACTCAAGGGTACTGAAGAAGGGGGGGGGACACAGACCTTCCCAGCTAGTTGACAGACCTGCTTCTTTGAATGTTACATCATCACATCCTGATAGCTTTTTGCTTGAGTTGCCAATTCTAGCTTTAAAAACAGACCCCACCTTTTCTGTACGACTTGGGGCGCAGCTTTTATGATGCGTCGACACTGAGCGCACGGCAGTTTCCCTGGTGGTTTGAGGAAATCACACTGGGTTTGGTCGGGGGCTCCTGTTGGGCTAGTGGCAGACTTCATGTCTTTCTGGGACTCCTGTGGCACAAAAAGAGAGAGAGAGAGTGAGAGAGAGTGAGAGTGAGGCTAAAACACCCAAGTCATTTAACTGTTGAAAGGGAATTTTAAAGTAATTGCAGAAATTGTACTGTTTATGTCGGATAAGAAAAGATCCAGGTGGATTTAAAGGTTGTTTGTTTGATTCCCACCTAGCAGAGGACTTGAAGCTTACTGATGAGCTTAGTGAGTTGTCTTTACACCTTAGAAAGAAACACTGTGCATTACGGTGTTGTACATAAAGTTGTTTTGGTTTAGTAGATCTTTAAGAAGTTTTTGAAACGTCTGTTTCTTATTTAAATTAGCACTGCAGGTGATTATAGATTTAGTAATCCTATTATATTTGGTCAATATTTAAATTTAGTTTGTATGTATTTAGTTGCCTATTAACTAGGGGAGTGTATTAACAACAGTTTTGTTTAGATCAGATATCAAAGTCGGATTGTGATATAATTCTTGTCTTTTTATATAGAGGTTTATTACCTTAAACGCCATGGCACAGGTGAGAGTGCAAAAGTTTCTGATGGACGCATCTGACATGGCGAGGTGGCAGGCTGGTAATGTAGTCTTACCACAGTTGTTGTCACAATTCAATGGAATACCTGTGGAGAAAATGAGGTTTTATGATAGAAACAATATGACAGATTTACTAAGAGCTTGAATGTTTTTGTAGACAGAAAGAGCAAGAGAAGGAAGGACAAAGACAGAGCAGCCGTCTTGTTACGGTCCAATACCTGATGCACTGACAGCCTGGATCTTGGATGCCATAACACAACTGCTCGAACAGAAGAGCTCCACTGTGCCGTCACCGTTTTTGTTTTCAACCATGTCGGACATTAAATGGGAAGTGCAGCACATGGCACACGGCTGTGGTGTTGTGATTTTCTGAAAACAAAAATAGCACATAAACACATAAATGTTTTTCCCTTTTTATTTGGTTTCTTTTTGTTATATCCTCACGGTATCTTTATTTTGCTTAGCATAGACTAGTGTTTTTTTCCCCCACAACCTTCTACTTAAATAACTGTTTCATTCCCTTTTAAAAGCAAATAAAAAAAATCTACACTCCGCTACAAGCCTTTAAAAGTGGATCCATAGCTTTAGAAAAATGGCCAAAATGTACAGCTCTTTCTCGATCATCTTTGACATCTGAAAAATGTTTTTGTTACCCGCTTGAACTGAGCCAGACACTCTGCATTGCAGAGTTTCTTTCTGCCATCTTCCATCTTGAGACTGAGGGGTCTGTTGCTGCTGGAGCGACAGTTCTCACAGACGGACAGGTTGTTCATGTTGCAGAAGCGGAGAAAACAGGGATCACTGCAGATCTTATGAACGACGTCCTGCTGTATGATTTCATGTTTGCTCTGCAGGAGGATAAACAGTTTGTCAAACATAATTCATATTCATTCCAATTTACAGGAACCTGGAAAAAAAAAAGAGGTGAGTTGAAATGTTTATAAGGGAGACGAAGATTTTATTTATCTTTAAAAAGTAATTGATGAAAAATGTAGACTCATAATCAGAATGTGGTTGTGGTTATTTTAAAACACACAGTTTATAAGATCATTCTTATAACAGGCAGTGATCTTCATTATTACAATTCAGAAATATAACTTTTTGAGCTTTTGGAATCTGTTCCCTCATCTCTTACAATGCAATATCTGCTGCACATGCTGCATTGTGACTGTGACGCGACTGGTGCGATGGGAATTTTGGACATGATTCTCTTGTAGTTGAAGGAGGACAGGCAGGTCTGGCTGCAGAAATCCTTCATTGTGCCGTCAGTATCCACCGGGGCCGGAAGGACGTCCTCATTCTTTGTTATTGCCCTGAGAGAACGAGGAAAGATGAGATCAGTTTGAAATACACAATCTCTGTGCTAAAATGTGTAGAAACAGCTGAGATGGCTTTAGCTGAAGAGCATTTGAAAGTAAGTGAGATGAGAAGAAAAATGGTGAAAATAAACTACTGTATGACTCACTGAAGGCAGAAGTGGCAGGTCTTCCTAACTTGTTTAATTTGGTAAAATTTCAAAAGGCATGGGGTGGAGCAGAATATATCTGCATGGAGCTTCCTCTGATAAACTGTCTCTCCGTCCATCAGGACCTTTTTGCAGCTGGAGCAAGACGCAGGCAAATCCATGTGGGTGAGAGTGGGCGAGTGGGAGAGTGTGTCTCCCTTCAAGGAAAAGACTGAACCAATCTTCAATTCCTCCTGTCATAAACAAAAGAGTAAGATAATGCAGTTACATTTACATTTCTAATTGTGGAATACTTAAGGTAAAAAAAAGGAACCTTTCCTTAAGTATTTGTATTTTATTCACCTATCTATTTATACTCCACTATATTTCCAGGGGATATGTTGTATTTTTGATCCATTACATTTATTTGACCACTGTTGTTATTTTGCACAATTTTAAAATGAACAAACAAATGTTAAGCTTTTAAAACATGTTCTATTGTTCAATGGAAAAAAAACTCTTCTTTATAAAGTAATTTAGACTCAAGTTAAAGTATCTGACCGACCAGTGTATTAATATTTTAAGACGTTCAATGCAAATCATCTTGTTTATTTTTTAAACTCTTTTTCATAACTCTAGTACCTTAAGCAGTTATTCTTACTTCTTTCAAGATGCAGACATACCGTACATTTCTAAAAAAGCTGACTTAAATGAAATATTTTTCCCGCAATGTAAAGCAAGGTTTTAGAGATTCAATTACAGACATAAATTCTTTTGGCGTTATCTCCATCTGTAGGCAATTTATTTATCATTATATGACAAATTAATATTTTTGTATCTTTATGCTGCACACACAGGAATAATTCTACAGTCAATTTTTTAATCTGCGTCAGTGAGAACGTAAACAGCAGCAACAAGATAGTGTTGATCAACCTAAACGACCATCAAAAAAAGCCATTTGGCATTATGTGCACTTTACTTTTGATACTGCAAGTTAATTTTGTTCATTATACATACATACTTTTACGTAGGTATTATTTTCAATGCTCAACTTTTAACTTTAACGACGTATAAATGAAATACATGCTCTGCTGGCTTGTCTCCTACCTTCACCCTATTAGGCTCGTCCTTGATGTTTTCTGTGGATATGGAGGATGACAGATTCTGATTGTACTCCTCATCAATGGGCTCTTCTTTTATCTTGATGAGGAGTGCAGAGAGATACTGATCAGTTGTGTAACATATACAACAGAGAAGTCTGTGTGGAGAATTGTGACGATTCTAACTGGAGTTCAATTTAGCAAATCTACTGTCTTACGTGTACACACTGCAACTCACCAAGAGAAGAAATACTATTAGTTAGTCCAACTTTCTAGTATTATTACTTATTATTGTTATTGCTATAGTGCATCACACCTATCACAACAAAAAAATGCTGTGGCTGCTCAAACAAGGAAATGTGGTTTAAAGGCATGCCTTGAATCCATTGAATGTATTACAATACTCACAAAGTCCAAATTTGGTAGTGGTGGCTTCACTTCTTTAACATCATTTTCTTTGGATGATGGGCAGTTCCTTCCTATAATGATGGAAATGTGTCAAATGGTAATGGATTTAAAACACAATGATGGTCTACATAGAGAGATGTGCCTGGAAACACTAGAAACACATTCTCAAGGGTAGAGTAGATGCTCTAACTCAATGAAGTGATTATATTCAGTGAACTTTGTTGTTTGAGTAAATGAGGCAGCCAAATGTGACCTATTCTTTGTTCAAACTGAATTGTATAATTCAGTGCAAAGTACCTAGGCAATGTAAATAAAGGCAGAGGAGTGAAAGTAGAAGGGAAGAGATCCTTTTTTAATGAAAAAAGAAGACTGCAGTACCTGAAACGGTTAACGATTGAGCCTTGTGTACCACCATACATCTGTTACTACAGAAGAAGTCCAAACTGCCCTCGTCGTTTTCATTTTCAACCATGTCTGACATCTGATGGGACGTCTGGCACATGGGGCACAGCTGAGGTGTCTCAATTTTCTGCAGAGTTATAAAACAACAGCAGAGAAACGATGTGAGGCACGAAAAACGATTTGCAGGTTCAAATAACGTGATATGAGCGTTTGGCTAAATCTCTAAGAAAATAAATGATTTAATTATTAGTTAGCTGTTTAAGCTTCAAAGTTTTGTCAAATATTAAAATGCTTATTAATTCATCAAGTATTTTTTCTGTAAACTAAAATAACCTCAAAAATGTAGTAAAAGATTATACCACTAGTCAAAATATAAATGAATATACCAGTAAATAATATTGTTGGTCAAATAATTATGATTTTCTAATCATCTCTTACTAGCTCATTTTATTTTAATTTGATTAAATTTTTTGGTCCTGGCATACATTTATTTATTTACCAATTCTTCTCCCCCCGAGCAATATTTGTCATATTCCTCATCCTAACGTGCCATCTGCCATCATTACAAAACTGCAAAACAACAAAATTGTGCAGTATAAGGAAATAAGTTTATATTGGACAGTCTGTGCTGAGTGAATTTATAGCTTAGTAGTATGCATGGTCTGCAGCACTGTGTAATAATGTGCTAATGTGAAACTTATTCCAACACTGGTTCCTTAATATTTACTCTTCTTGTCAAATGAGTGACTTTAAATGATTTTGACATTTGATTTCTTCACCTCTTTAAACTTGACCAGACATTCTGCACTGCAGATGGTTTTACTGGCGTCATCCATCTTCAGCATGAACCGTTTGTAGTGGCAGACGGAGCTGCAGACGTCACAAGCAAACAGGGGCAAGTTGTTGACTTTGTGGTAGTTGATGAAGCAGGCGTCGCTGCATATTCTGTACATTAAGCCATCCAGGTTCAGCTTGAATTTGCACTGTGGATGAGAAATGAGCATGTGTTTGTTAACTACTTAATTATTATAAATAGAGAATTAAATATATGTTCCTTTCACATTTGTGGTGATTATTTTAAAAGGATAAAGCTAGTGATATTTTTATTCAAATTATCCAATGAAAACGAAATTAATTGAGCCTACTTACAAGTATAGCATGATATAGCTTTTTCCTCTGTGCTTTCGACCTCACCTTTAAAAACTCATCAGTGGCATTTGCTTACTAGATCATTTTCATGCAGGGACATTGCTCTAAAGATCTATAACTGACTGTACAAACAATTGTTTCACTGTTCAACAACAAAAGCAGCCAGACTTGTCCTTTAAATATCATATCACATTGCATCATCAAAGAACTGCATAATCCCAATTGTAATATATCAAAACAGATCTAACTAAAAGTCAAGAGTTGATTTATTTGTTTCCTTACAAAGCAGAATTTGGCGCACATCCTGCACTCTGACCGAGGTCCTGTTAGAGGTGGGGGTTGTGGGGCAGTAATTTTCCTCTTTGAGTTGACAGAAGAGAGGCAGGTGTTGCTGCATAATTCCTTCATAGTTCCCGAATCATCAACCGGAGCGAGGATTATGTTGTGAGGCCGCATTATCACCCTGAAGGAAAAAGAGCAAGAGGATATTCGCCGATATGAAAAATTTTGTCTGCTGTACAGGTCCTCCAACCTTTGTTGCAACGCAGCAAAGGTCTTTGTTGCAACATAGAGACCTCGGTTTTTCAAAGAATGGATGAACTTTGGCAGCAGTCCTTCAAATCTCCTGAATTTAATGTAGCATTTGCATTACTTGACCTGCAGGAAACTAAATGTCTCAGAAATCTACAATAATTCTTGTTTGGAGTGAGGAAATAGTCACAGTTTTGCTGGTGTTTAACAGCATCACAAAATTTTAGGGCTGCAAGCAATTATCTGTTATGATCACTTTCTCTATTAATTGTTCAGGAAATAGTGAAAAATGGCGATCACAATTTCTTTAAGCTTTAAGCTCAAGGTGAGGTCATCAAATTGCTTGTTTATCCAATCAGCCAAACCAAATCAGATTTTCAGTTCATGATCACACAAGACAAAGAAAAGCAGCAAACTCCCACGAGTAGCTGGAACACAGGAACGTTAAACAATTAACTGACAGTCAAAATTATTTATTAGCTTAACTTTGTTAATAATTGGAACATAATTATCTAAATTTTGGATTGATTCACTCTTGACTCAATCTTTCTCGCTCTCTGTGTCTTTCATACAAATGCACAAACACAAATAATCCTGCAACAAAAGGAAGAGAGGTGACATCCAGACGACATTTGATAGAAAATATGATGGACTTACTGAAAGCAGTTGTAGCAGTTCTTGGTGGCTACTTTGATGCTGGGATGCCTTTCAGAGAGGCAAGAGGATGAGCAAAAAACCTCCGGGGAGTTCTGCGGCTGGTAAAGAGTCTGTCCTTTCGGCAGTTTCTTTCCACAGTGGCAACAGAGAACACACGAGTCTGTAATGATCAGAGTTGGTGTGTCCGAATCAGCGGCAGATGCGTCATTTTCATTTACAGCGGAGTCTGAAGTGGTCTTTGCATCCTTCTGTGGGATGAATGCACAGTAATGGTACAGTGATTAGAAGTTGTTGCTGGACTCACGTGTAACCCTGTTTAGCAAGGATCAAATCAGACCAAGTGTTGTTTCTTGGTGCTTTCCTGCTGTGCCTCAGAATGAAAGCTTTAACAAAACATGATAGCAATGGCATCTGTATCATTATCTAGCTACTTATTTATTTAGGTGTATTGTTACTGTCGCGCTCTGAATTTTATTTAATGTATGAAAGATACTTACAATAATCAATGTCGCATTTGATTGCTTGTATTTCTTCTTCTTCAACCCATCTGAGCCTTTCTTTCCTGAAGGGAGAAATCACAAACATGTGATTAGGTTACTGCAAACTGTTAAACACATTAACATGTACAAACATAAACATTTATTAAATAGTTTATAATACACCATTACGTAGTTGTAAGCAGATACAAGGACATTGTAATTGTTAATGTACAGTATTTGCAAAGGAAACATTTCCCCTGCATTGCTGCAGTCCAATCACAAAACAACATGCATATTCCCGATTAATCATCCCTACAACACAGTGAATTAATACATTTGTAAAGTTTTAATCAGTGAGTCAGCAGTTTTAACTTTTTTGAACCTAATGTGGGACTTCCGACCTCTTGAGCAAGGACAGAGAAATCAAACAAGCTGTGTGATAACAATCTCTATGTCATGTCACACTGAACGAGCTGGGTCGAATAAAACGGTTGCAATCTGTGTCAAACTGCAGTATATCTATTTTAAGGCATGTCAGGTGGGTGAGGAATGGCTGCTGGTAGATAGGGTGGGGATACACTGTTAAATGTGGTGCAGGCAGCATAAGAGGCAGTAGGTATAACCTTAATTCTCTATCAGCAGCAGATGTTAGAGATGCTGCACGATAAACTTTAATTTCATCTTCAGCTTCAAGTGTTGGTGAAGACGCTACAGAACATCTTCCATTTGGATTCAGCCACTACAAGCCGTGTGAAATACATGTGTATTAGTCTGTAATATAAACTGTATTTGTTTACCTATTAGTCAAGAGACAAAAATCAAAATAGATCTTAGAACCTACACACAAATCAAAACCTTCATTCAAACCACCCTTCCACTTCAACAGAGTCCGCTCCATCCCTCTCTGTGACATAAAGAAGCAAACCAAAGTACATCCTGTCAAGTTCCTGAATGGTCCAGCAAACAGAGATTCTTCTCATGTAAAACACGGAAAAGACATATCAGCTGAGATAGTAGATAGTCACATAAAGAATGCAAACATAATCCAATGTTTCCCAGAACTGAATCTGCCCAACAATTCAGCATCCCCTCTACATTTGGATAAATCTACAAGTCCTCACAACTGAACATTTTCCAAAAATGGCCTAAAAGCCTTCACACCATTAGAGCTTTAAGGAAACTTTAAAATCATTTTCATAACATTATTAACTGCTGTCTGATAAGCATTAAAATTCACAGATGTGTTACTCAGTCTGAACTTTCTGGATCATATTTTAGTGTCTCAGTGGTACTTGCAGCAACCCACCCACAACAACACAGCCCTGTGTGTTTTTAATGAAGTGTTATTTTCGTCTGAATAGAGGAGGAAGAGAGAGACATCAACCAAAAAAAAAAAAAGCCATCTTGACAAACTTATTGCCCCGTACCTTGAAGTTTGTACGATTGCGGGCCGTAATGTGTAAGACGTCACACAGGTACGAGTGCAGAAAAGCTCCACTGTGTTCTCATCACTTTTATGATGAACCATTTCCGACATCGGTCGAGAAGTTTCACACATGGTGCACTGGTGGGGCGTCTGGATTTTCTGTAAAACAGAGTAGTATCTCATTTAGCAGAATCCAACATGGGGGGGGGGGGGGGGGGGAGCGGCTGGAGGTCATTACAGTGGCAGATTAACGCCCATGGTTGAGAACTGAGTGGTTCAATTATCAAATATGGAGTTTAAGTTTCCACATTTGTCTATTATGCGCATGTTAGTAAAGTTTCTTATTTCAAAGTAACTGCCAATTTTAAATGTACAGCTGCTGGTGGTGTTCTGCTTATTTTTAAGCACATCCTACAGTTTGTAAACAATTTTATTAAACTTATCAAAATTAGTAATAATCTCAATCATTTATCAGGTAAAAAATGTCAAGTATTTTCTGATTACATCTTCTCAAATGTAAATTTAATTTGGGCGGTGTTGGACTGCTATGATAAAACCACCTGAAGCCCTATGATGGACTGGCGACCTGTCCAGGGAGTAACCCGCCTCTCGCCCAATGTCAGCTGGGATTGGCTCCATCCCACCCCTTTTAAGTTTGATTTAGGGCTGAATAAAATGCAAAAAAAGATATTATTGATAGATATTGCGACATCAGTCAATGCTAATGGGAAGGGTCCATCCATCCTTCATCCATACCCACTTATCCCACGTATACAAGGTGTGTGTTTTTCCTGGGGTCTGTACAAAACATGGATGTTTCCTTATGTCTGGAGAATATGATTTGTAGGCCCGGGCTTCTCTGTAGCATTACAATGCATTATTTAAAAAAAAAAAATGTTTTGGACATTGCACTTGGGTATTTTGCCATTTTCAATATTCATCAGCCCTAAATGACATGTAATAAGATTAAGGCTGGTTATTTCATATATACAGTGGGTACGGAAAGTATTCAGACCCCTTTAAATTTTTCATTCTTTGTTTCATTGCAGCCATTTTCCAAAAATCAAAAAAGTTCATTTTATTTCTCAGTAATGTACACTCAGCACCCCATCTTGACAGAAAAAAACAGAAATGTAGAAATTTTTGCAAATTTATTAAAAAAGAAAAACTGAAATATCACATGGTCATAAGTATTCAGACCCTTTGCCGTGACACTCATATTTAACTCAGGTGCTGTCTATTTCTTCTGATCATCCTTGAGATGGTTCTACACCTTCATTTGAGTCCAGCTGTGTTTGATTATACTGATTGGACTTGATTAGGAAAGCCACACACCTGTCTATATAAGACCTTACAGCTCACAGTGCATGTCAGAGCAAATGAGAATCATGAGGTCAAAGGAACTGCCTGAAGAGCTCAGAGACAGAATTGTGGCAAGGCACAGATCTGGCCAAGGTTACAAAAAAAATTTCTGCTGCACTTAAGGTTCCTAAGAGCACAGTGGCCTCCATAATCCTCAAATGGAAGACGTTTGGGACGACCAGAACCCTTCCTAGAGCTGGCCGTCCGGCCAAACTGAGCTATCAGGGGAGAAGAGCCTTGGTGAGAGAGGTAAAGAAGAACCCAAAGGTCACTGTGGCTGAGCTCCAGAGATGCAGTCGGGAGATGGGAGAAAGTTGTAGTAAGTCAACCATCACTGCAGCAATCCACCAGTCGGGGCTTTATGGCAGAGTGGCCCGACGGAAGCCTCTCCTCAGTGCAAGACACATGAAAGCCCGCATGGAGTTTGCTAAAAAACACCTGAAGGACTCCAAGATGGTGATAAATAAGATCCTCTGGTCTGATGAGACCAAGATAGAACTTTTTGGCCTTAATTCTAAGCGGTATGTGTGGAGAAAACCAGACACTGCTCATCACCTGTCCAATACAGTCTCAACAGTGAAGCATGGTGGTGGCAGCATCATGCTGTGGGGTGTTTTTCAGCTGCAGGGACAGGACGACTGGTTGCAATCGAGGGAAAGATGAATGCGGCCAAGTACAGGGATATCCTGAACGAAAACCTTTTCCAGAGTGCTCTGGACCTCAGACTGGGCTGAAGGTTTACCTTCCAACAAGACAATGACCCTAAGCACACCGCTAAAATAACGAAGGAGTGGCTTCACAACAACTCCGTGGCTGTTCTTGAATGGCCCAGCCAGAGCCCTGACTTAAACCCAATTGAGCATCTCTGGAGAGACCTGAAATGGCTGTCCACCAATGTTTACCATCCAACCTGACAGAACTGGAGAGGATCTGCAAGGAGGAATGGCAGAGGATACCCAAAAACTGTGAAAAACTTGTTGCATCTTTCCCAAAACGACTCATGGCTGTATTCGATCAAAAGGGTGCTTCTACTAAATACTGAGCAAAGGGTCTGAATACTTATGACCATGTGATATTTCAGTTTTTCTTTTTTAATAAATTTGCAAAAATTTCTACATTTCTGTTTTTTTTCTGTCAAGATGGGGTGCTGAGTGTACATTACTGAGAAATAAAATGAACTTTTTTGATTTTTGGAAAATGGCTGCAATGAAACAAAGAGTGAAAAATTTAAAGGGGTCTGAATACTTTCCGTACCCACTGTATAGTTCTGTTCCTGTCAGCAAATCCCACTGAAGGACCAAAAACAATCTGTATCGTGCAACAAGCAACACTTGTGTAGGCAAAGCCTTATATAACTTATTCCCCCGTCCGACAGACCTCCATTTTTGTTTAAAAATAATAAAAACATCAGCCACCAGGCTGCACTGGATGACATGTCCCTTCATTGCACTGACTGCAGCCAGTGTAGTTTATTTTGAGGAGCTCCAGACATTTTTTCCCCTCATCTAAGGGGATATATCTGACAGACAGAAGCCACTGCGCATGCTCATCAAAGACTTTCCGTGGCATTGACCTGAAATGAAAACATTACCTTCCTGCATGCTGATCTGTGGCAGCACAAAACCAAAAAGGTCCAGTCAAACGAAACTAATACATTAACACTGACGTATATGCACTGCATTTAAGCCACAGAAAAATTTGTTTTATTATATGTAGTCCAGGAACTCGATTTTCACGTGAAAAAAAACAAACAATTTAAATACCCACCAGTGTTACTGTTGTGAAATGTAATGGTAACACGCAGCGGCACAAAACGTTAATATCCGACATATTTAAATTAGCCAGCTGCTCAGAGGCACTGCTGCCGGCTTACCGTTACCTGTTGCTGAGGCATGGATGTTGTCGGTTCAGTTTCTGCTTCTCGCTCTGTCCAGGGCAGCAGTGACGGGACAGTACCTCGCTTTAACCCTGCGTAATAGTGCCTTTTCCCTCCTACGTAGTCCTTATGTCTGAAGTGGTCGCTGCACACACGAAGACCGTGAACCCTGGTCATGAGCACGGTTGTAACTTTTGGATCGAAACAAGGGTTCTTGATGGCCTCCAGCCACTTGCAGCACAGCGCCGGATCGGAGGGGAAAACGTGAAATTTTTGTGGGGTAGATAATCTTGACGTGCGGACATTTCCACAACCGGGTACAAAGCACTTCATGTTCCGATACCGAGCTCGCAGAAAAGAAAAGACAGAGAATAAAAAAGGCAATTCTCCGCTATACAAAACTATGAATACACCGCTTCACTGTGTATTTAGTACAGCCACGTCCTGCAGTTAACAGAGCTGACTTTTACAATCTGTTGCTCCTCTGCTCCTGTAATTACGGTACAGGTGCTGCGGGCAGCCAAAAAGGACATAAAAAAGTTCAAATTTGATAAATGTAGTTAATAATGTGACAATATGTTGCCAAAAACAGTTAATAATAGTTAAGTCAGAGCGTCACATGATCTGAGTTTGAGCCTTACAATGGACAATATACATACAACGTGAAGATAGTACAGTACTATCCCTGCTCAGGAGACCACTGATGACCAAAATTAATTTACAAAAATATGTTTATATGCCTTTATTATTCTTTTCATATGGTTTATGATTCTTTCCCTGCAGTACTTGCTCTCTCTTTATCTTTCATTTATATGTTTTATCAATTATGTTTATTGTTATGCACCAAAATAATAAAATTTTAAAAATGTTTTCTCTCCTATAAAAAAAAAAAAAAAATCCTTGACGGGTTTATTAATGACCTTCTCAGTAGGAATTCATTTGAATTTTGAGCAAACCTCTCAGGGAAATAGAGTACAGATTGACAGAAATGTCAGTGGAGGTGATTTTATCTGAATTATCTTTAAAAATCATAGTGGAATAACTTCACATTTTCTACTTTGTTATGTATCATTAGAGCTTGAAGGGTTGCATCTACGTTTTCCAAAAATTATAACTTGTTTGTTTGTTATTTTTTTAAAGCTATTTCTTATGAATAACTCATATTTGGGCTTTTTGGCTGCTTTCAGTGCCTGTATCATAACTGCACAAACAGATGTGCACCAGATTCTGAACAGCAGCTGGCCTGACCGCAGTGCCCTTGATTAATACTCACTAATGAACCCAAAATGTGCATTAATCTTTGGCTGAAAATAGTCCCTAACAAATGCTCTGTTAAATCCTGCCTCAGTGACCCCTCTGTTTAACGGAGCTAAAAACTACATTGACCCACTTTTGGTTGTCTGAGAACAAAACCCAGATGACCCCAGCTCTATTATTTATGAATATCTAACCTCATTCCTGGTGTGTTATTATTGTTCTTCTTCTTCTTCATATTATAATAATATAGTATATATTGTTTAATCTACCAGTTACCAGTTTTCCTCTTATTATTATTTTGACAGGCTCTGTTCATTATACCAGTGAGCCTCACCTTTCTCAATGTTGTCCTTAATCAGTAAACTATGATTTGGTCTGGGCTTGGCCACTATGATGATTTTGGACCAATACTTTGTAAATAGTGTTTCAGTGTGGATATATCATCATATCCAAGTTATGTTTTCTGTCTTTGTCAATTTAAAGCAAGAAAATGTAGTATTTTTATCTTGAAATACCGCCTTCAAAACCAAAAAAAGTACAATGACTTGTAATAAAGTTGGATGGAGTCTCTGTCATTACCACTCTGGGCTCGGAGTGCCAGCTATTGTGTTATGTAACATTGGAGTCATGGGCAGGACATTTATAGCAACAACGGTGTACACCAACACGACTCTTCAGCAAACAAGCTATTAGAAGAAGCAAAAAGTATATAATGAACAATGTACGTTTTTTGGAAGAAGCTAGCTTGGTATTCACAGTATGGAGGTCATTGCAGAGGATGTGACAAGACCGAAGAGGAAGCAAGGAAAAGACCAAACGAGTAAATATCAGACTGACTTTTACTCTATGGCGTGAGCTAAAAGAGCTGAAAGGATGCAGGACAGATATCACGCTGGCCATCTTGTTGTTGGACTAGTCAGCAAACGTATTAGCTGTTTGCTGTGTCTTGTGTTTTTGCGCTTGCTTGATGTTTAGCTGTCTGAGCAAAGTTATCAACACGAGCAAAATCAGTCAGAGGTTTCACATACAGAAGTTTAACCGCTAGCTGTAAATCTCGAGTTGATGTTACTTACTAGATAACACACTCGGACACTGGTAACGTAACTGAAACTGCTCTTGCATCAGTCACTGAGCTGGCCTTCTTTCTGTTCACATAGATGAAACTAGAAATAAATATTGTCACACTTGCTTGATGTTTGATTGTTTGCAAAGTTGTCAACTTACTAGTTTTTGATCGTACTGTAATCATAACGAATGCACATGAACAGCTGTCCTTATTTACGATGGCAGTGAATTACACTCCAAATAACACGCCAACCCGCACATATAACCATTTCTTACATAATGTCGCATTAAGTGACCATCATGTTAATATTTCTGCACCTCTTTGAACTCCTCCAGACATTCTTCCTTGCAGATCGTTTTGGTCTCTTCCTCCAGCATCAGCATGAGCGGTTTGTAGCAGGAGGAGCTGCAGTTCTCACAGACGCCCACGTTGTCCCTGCGGAAATTTTCTAAGCAGGAGTCGCTGCAAAAACTTGTGAACGGCCTTGTTCAGGGTCAACTCACATGTGGTCTGTGGAGGGGAAAAAAGGAGCAGTGAGTATGATGCAGTTTATAGTTAATATGAATGGTTTTGCTGACAATGTTTTGTAGTTGAAGAAAAAATGTTAGCTTACAGTGCAGGATTTGTTGCACATGCTGCAGCTCGACTGTGGGGGGGACTTAAAAGAGGTTAGGCAGGTCACACTGCAGAAGTCCTTCATAGTGCCCTTAACGTCCACTGCAGCCATGATGAGGTCCAGAGGCTGCGATATCGCCCTGCCAGAATGAAGAGGGGAGATTATAAACAGTTTGTTACAAAATGAACTGACACAAAGGAAACTACTACAACAAGGTTTTTTAGTACTACGTAGGCTACTACGTGCAAGAATAGAGGTGTAGTCCTGCAGGATGAAGTGATGTTTTTCAGCGACTCACTTGTGACAGTGATGACAGGTCTTGGGCACTGGTTTGTTGATGGGAAACATTTCAAATAAGCAGTTTTTGGAGCAGAAGACGTCCGTGAATCCCTTCTTCTGGTAAGCTGTTTGGCCCTTCAACATGGTCACCTTGCAGTGGGAGCAGGTCATCTCTATCGCCTGATCCGCAAGAGCGTAAATAAAGAACATGGATAATTTCATTTATCCTGCTTTGTTGGGCAACATTCATATACACAAATGCAAGCGTACTGAAGAGACACAAAGATATGAGATTCAAATAGAGCTGCATTAAGATACTGCAAAATAGTACAGGCGAGAAAAACCTTGAATGTGAAAACTTTTCTTCTTTTAACACTGTGACGATGTATTAAGGCCATTGAAGTAAAAAACAAACAAACAAAACATTAGAAAACTGAGGGAGGGGGTTAGATTCCCATAAGGTGGTAAATTTATGAGAAAAAAATTAATGAAAAGTGAACAAAATGAAAAGTGACTCATTTAAGTCACTATAATATATATATATATATATATATATATATATTTTCTCCCTTGGAGTATGATGCTGTTTTTTCTATCTAAGTCTGATACTGGCATTTCTGTTTTTTATTTTTATTGTTGATGAGTCTGATACTGCTTTGGCTACTCCTGTTTAAAGCTGTTCTTAACTTTGCTGTACTTTTCTATGCTTTGCTGTTATGTATGGTATTATTGTCTTTTAATTCCGTAGTTCTGTAAAGCACTTTGGTCAGTCAGTGGCTGCTATAAAACGTGCTATATAAATAAAATGAACTTGAACTTGAATGTGCTTGTGTTATAAAGGCTCTGTACTGTATTAAAAGCAGGTATGCAGATGTTAACAACAACAGACGTCACATATAAGCTACTTTCACCAACCAGTATTTTGAGATACTTCCTTCTGCCATCTTGCCCTTAAGCAGGTTAAACAACTGACAATTAATATTCAAATTATTTGGAAATGCAGATACATCAGTTGAAAGTTATAGTTTTCTCTTCCTTCCTGCCACATTGTACCGAGTAAATTATGCAACATTTGACCTCCTGCTCATACCAGCTTTGAATGAAGCTTCAAAGAATGTTTACTAATTCTTTCAAATTTTAGATGGTATGCACTCAGCTCAGATGACTTTATCATAATAAGGAGGTCACCAGGGTTATTTAAATTTCTTTTCAATTTAAATACTTTGTTCACGTGATGAACAGTATACTCTTTACCTTTGCAAAGCTGGGCTTGTTGATGTCTGTGGCAGTAGAGGATGTTAGGCAGCGCTTGCTGTTGTCCTGAATGGGCTGATCTGTCACCGGCCACTTGACAGAGTTGCACACGGATGATAACTGGGAAATGTGGACTGAAGTCTGCAACTTCTCCTACAACAAAAAAAAATTAAAATACCAAAACAACTGACTTTATACATTCTTGTCATTTATCATTTCCAGCTGTGAATAATCAAATTGAAGGCTTTACAGCATGAGCATGATCACGTCAGCACAAACATACTGCTGCGTGTGCAGTCACGAGTCCTGCCCTGCTTCCTGACCAGCGTCAGCTCTGGGAGATGCTAGCTAGCGCTAACCTCCTTCACCTCCTTATAACAGCACCTGTCACGTAGATGTCCTTTGATAATTAAGAAAAGGAAGCTAGCAAAGCGTTGAGTGTTTCCATGCTCTCACAGTGTGTGGGTGAAAATGATTAACGTAAGTACCGCACTGATATTAATAAATGTGTGACATGTTAGCAGCAGTGGTCATAATTCAGCAGCGGCGATGCACCAAATATAGGAGAACCGTATCTCTGGTATGTGCACTTCAACATTACCTTATCAATGATCTCTTAATTTAAAAACGTAAACCCAGCTTTAATAGTTGAGCATATTTACAGTAAAAACCTTTTCAGTGAACTATGAGGGCAAAAAACAATCAAAAACAAAATAATCGTTCATTAATCGTAATCGAGGTAAAAATGTTCAATTAATTGTGATTATGATTTTAGGCCAAATCATCCAGCCCCAATGTCAACAACACCAGATTGTGTGTGACGTGGTTGCCAAAAGTGTTTATATATATAAAAAGTTGCAATTCATACTTGTAAGTGTTGTTTTTATTATAATATTAGAAAACAAATGACAAGAAATGTGTTACTCACAATGTCCAGTTTTGGGATTAATATCTTCACTTCTTTCATTCCAGTCACTGCAGCTGAGAGTTTGTTCTTCTTTCCTATAAATAATGAAATCACATCGAGTGTACAGCCATGTTTTGTTATAGAGTTAAAATTCTACACTATTGGATGGATTGCCATGATATTTTCTTAGACATTCATGATCCTCAGAAGTAGGGCTGCACAATTTGGAGAAAAAGTCATATTGCGATTATTGTGAACAATATTGCGATTTGATTACAATGGAACAAATGGTACTATGAGTTTACTTTCTTAATTATCAAGGAATGCGCAAAACACTGACATTTTGAAATATGTATTTTTCAACTTGAACAAAGTTAAACAATATTTAACAATAACTAGTAAAACAGATGTAAAACAGAACAAGGGAAGTCTGTTGCTCTACGGAGGAGGCGGCTAGATGGAGCCTCTATCCACAAACTGGAGGAGGAACTGTACATGAGTGTATTAAATAAAGAGTATTATGTTAAGTTAATAGTTTATTGTTAGTATAAGAATAATATTTTAAATACTACATTAATTAGAATTTAATATAATAGTATACTTTTTTTACCACGTGTTGAATAATAAAACCAGTTATAGCCGTTTCATTTTTGTGGGTTGTTTTTAAAAATTAAATCCTTGTGCAAGCAAACGGCTCTACATCGGTCTCTAATTTTTTAATGCTAAGTACTAAGTCAATAATCATATGTTCAACATTTAATGATTTGCTGTAGCACATCAAACTACCTTTTGAACGATTAGCAGCGGGGAGGGGAGGGTGGTTACGGTAGGTTGTTGTCTTAAAAGTTACTTGCACACTGCTCATAAATAATTTTTCTCATGCAGGCTTATCTGTTTTATGAGTGTTACGGCAGAAAATTGTGTCCTCTTACATTTAATCTTTTATGTATGATCTTTAATATTATCATTATTATTACTATTAATGTTATAGATATTTATTGTGTTTTTTATCCTTAACCTTTCCTCTCCTTTACTCCTTATGTTGGTCTGTCCACATTTACTGGGGTTTAGGTCAGAGCTGTGAGATTGTTTTGGTGTTTTCCTCTCTTGTTGTTCCTCTCCTCTCCTGGAATGTTCATTCAAGGCTGAGAGAGGATCTCTGTTCCCCAAAACATAGAAACCTAGACTGTGTAAATGATAATGCATCCCTTTGCTCAAGGCCAGACGCCTGAAGCCGTCCTAGGCAGCAGGTCTCTGGACCAGCTGTATATGTGTTTTAGTACTTCTGTTTATTCTCTTTTGTTAAATAAATTCTTCAAAGACAACAGTTGGTTGTTACTCAATTCTTTGCTCAACCCCTCACCAGGAATATAATTTCCACGACAATGGGCACATGCGAGATCCCGGTGTGGGCGGAGATAATAAGCAGACTGCAGTGCACACAGAGAAGAAGTGTCACACACACTTCTTCTGTTTTATTAAATCGCACACTTTTTGCGGTTATGTTATCACACATGACGACATTGCGATTAGATTAATTGTACAACCCTACTCAGAAGGTGAAGCCTACCGACTTTGGTGATCTCTTAACTTTTCCTCTAGCACCACCATGAGGTTGACATTTTTAGTGAAATATCTCAACAGCTATTGGATGAATTGTTGTGAAATTTGCTTCAGATGTTCAAGATCCCATGTAAATAATAATAATAATAAAAAATTCTACAGACAAATTTGTACAGACTTTGGCAATCCCTTGACTTTCCCTCTAGAGGCACCAGATTTATTTTACCTGTATCGAAGATGGCAGAGGGACTCCTGCCGTCCACATCCGTCCAGTTATTTTGTTCGCTTCCTTTCTTTTCATCCTCATGGTTCTCTGTATCAGTGTCCATGGTCTCTTCAAGGTCTGCAACAGAGGTGTCCCTGTTAGGCGAGCCGTCGTTCTTGGGCGTTGCTGCTGAGCCGTTTGTGTCACCATCTCCATCTTCTTCCTCATTTCTGGGAATGTCCTCATCGGTGTCCATGTCAAAGTCCACATTCATGTCCTCGTCATAATCACTAAAACAAATGTCTGCTGCATCCTCCTTGCTACGCGACAGTGTTTCTTCAGGTGTGTTCACAGCACAGCTCGCAGGCATTTTCTCTGACCCGTCATCCTTCTCTGTTTTCACCTCATCGTTTTTCTCATCATTCGGCTCAGATTCCTCATCTTGACCCCCGTACCTTTTTGTCCTGCCTCGGCCACGTTTCTTCACGGAAGAAACTCTGGAAACTCCGCTGGGTTTTTTAGCTCGGGAAAAGGAGGAACGAGCTACAGGAGATAGAGGGACAGTTATGTGAGCAGATTATCTACTATTTACTTTTATTTATAACTAGTTTCATTCAGCCAGTGAAGTCTCAAATTTATTCTCAATTGGGTTGTTTTGGGTTTATCTTAAATCCACTGTAGATTAAAACTGTAGATCAAATAGATTTTCAGAGTCAATAAAAGCAAATATTTGTCACCAGCCAATGTCATACCAACTCCTGGTTAGTTAATAAAGGTCACATTTCAATCTGTAAATGTATCAAAATCACTCGTCAACAAATAAAGAGAAGTATCGAAATAACTTGTTTAGATAGATAACCACTCTTAGTTCATATTTTAGTTTTTGATTTATTTGGCCTCTTACTGTCCTATGCTGACAGCTGCTGATGTTAGTAGAAAAGTAAACACATGCAAACACAAAAACAGGCGCAACTAGCTCCATGGTCACCACACAAATATAAAAGAACCTCTTAACAAAACTTTGTGTGGTGAGTGTGAGCTGGAGTCTCATTAGATTACTAGTTGACAGTAATCTGTAGAGTCGTACTGGCAGCACAAGGCCTTTGCATTACCTTTGGATGTGGTGGCCTTGTCATGAGCAATGTCCCTCCCACGTTTTACATCTAAAAAGACAAAGAAAAGCGTCCTTTGGTACGGTAACTTAGCAAGTAGTTAACTAAAAAAGCTTAACTTAGAGATAGTCAGAGAGTTAAAGTTTCAGAATTGTCAATACAGCAGTTGCGTTATGCCGACTGTTTAAATGCCTGTTGATAAGCTGGCTGTCACGAGCTACACCTACGTATTTGATAGACATAAGCAGAACAGTAAAAGACAAATGCCCAAGAGGTTCTGGCAATGACATGAGGGAGGGAGAATTGATGGGGGAGAGATGACAGCGGACATGAGTATGTAAGTCTGCGTGTGAGAGTGTGTGTGAGAGACAGAGAGCACAGCACAGGCTAACTAAAACAGCAAGTTATTATTAACAACACTTTGTTTTAACTGTGTTATGTCTATGCTAGGGCAGGACTAAGAGAACAAGAAGTTAAATAAAATAGAAATATTTACTGCGGGTTTGAAGGGACGGGAGATAAAGCCGGGGAAAAGCGGAAGATTAGGTGCGTGCCGAACCGGGTTGGAAGACTGAGAGGCTGAACTCAGCAGGTCCAGAGCAGAATACGGGAATATTTTAAGACAGACGGGCGTCCAAAAAGATCAGACAGGATGAGCGCTATTGAAGCGATATTGTTATTATACGTGATCACTCTTAACTTTTATTATAGCCTACCACATGTTCTTCTTCTTCAACTGGCCTAATATAATGATTTAAATGTGTTCATTATGTTGTTGTAGCCTACAGTTTAGGCTACTGATTAATTTTAAAATGTAGGTTATTAGACTTTTTTGATCTGTAATGACATTAAGCAAATGTAAAATGAATAAACCCCGTAACTGCCACACATCTGTTGTCATCATTCAGTTTAAAGAGGGCTTCATTATGTGTTCCCTTTGATGCAAACTGGAGCATTACGTTCACTGCTGTGAGCGGAGTCAGGCGCGTGAAAAATAAACAAAAGAACCTCAACATTCAAATCTCAAAATTAAAAATCGAATGTGTACAAAATGATGAAATATTTGAATATTCGGTCCTAGTATGTAGCACTGCAAATGTTGTATAACAGGCCTGGATTAGGTAGAGACAAACAAATTTATCATAGGGTTCCTTGTTAGTTCAGAAATATACCTTTATATGCAACAAAATCTTTGAAAATGTTTAATTAATCTGTCTTAATTCAGATTTATTACAGGGTAATCTACTCTGAAAGAACATATAATACAGATCAATGGGTAGTAGAAGAGTTATTGCCTATTACGTACCACCCAGCTGAAAACTGCTTTCTGGTTCTTCATTTTCCTCAGCGTCACTGTTTTCGAGGCTGTCGTGCTCCACATCCAGCTCCAGTTCATCTTCAAAGGAAAGCAAACTATGTATACATCTGTACTCCCAGTAGCACGGGGTGATATGTTTTCAACTATCAAGACATTAATACAAGAATCTTGATATCACAATTTCTTTAAGACTAAAACTTTAATAATCAATATTTTGTTTATTTGATTTGAATAATCAGATTAAAATATGATTCATGGATTATAATTGCATTTTGTGAAAATTCAATGTAAAAATAACCTCGGGTCATTTATAAGAAACTCCACAGGAAACCTTAAACTACTGAACTGAACATACCTGCAACCTCAATCTCCTCAAGAGATTTTCCTTCAAATCTTTCAAGACATTCATTCTCCATTGCCGATAGTAGCTCCAAGATTTTTGCTATGTCAACAGCTGCTTCTGGCGTCTGATAATACTCGCTGTCGGTCCGAATGTCACGGCCCAGTAGTCTGGCCAACTGATCAAGCTCGTCATTTGTGAGGCTCAGAATCTGGAAAACTCTTGCAACGTGCCTCCGAAAAAACGTAGACCTGAGGTTCGCCGGGTTCTTTGCACCACACCGAGCTACGAAAGTGTTGATGCACTGGTGTCCGTGGTAGAAGCTTGTACATGTGGCAACAGGTCTTGCGAATAAGAAGGGATTGTTATTATGTACACCACATGCCTCTCTCTTGTTCACAAGCAGTGTTATTGCAGAGAGTAGTTTAGGGGTCAACGTAACGGCAACTTTTTTATCTTTGTCATTCCTTAGATTGATCTTCACAGTGTTCTTGGACAGAATTTGCTCAAACTGTGACTGGTAAACAGCAGCGTCTTCATGAAGCTCAGTCTCATCCCTTTCCTTAAATGACTTGATTGTTACTTTGGAAACGTCTACATTGTTTCTGTTTAAGAGTGACACTTGTGCAGCGGTCACTCTGAGAAGTGCATTGTAGACCGGAGGACTTTCATACATCGTCAGGCTTTCAACTGCAGACGCTGCCGTCTTCTCCACGCACTGGTAGAAAAGCTGCACGTCCTGTATGAACGACATGGTTTGTGGTTTGTTGACTCTTGATTTCGATTTGACGACAGAGCTCCATTCTTCTGCACACAACTTCATAAATGTCTCCGCTTCATGTGTCGTCTCTTCATCTGCCTCCGCTTTCAAAGCCCTGGCGAAGATAATTTGACCAATTTTCTTGAGCGAATTTCCCATTTTAAGCATAAGACTTGGTCTGTCACAGGACTTTATCTCTTCATTGAAACCAGCGAGCTCTCTGACAGCTTCAACCACTTTGCTGAAGTTTTCGGGTTTGACTGCATCTTCAAAGCTACTAATTGATTTTGTCCTCAATTTTAACAGGAGTCTCCCCATAAGCCTCAGCCTGTGTGGGATGTGGTCTCGTCGGTTTGTTTTACCTTCATTCATGTGGCACAAACACTGTGCCAGCAGCAGTATATGGGGATCACTCTCAATTACAGATGCAATCTCATCTTTCTTCAGTTTCGTCAATACCTCCCTCACATCTGATGAGATTTCTTTGAGGTCTGTTGACTCGGCAGCAGCAATCAAAGTTAAGACTTTAGTCTTGCCAACTCCTGGAAGTTTTGAGGATTTATTTGAAGCACACCTTTGCATGTGTCGCCACATGTCCTTACGGCTATACATGCCTTTACAATATAGACAGAGTGCATATGTTTTAACAGCGGTGGACATGTTTGATTTTCTTCTTTTCACTTTCAGTTCTCCACAGTGGGTCTTCAAAACCATTTGATTGTGTTTGTAATTTCCTCTGTTTCGTAACTTATCCAGTAGGATATTTCGTTCCTTAGAGTATAGGGGGAGTGCAAACACTTCAGCTATTTCGTCCTCTTCATTTCTGTGGGTGAAAAGGTGACGGGAAATTTTTGATTGAGCTTTACCGCAAACGTAACAATAATTTTTGTTGGTGCGGGAAGTGCCTTCCGGCTCTCCATCAGATGTAAAATCATCAGAGCTGTAATCATCGTCACTATCCTGCTGGATGCACGAGGCATCAACGGGTTGCTGCACAAAGCTCTGCTGTTCAGAAGAATCTGGATCTGGGTTGTTGTTTTTAGATCCATCATCGCTACTTGGTTCACCTTCAGGTACATAATCGTCATCAGAGCAGGATTCTGCAGAAGTGGAGGATCCAGCAGAGTCCTCAGCCTGCAATTATGAACAAGCAATTTTATACACATATCCAAAACAAGTTTGTGTAACATTACCCTCAATGTGCAAATTCTTAAGACTGTAGTAATTTCAGCTTCATTCAATACTCACATTTTCTTTAAACTTGTGTTTAACTTTGTTTTGCTTGATCTGTTCTCGTATCTGTCTCACTGTGGTTTGAGGTAGACCGGAGTAATGAACATACTTGTGCTGCTATTTCAGTGTGTCATTTTAAGCCACATTTATTATTAGCGGTTAACAAGAGTCCCGCAGCAGATACCTACACCTACTTGATTTAATTAGAGTACGGGAGATTACTGACTTGCACTCGTTGTGTTCACGTTGTGTAGGGCTAAAGCAGAAAGTTTGCAGAAGAGATGGCTTTGTTAGATCACTAAAAAAGGAGAAGATAACAGAGTCTTCAACTTCCTTAATGTTGCACCAGCAGACAGTTGCAAATGACCTCTTAAATTGTGTAGAGTAATCTGACAATTTAATCTGATATTTACATAAACAAGTATTTTTTGTGTGTAGGTATTTACAATAGTCAGTGAGTTAAGCCTCTTACTTCATGGTGTCTCCGTCTCACACTTGATGTCATTCATATTCAATAACATCAGAATAATATGAAATACGTTGACATACGAACACTTCATGGCCACATAACTTTACAGTAAGTACATCTAAATCATGGAATTTTATGTTAAAGATGTGCAACGTGGGCGCGCACAGAATAACTTGCGCACTGCTGAGTAGCAAAATCCAGCAATTCCAGTGACTGTGGCCTCTTACCCATAGAGCTCACTGGGACAGACCTGTTAATCTGGACACACTGTCAATCAACAAAGCCCTGCCTGCCAGCTGGATTTAAAGGGTTTAATAAACTACTTCACATAGCAAAAAGCTCAGGAGAGAGTGCAAATAATGCAAGTACAACTTATTATTTATTTGACTAGTAATCAATCTACACACTTGAGTTTTGTTTATAATGCCTATGAGCAGACATGAAACATTTTGTTATGTCAAAGTGGTGCCCTGTCAGTTAAGTTTTGTTTTAATCTCCTATGAAGTAGGCATCTCTATAACCGTCTTAGTCTTGGTATTGTGACTCTTCTAGTTTATAGAATGATGTCTGATTTCATTTAGTTTAGGTGTCAACTGTGCAGTGCATTTCGCAGAGGCAGGTTGTTTTATAGCTGCAATCTTTAACTTCTTTAATTTGTTACTGACATTATGCCACTGTGACGGGAGGTCCCTCCATGACCATCTTTAACTTGGGCCCGGGCAAAGTCATTTCGCCCCTAACAAGCACCCAATCAGTTCTTGCGGTCCACAGGAGAAGTTACATTTTTGAGGAGATCATTTGCAGCTTAGCATAACGCAACTTAATATTTTCACATCCATATCTCAATCTTTAGTGCTCCTGAAGCCAGACAAGCCACAGTGAGTGAATACACACAGGCTGCACAAAGCAACTTCTGCCACTCTGGATCTTTAGCTCTTACATCAACAGAAACAGGAACAGGGGTCAGTCAACTGTCTGACAACAAGATGAATAGAAGTCCAGTAATCACTGGTGTTTAGCTCTGGTCAACCAACTCCTGAGAAAAATGTCTGCTCTTTGTTTTGCTAATGTTCACGGTCACTTGTTTGGGGTACATGCTGTTTCCACCACCACAGCTCACGGAGTGGTCCGCTAACACCTAAAAACTACCGGTGTTATGCAGAGTTCCTGGCAGTTTAACGTCAAGATGATATAAAATATTACTGTAAGGTTGCAGCCGGAGTTTACCTGACTTTTCAACATGTTGCGGGATGCTGTGTCTACATACTCGCTCGAGCTTGAGCACGTGTACTACAGGCAGAGTGGGCGTGTCTGCAGCGCCAGGAGAGACGTAGCTTCAAACCACACAAGCGCTTCCTCGGTTTGTCAACAAAGCAGACGCACTTTGCGAACTATGTAATATGAGCCCATGGACACCACAAAGCCTGTCTGTTAAAGAGGTTTCAAATCCACGCAAACCAAGGGAGGCAACACGACAGCATTTCCCCCGACAGACATGTCAAACGAGAGTGATTCATTGTGTGACAAGCAAACATTTTTAGCATCGGAGTTTGACGAGGAAATGAAGGGCGATGTTCAATTTGTCTTAGTTTAGCCAAGCTTACCCAAGTGGCAAACATCTCTACTTTAAAATACAACGTTAACTTTACCAGAACATGCAAGCTGCAAAAAAAAAAATAAAAAAAAAAATCAGGCAGTATGCAGATAAACAACACAAATTATGAGTCATTTATAATGAAATCACTACTGGTATTGGTGATCGTGGCCGACATGGCATGTACATTTTTGTCAATTGTTTATATTAGAGCGCAGACCTTCCTGAAGGAGGTGTATTGAGTCGTGACTGTTTAATAAGTGATATTTGGTTGCAAATACATAAAGTTAACTATCAAAGATATCAGATTACTGCATACCATGTAAAAGCTTTCATAACAATGACCTTGATCTATTTATCTACAGTAATCTAATTATTAATGTACTAATTCATTGTCAAAAACATACCTACAAGTATGAAAAATAACAAGTCCTCAGCACATAACTACACTTAAATTTATCATGAAAATAATTAACCTAAATGACATTAACTTTAAGTCAGGTGGCCCTGGTTATAAAGCTCAAACTCAGGATTATCATCATGTTCACTACAGTAGTGATTTAAAGTAGACTGAACAGGCATGACTCAATACACTTCCTCGGCAGAAGTCTGTGTTTTACTGAGGGCATTTTCTTGTTTTCTTTCTTTGTTTCGTCAAATTATATATAAAAGATGACAATTAATGATAACAGGCTCTCAAAAGCTCTACAGCAGATATAATATTTTCAGTTTTTTAATTAATGAAATATAATAATTTATTATTCCATTAGATTTTTGCTGTGGCATTGTTTCAATATCAAAGTCACCATTTTTGTATCGTGACAACACTAATTCCCACCACTTTATCAGTTTATTGGGTGCACCTACACAATCTAAAGCAAAAGAATACACTTACAAGTCCCACCTTTGCAAAGCTTATTAAGTTCAGATAGAGATATTCAGATTCAAGGTGTTGTATTGGACTATACTGGAATAATTTTTAAGAATATTTTGTCATTAACTTGGGAAGCAGAACAGTAAACACATTTGTAGACACATCTACACTAGATGTCAATAGATACTTATTACATTTATTACATAGTAGAAAAAAAGCAAGACACTTTGCAGAAAATAAACCTACCGTTGAGCGCCACGGGTAAGAGGATTCCCCATAGTTGTAAGTTATCTCCTCGCCTGGAGATATTTCTTTCACTGCAAACAGGCACAAGTGTGGCTTTCCCTTAAAACAACTGTCCTCATTTCACAGTTGGGACTTATGTGATCGTCATTCACGAGTCTTCCGAGGGTCCCATCCTCTTTCGAAGCATCAACGCTGCAAGTAAAACACTCTTAATGAAACTTCCACCGGTCTTAAAACCACTCTTATCACCGACTGGGACTGATTGAAAATGGATGTTAAAATATTGTATCTTAGGTCATCTTTCTGCACACACACAAGAAATTCATGCAGCATGCATAACAGGAGGTAGTGAAAAACTGAGTTTGACTTGATGCTGCTATGCTTCTTCCTTTGTTTTTGTTTTTTACATCAATCTTTATCTTGGGTTTTGTAAAGATTCTCTATAACAGAAGCCAATATAGGACCATTTAATGCTGCTCCTTGAAAGAAAAAAAAGCAGTAAACTCACCGCCAGTTTGTTCCAATCCATGAGAAGTCAAACAAGTAATTTTTCAGAGAATCACCACATTTCTTTCTCCTGGTTTCTTTGTGAGAGATGGCAGAGATTATCCCACGATACTCAACGACAAAGGTGGACGGTTCAATGGGTTGATGGGTAAACACACCTCTCCCTGTAAATGCAAGAATAAATACAATAGTCCAAGTTATATCCAATCATTGTCTAAACATCCCATTGATAGGCTGGAAGGAAAACCTCCTATTTACCAGTGGATATTGGCTTCAAGCTCATTACAGGATATATCACTTGTTATTTTTCCGTTTTCACAGAGCTAAGAGAATCATTTTTCTTATTTAAGGAAATCTCGACTTAAATGAGAATACCTGTTAAAAAGTAAATAAAAAGTAAAAACCTTTTATGGGGTCAATGAACCTTTCTTCCAGGAAGCCTTTGTCTCTGCAAACCTTTATGTGCTCCAGGGCATCTTGCTCAGGAGTCAGTTGTGTGCCTTCTTGTTCCACAGCATCTGGAAATGTTATCAAAACAATGTATAAATATTAAAGCAAAAGCAAGACCAACAGTGGTCTCATGCACAAACCCTGCATTTGTTTTGGAAAACAGAAGACGACATGTTTAACTGGTTTTAAGCATGCCATCATACATGGTAGATTTCTGGTTTAAAGAAGTACTCCATTTTATTATACATTTGGTTATTGTTGCAGACACATTATTTGAAATAACACTGTTCCAGACAGCACAACTAAAGTTTCATGAACCACCAAAACAACATGAGGTAAAACTACAAGTTAAATAATATAAAATATTTTTTTTATTGATTTATGAGGCACTTTGTGACATGTGGTCTAAAAAACAGTTCTTATTTATTTCTTGAATGTATAGCATTTGTGATACGTAAAATATTTGGCAAGCTGGTTTGGATGATTGCAAATAATTTAAAAATCCTTACCTCATGCAACCTGTGTCAGACTTCTTAACACTCTTCTTCTGTGGTGTCTTTACATTACACTGTCCTTATTCTACATTAATCCCCAATAACCTCATCATGATTTCTATGGTTTCTTTTATTTGTGTTTCCTTCAGATCAGTAATTAATATCAATAACATGAAATAAAATATTTCGAATTATTTAGTCTGTATTAAAATTGTCAAAAGGCACAAGTAGCAATGCACATTATCAACTTCAGTGTCACTTGCTATCTCTGAAAAGAAATCTATTCAACAAAAAAAAAAACTACTATTACAGGAAAATATGTACGGGGATCCTCACAACCTACCACTCTGCTGACATGAAAGATCTGATTCTTCATTTTCCTCCTCAGCGTCACTGTTTTCAGGGTTGCCCTGCTCCACATCTGGCTCCAATTCATCTTGAATAAAAAGAAAGTATGATTATACGTACAGCATGAGTCATTCAGATTTTAAGAAATTATTTGTTTTTACTAAACAAGCACTGGCAGGACAGACGTGTATTACACTGGACACGTACCTTCAATCTCAATTTCCTCCAAAGAGTTTCCTTTGAATCTTTCAAGAGAACCCTTTTCCATTGCCAAAAGAAGTTTAGCTATTTTTGCAAGATCCACAGCTGCTTCTGGCAACCGATAATAGTCCCTGTCAGCCCGGATGTCATGGCCCAGTAGTTTAGCAAGGTGATTGAGCTCATCGTTCTCCAGGTTGAGAATCTGGAAGACTCTTGCAATGTGCTTGTGAAGATGCACCGACCGGAGATGTTCTGGGTTCTTTGCGCGACATAGCCTGGATATAGCCCTGATGCAGATCCTTCCGTGGAAGTGGCTTGTAGCAGAAGCGTCAGGCTTTGCAAACAAGTAAGGATTGTCTTGATGTACACCACATGTTTTCCTCTTGCTCATGAGCAGTGTTAATGCACTGACAAGGTCAGAGGTCAACAAGACAGGAACGTTTTGGCCAGTCATTTTCTCGATATTGATTCTGATGAAGTGCTTGGACAACACTCGGGTAGCGTCATCCCTCTCCTGGAATGTCTTCAGTGTCATTTTCGAAACTTCAGGGGCACATTTGTTTAAGACTGACGCTTGTGCAAGTATCACTCTGCAAAGTGCACCGTAGACCTGTGGGCTCTCACTCACTGTCAAGTTTTCAGTGGCAGAAGCCGATGTTGTTTCCAGGTACTTGTAGAAGACCTGCACGTCACGTGTGAACGGTATGGTAGACGGGTTGTTTACTTTTTGTCCACTCAACGAAGCGAGAGCTGTGTGGGAGACAAGCTCACTCCATTCCTTTGCACACAATTTCATGAATGTCTTTGCGTCGCTCATCATCTGCTCATTGCCATCATGTTTAGAGAGGACAATGGTACCTATCTTTTTGAGTGAATGTCCCAATTTCAAAGCAAGACTTGGTTTGTTGTAGCCCTGCAGCTTTTCATTGAAACCAGCAATGTCTTTGACAGCCTCAACAACTTTGTAGAAGTTTCTGGGTTTGATAGCATCTTCGAAGCTAAATACTGACTTTTTATGCAGCGCTAACAAAAGTCTTCCCATTTCTCGCAGCTTCTGTCTGATGTAATCATGTTTATTTGGATTATTTCTATACTTCTCGCACAGATACTGTGCCAGCTGTATTATAAGGAAATCATTTTGAACTGCAAATGCAATCTCATCTTGATTCATTGTTAGCAGCATCTTCCACACACCAGAAGGGAGTTTGTGGGAGAATGGTGAATCTGCAAGAGCCATCTCACTTAAGACTCTTGTCTTGTCACCAGTTGCAGAGTTTGATGTCGTCTTTGATTGACATCTAGCTACATGCCTCCACATCTCCTTACGTTTGAACATGCCTTTACAATATAGACAATGCACGTATGTTTTAGCACTGGCGGTGCTTGTTGGTCGTCTTCTTAGTTTTAATGGTCCACTTTTATTCTTCATCACCTCTTGATTATGTTTGTAATTTCCCCTGTTCCGTAATACATCAAGTAATCTTTTTCGTTCCTTGGAGAGTTTGGGAAATGCAAAAGCTTCAGCAATTTCAGGCTCTTCATTAGCATGCCTTAAAAGATGTCGAGCGATTTTAGTGAAACCTGCCCCGCAAACATAACAGTAATTTTTACAGGTGTAGGAAGAGTCCATGGGCTTTCGTACAGGCCTGCTGGGCTCATATTCTTCATCCGAGTTGAGTTCATCGGGACTGAAAGCAGCCTCGTCCTCCAGCTGACTGTTAGTGTTGGCAAAACTGTCCTTATCCTGACTTGGTCCACTGTCAGGTAGTTCGTCATCATCAGACTTTTCAAAGCTGGAACCTGCTGAGTCCTATAGAATTATACACAGAAAACAAGCAATCTACTAGACTGTTCAGAGTAGATACATAACCTAGCTCTGTCCAAAGGTTCTCATCACCTCTAAAACTCACTAATAAACAGCAGAGATTCCAAGAGGCTACTGAAACCACACTTTTTTTTAAATTGAGCTTTAGTTGTGTACAAAAGCAGTGTGTGTACAAAAGCAGTGTGTTTACATGTTGCTAATACTGCCTCATTTACTGGAGTGTGAACTGTAACAGCTGCTCAAAGCATTAATTTAGTCTTTTACATACCCCTTCAGTCCTTGGTGTTGATGAAGTAGCATTAAAGCCTGTGTTTGAGGTACTCGATCCATCATAGGAGTCCTGTAAAATGCCAAGTGTGTGTGTGTGTGTGTGTGTGTGTGTGTGTGTGTGTATACATATATATATTAAAAAATATAATAAAATCGTGAAAGTCTGAAATAAAAAAATTGATTTTAAAAATACATTTCATTTTTTAAAATTTTATTTCATCCTGCTTCTTTCAATAATAATCAACTTATGGGCAATTTTTATTATTCAAGCGATTAACGCCAATTGTCCCAAAGGCCATTACACAAAGTGCCCCATTTATTAATTACAACAAACGTAACACGGCCAATTATGAGACTGTCTGAATAAGCAGATACAATTTAATGGAAATATCTGTGACAATCACATACTACATCCTCCAAATTAAAAAACAAGTCGAATCAACACTTCTCTAAAACACTTTACACAAAAAATAGAGTTATAATATTAATGGAAATAGGATTTATTGCAGGAATGTTGTATTAGACAGCATTGATTTAGCAATGTGTACCTAATAAAAGTAACAAGTGACTGTAATTCTAATTAAAAAAATCAAAAGTTCCTTCTATAACAAAAACCTACCGTTGAGCGCCACGGGTAAGAGGAGTCCCCATAGTTGTAAGTTATCTCCTCGCCTGGAGATATTTCTTTCACTGCAAACAGGCACAAGTGTGGTTTTCCCTCATACACAACTTTCTTCATTTCACAGTTGGGACTTATGTGATCGTCATTCACGAGTCTCCCAAGGGTCCTATCATCTTTCGAAGCATCAACACTGCAAGCAAAATACCCTTAATGAAACTTCTACCACTCTTGACTGCACACCATATAAGTCTGTGTGTGTGTATTAAATTATTTTTGCAACCGTCCTACTTTATACTGCAACTGATGAACAATTTCCATTGGGAAAAATAAATTCTAGCCTATCTTATATTGTCTTCTTATAAAATAAACTGTAGAAAACCTAACCAGGCTCTTTATGACAAAATTGAAAAAACAAGCAAATAACTTACCACCAGTGTGCTCCTTTCCATGAAAACTCAAACAAAAAATTGTTCAGAGTATCACCACATTTCTTCCTAGACGATGTGTCTTTGTGAGAAACGATATTCCCCCGATATTCAACAACAAACATGGATGGTTTAATGGCTTTGTGGGTGAACACTCCTCTCCCTAGAAAAGCAAAGATTAACAAGAAAACATTAATCCAGTGTAATGCAGGTCCAATTGCCAAAACCAATCGTTATTTGCATGACCATTGTTTTACTTTAACCAAACAAATATATAAAAATAGTATTTTTTAAGTCTTTTACTATGAAGTAATTCACATTTTCCATCAGTTTGCATTGTCCAACTCTAAACTGGGTTGCCATTCATTTTAAGTCTGAATACCCATGCTTGATAAATATACAAAATCTTTTAACTTGATTATAAAGCACCAATGTTTAGTTTTGTGCATCTTAGTTGGAAGGCACTTCCAATCATTAACACAGTAAATGTATTGAAGCACATCTACAGTAAACGGAAAATAATTCTGAAGGACACCAGAAATCCCTTCAATATCAATACAGCGAGTGCTCTCAGAAATGTAACCCTACCTTTAGAAGAGTCTATAAACCTTTCCTCCAGGAAGGGTTTGTCTTTACAAGCAACTATGTGCCCGAGGGCATCTTGCTCAGGAGTCAGTTGCCTTCTCTTCTTCTCCATGACATCTGGAAAGTTTTTCAAAGATACTAATTTAGGTTTGGATGATATGAGATCTACTGAGCATAATGTTCTTTGCAAAAACAAGAGGCACAAAATAGCATGTTTGGCAGAATATTATAAAAGTATTTTAATCACTTGCTGCTTCCAAGC
>NW_024040980.1:0-25000 GCF_014851395.1 Micropterus salmoides
ACAATAAATTTTCTGTTATCGACTAATCCGTTTATCAAACCCCTCTGAGCAGATGGAGAGCACATTGCACTTCATACTACTCTGACACTATAAAATATAACAGGATGTAAGGAATATGTTCAAGACCACTTTTCACATTCACTTCAAATGCCTCAGAGCAGTGGGTCAAGAGGTTTTTCCTGTCATGCTGCTGCAGTAATCCAGTCAAATACAACAGTCCTACAATAAATCCTCCCTTCATGATGGTTATAATGTTCATATTTTGCTGCAGCTGTTTTAGAGAGGTGCTGATTCGACTGCAGTTTGCGATGCTGTTTACTGTATTGTGTTATACTAAGCTGTTTCTAATATTTACTCCACTCTCATTAATACAGTGACATCTAGAACATTATCAAGGTATTTTTAGATGATCAGAATAAAGAGGAACAAACTAAAACAGGATTCAGCAGACTGATGCTTCTTTTAAAAGGCTGACCTCCGTGTATTCTCCCCTCAGACCGATGTAGTAGACCCTGGTGCTCTCTGCTCCGAAGTTCTTTGAGATGTGGATGGAGAGGTGCTGAACATTGGAAAAACGAGCAATCCTAGAAATCAGGACACAAGGAGACATTTTAGTTTGAGGTAACAGCTTGGAAATTAAATTCATCAACACTGAACCGTCTGTGTCTAAGAAACCAGGATGTAGTAGAGACTCTTATTAGAAGTTCACAGGAGGAATCAAATATCCTGAGCCATGGTATGCTGTGTGTTCGGAAATTTAATAGGAACACATCCACATGCACACAAGTGGAGACAAGCTTGACTTACTGAGACAACGCTTCTTTGACCAGATCACAAAAGATTTGATTTCACTGCATCACGTCATTGAGCGTCCAGAATTCACTCATGATGCAGCTTACATTCAAGCTACTATCACTTCTCTATGTACATCTCTTGCGGTTCTAGCTATCAGCGATCAAGCTAGCAGTCACAATTTTGGGAAGATGTTCAAACAATGACAAAAACTAGAAGTAGAAGAAAGCTAAAAGAACAAGCTGTAAGTGTCTAACAAGACCTATAAAATATGCAGATTTCTCAAGTCTGCTCGTTCAACGCCTGAAGCAGCTTATTGGGATGTCTCAAACTCAATATATGTCTCATATAGAAAATGTTGGTTTGGGAACCTGACGGGACAAAGTATTCCTGCCTGAAGGTAGAAAGTTGCTGTTCACACGCTCACTTGGTTGGGTACTCCAGCTCAGCGTCAGGGTCTCTGTTGAGTCTGAAGGCTTGTTCAGGTTCTCTGCCGGTGTCGTCGAAGGACATCTGAGGGATGTTTTTGTACCTGGGAGGGAAAAATAAGCAAACTTCATGCCCCATAGTGAGTGTACTTTAACTGCAGATCTGTTTCTTATTTTAATTGGACTTAAATCACTTAAAAACACTCCATTTTGTCTTATGTAGACAATGAATTTATTATAGGGCTATCAACGCCAACACAGTAACACTCGTGATTAACCTGAAAACCTTCATGTGATTATTTCTTTAATGCAAAATCATATTACCAAGTTTGACCCCAACTTCCTCCCATAATCCCAGTGTGGATTTTACCTGACTGTAATACTGAGACATACACCGGGGTGCTGAACAGCAAAATTTTGTTTCGAAAAGCTTCTTAAGTTTAGGTAAAACCCTCCATCACCACACATGCATTGGCTTCCCCCAAAATACAGAAAAGTACTACCATTTTAAACTTGATGGATCACAGCCTATAATTGTGGATAGCTTGATTATATTTTATTATCGATTGGTACCACTAATTTCTAAACAAAGATTTTGGGGTGTCCTGGTGCCCAAGGAGGGTTTAAGACGCTGACGATGTAATTGCAAAATCCCCGGTTCCAATCAGACTGGGTTTACTCTGTTGCCAATCGAAGTGGCAGTGACAGACACTCACAGTCGTATCTCAGCTGGATGAGAGTCGTCATTTTCTCCAGAGATGATGATGCCCTTAAGCTTTACGCTGCCTGTAAAACTGAAAGAGATGACACACAGTTCCTTCGCTGCTGTCTTTGTCAAAACAGGGAAAAAAAAAAAAAAAAAAAACACACACAGGACACTGCGAAAGACGAGAAGCAGAAGCTGTCACAAGAGACGTATGGTGAATTATTAAAAAACCAAAAATGAAATTAGAACTAATATGAAAAGAAAAAAAGCTTAAAGAGTACATCTCATTTCTTTGTGAAGAAGAACCTTGTTGGGAACTTAAATACCAACATATTGTACAATAATAAAAGTAAACTCAATCGGTCCTCCTGCACTGTGTCTTCGTTTGTGTCTACAAAAATACTTTTTTAATAGGTGTGCACACCGACAGGAAAAGCATAAAATGTGTTCATACATGAGAAATGAATAAAGTTCAGGCTAATTATGATGATTTTAGGACTTACGGGATGTTGAACAGCAGCTCTTCATCTGCGTCACTCTCGACATACTAAAAGAAAAAAGACAAACTGGTGTTAATCCTTTCTGAGTAAACGGAGTCTGTTATAACACAAACATTATTAAACTGTGATACTGGTTTAATTGGTTTTAATTAAGTTATCAATTAAGTAAATTAAGTACCAATACAACAATCTAAAATTACTCTACAAGTAAAAGTCCTTTTCTTGTCCTACTTAAATACAAGTATGATCAGCTGACTGTACTTAAAATATCAAAGTAAACATATTTTTCTGCTAAACAAAAGGCCGTTCTGAGTTATATATTATTATGTATTGGACAATATGTCAATACGGATGCATTATGGGATTTTACTGTTGTAGGTGGTCATGGTTGAGATAATTTAACTGCTTTATCTACAATAGGGTAGGTTAATCTATAACAATACATAATTTAAAAACATGTATGTTTTTTTATATCAAATTATAATCTGGAAAGTACTTAGTATCTCTCTGCTTAGTTTCTCCTTCCTGTCCAACATCGTTGCAGTTTGGATCAGGACTGAACCAGGACCAAGAGATTCAGCCTGGTCTCCTTCATGTTGTCCTATCTGTGTGACTAGTGTGCTTGGGATTTGCCTCTTGTTAGACTATGTAGGCTGGAAGTCGCTCGACCTCCTCCCGGATCCATAGTCCTCTTTTATGTTTACAATCTATATTTAATTTGGTCATCCTGATAGTAGATACTGTAATTTTACTATGTTGGTATATTCAACAAACAACATCAATTGCAAATCCATTCCTCCTGGGAGAGGGATCCCTCCTCCTCCTCCTCACAAATAGTGTGATATTAGGCTACAAATAATTTTTTTTTACTAGTTTTGACTACAGTTGTCTAATAAAATGTAGTACAGTAAAAAAAGTGCAATATATTTGCACTTGTAGTGGAGAGGTACCATAACTACATCAAGCATGTTTAAGTCAATGTACTTAGTTACTTAGACTCCAGGGTACATGGTTGTTTATTTATCAATCTACACAACAAGGTTGTATAATGAAAGTGTGTAGTCATTCATGGTACACACACACACATATTTTAACCTATAATTAAATGAATATTAAATGGTAAAATAAATTAAACTATCTGCAGCCTCATGTAATTTGTCAGCCTGAGTGATGTTAATAAAGCTTTGTTTATTTTAATAACTGCGCAGCCCCACAGCGAGACTGCGACAAAAGCCCGGAGTAACTTCTGTGTGACACACATAAAACATCCACCACAGGGGGACACAGGCGGGGTAACTGACCGGGGCAGAGGCTCTGTACGGCCGTTACCTGGTCCCGCTCGTTCCGCTTATCCCACGGTTTGAACACCAGCTTCCCGTCTCCGTCTCTGCTCTCGTTCAGGCACTGCAGCTTCTCCAGGTCGATCCGCAGGTACAGTCCGTACTCCAGGCCCCTCTCCGCGGGCTCATGCTCCCCCTCGCACCCGCCGCAGCCGTGCCCACCGTGACCGTGACCGTGCCCGGACATCGCGGAGCCAAACCCGTTGCCTTTCCGTTACAGACAGCGCACTCAGAGAAACAGAAAGCAGACGCCAGCAGCAGCTCGTCCAGCGTGCTTTTACTAAAGTGAAACGCGAACTTCCGAAGCGATTTATCGTCAAGGGAATTGACGTTACAATTGAGCTTCCGGTTCGAGAGTTCCAAAATAAAACAAACGGTTCGTCTAAATAAAATTTACATTAAATAAAGTTTTACTATTATGAGCTAACAGCTAACAATGACCCTGTTTGTCTGGATTTAGATAAAGACAAAGTGGCGTTAAAATGTGTGCACGTGTACATGTGGATATGTGTGTGCAGGGGACAGCATTAGCAGCAGGCAAATGCTGGTAAAATATTCAAGAGGCTGGTAGATTTACTTAGACAAACACCAGGATAATCTTTGAGTGGCTGGTAAAGTTTGAACATTCACTTAGACCTCAGGAGAAAAAAGTTATTTTTGCACCGTGTGTGTGTGTAAACATATATTTACACACAATCATTTGGTCTTCAAGTAGTTTTGGTATTTATTTAACATTGTTTGGATTGTATTGGATCCCAGCTGGTTATATTTGTATTTATTCATGTGCTTATTTATTTAAACAATATTGAACACTTTGGGTCTCCATAGGAATATGGTATAGGATGTAAATTATTTGAGTTATTTTGAGACAAATATGACATTAATGACAAGTTCAAGTCTCTTTGAAACGTTGAAAGCGAAGATATTTGAAAGCAGCTAAAAAATAAAACATAGCAGAGAAGCATTGAAAAGTCATCTCAAATTAAATGATTTGCCAACTGTAACACTTTAATTTACAGAATTAGCATCAAGATGTAATGTAAATGTGACACAATATTATAAACTCAAGGTTCACTCACTAGCTTTTTCTGACGGTTACAACTGTATCCCACGGCTTTCTTGAAAAAAAAAAAGAAAAAAGGAAAGTGATTACGAAATGCAGATTTTATTTTGTAGGGGAAGAGTGCCTGGCAGGAAATCATCCGCTGCAACATTGTAACCACTTTACCTGCATGAATAGCAAACACAAGTCATGTGCTCTCTGAGTGTCTCGCCTCGCTTACCCCCAAACGTCAATGCTGTCGCAAAACGTTTACAAGTATCCTAAAAACGTCAACATTAAAACAGCCCATGACGGTTCAGCTGTAAATAATATCAGTGCTTCATATTTAATAAGCTGTTGTGTGTTTTAAATGTAAATCTAGTCGGCTAAAATACTACTAGGTACAAACAAGTAACTACTAATAGAATAAAATACAATATTTATCTCTATCTAACAGTTGACTGGTAACCTCTAAAATAATGTCTACTTGTCCAACTTTGAACTACATGATATTACTGGGCAGCTTAACTTCTAATGATATAGCATAATTTATTAGTTATTTTAATAGTCCAAATCAGTAACTGGTAAGTTATCAAATAAATGTAGTGAAGTTAAAAAGTAGTATTTCCATCTTAAAAGTAGTAAAGTTTAAAGTAGCATTAAATGAAAATACACGAGTAAAGTACAAGTACCTCAAAACTGTATTTAGATACACTTGAGTAAACATACTTAGTTACATTTCACCACTAAGCAGTTTTACTATAGAGCTGTTTTTATCCTTCTCAGATTGTTTCATTTTAACTCATCGCATATTAAAGAAAGATTAAGTGAAAATTCAGAAAAGTCGACATAAATTTAACAAGTTTAACATTTGTTAATTTTAATACTTATCTCTTTAATCATGTTGTGACCCCTCAGATTTATATTTTTTTTATACAGAGGGTCCCGTCCACGAGTTTGGGGACAACAAAAAGCTGCGTGAACTTCAAACACTGAACTGAGTTTCCAGCTCTGCAGAGTTTTACCAGTTTACAGGATTTGCTTGAACAAATATGAACTTATCACCTATTAAATCATCATCAATGATAACACTGTAGAAGATGCTATCTATTTTGATCTTGGACGTTAATGATGAGATATTCGAAACAAAGGCAAAACACAAAATGTTGGTTTAATTGGGAATAAATGCCACATTACATGATTTAAGGAAAACATTATGTAAACAATATACTAATACTATTAAAATGCCTACAGGACAGACGGACACTTAAAAAATCCACTCACATTGTCTAGTGACAGCTTTTCCTTGTTACTCTACAGACTTATCCAACATTTTTCAGTGATTTAGAGAGAAAGTAAAGACTTCTCCTGTTGGCACACGTGTTTAATAGAAACAAAGAAAATGTTTGTGTTGCTTGATAAACACCACCACACAAAAACTTTTAAGGGCAAAAAGTCAATTTTAATAAAAATGACCATATAACATTTATTAAAATCTAATAAAATTACAATTTTTAATCTAATTCCATTCAGGCCCATGATGTGGGGTGCCAGGTCCCAGTGTTGAAAATAAATACATCTCCTCATTGTTGTAGACTAAAGCTGCAGGCATCCTATCAGTTTCCTTCCTTATTGTAATTTTCCTCCTCCCTCAAGATATTTGTCACAGTGAAGCAGATATAAACAGGGACACACACATCCAACAGCAGGAAAACATGATCTGAAGCCACAGGAGAGTTAAAATAAGGTGTGTTTGTGTACGCGTACTTCACCGATTTCATTTTTAGCTCTACACATTAAAAACGCACCAGGAAAACCTCTTTAAATATGCAAGTGTATTTGTTTTTTTTAAAAGCCAAGTCTTTAACCAGCCAGTTGACGCCTTGGTTGGCGTGCACCATGCATGCCATTAAAAGAGAAAACAAGAGTGTGTAAAAAGTTTTCCTCATGTAGTGTATCATTTGATCGTAATGGAAAGTGACAAACAACTATTCTTTAAATGAAATGAATGAGCATTCTTTCTGTCCTATGTCTTCTCTGTACGCTAATCATGTAGCTACAGCTAGCAGCTGGTTAGCTTAGCTTGGAAGACTGGAAACAGGTGGACACAGTTAGCATGGTAGCTAAATCCACCTACCAGCACATCTCAAGCTCACTCATTAACACAGTATGTCTAAATTAGTTTAATATGTATAAAACAGTGTACTTTTCTTTGTAAAAATGACAACTGAGCGTTTTACAGAGTCACTGTATGTGGCAAGCTATTTCTAGGTTGTGACTAGTAACTTCCTGGTGTCCACATTTTCTACAAGTTTTTTGTATCTTTTAAACGAACAAGATACAACGTGTTAATTAGTGAGCTTAAGAGGTGCTGGTAGGTAAAATTTTGTTACCTTTGGATAGAGCCAGGCTAGCTGTTTCCAATCATTTTGCTATGCTAAGCTAAGCATACAGACATGAGAGTGGTGTCAATCTTCGTATCAAACTCTTAGTAAGAAAGCCAATAAGCGTATTTTCCAAAAGGTAGAGCTATTCCTTTAAAAATGTCTGCTGCAAAACAAGGAAAAGTAACAGACTGTGTGTTTGTTTGTGTGTGTGTGTCTTAATGTTCTTAACAAAGACGTCACACTCACCATCCTTTATGATTTAAATACTTATTTTAAGACCCCCAAAACAGGTGCCACCACTTAAATAAAATAAAACCATTTTTCCACCAATACTTAGTTCAGTTCATATGATGTTTGGTGGGTAAAGATGAAGGTGTATGTGTGCGTGTGTGTGTGTGTGCGTGTGCGTGTGTGTGGGTGTGTGTGTATGTGTGTGCGTACAGGGATAAGGGATCTCCAGTAAAATTTTCTTAAACTTAAATTAAAAATACAGCTGGAATTCATAAAATACATTCAAGTCTCTTTCACACTATCGGCGGGAGAATCTGTTCTTGAAAGCTTTGATAGTTTTGGCCATCATGGGGGCGATTTCTGCAAGAGGAGGCAGACGAGAACAAATGGTTTGTGAGATTTAAAAGAACTCAAACTTAATTTGATCCTAAACTCTTAACACACACTTACTTTTGACCTGTGGCTTGTCCCGGGCAGCATGCGCTGCTCCTCCCCCTCCCCCTCCCCCTCCCCCTCCTCCTCCTGGTGCCGAGGAGCGAGACGAGCCGGGAGACGGGTCATGTTGGGAAGAAAAGGTGTGGCTCGATTCACCAGAATAGTCTGTGGTAGCTGGCCTTATTCTAAAAGACACAAGAAGAAATAATGATTGATAATAATGATGTTTGGATAGAACCTTTCATACAAGAAATGCAGCTCAAAGTGCTTTAAACAAAAGGAATTACTCCCACAAAGTGCTTCACTTAAAAAAAGGGCATTTAATGAACATTAAAACAGGGATAGATAAAAGGTCAGTGAATGTGCTGAATCTAAAATGAATCAAAGTGCCATAAAGTCCTAAACTAAAACAAAAGTGCAGAAAATAAGTGATGGTTTATTTATCATTTAGTCTGTAAAATGTCCAAAAATAATTTAAAAAAATTAACCCTTTACACTTTTCCAGAGGGTAAAAGTGACATCTTTGAATTGCATACTTGAAAATTTTGGAGCTACACAGAAAACACCCAAAGATATTCAATTATCAGTGTACCAACAATTCTATACATACTTTTGAAGAAAAGCATTTTTCTTGCAATGTTGATTCAAATGTTTTAAATGCATGGCTAATTAATTAGGTATTATATAAGTTTAAAAATGTTGTCTTTATAAATTATGCTGTTTAAAGATTTAAATATGCACATATATTTGTCCAGAATGAGTTTGTGTGTCTTGATGAATGTCTGTCTTGAGATCCACGTGTCACCAATATTGGTGAAATTGGAGAATACAAAATTAGAAAAATCCATAGGTTTACTTTTTAAAGCATATCAATATGCATGTAAATAGTAAGTAAATCTGGTAGATAGAACAGGACACACACTGAAAATACAAGTTAGTATAAAGAACAACTATTTAATTATCACACAAATTAACTCCTGTGATGATGAACTGTAAATACAATCTCGTACATCAATAAAACTCAACATTTATGAAAAGTGATGTGCCTTTACTTCAACTTCAAGTCATAATCCTAAATGTCAGAAATTTGACTATGTGCTAGATATGATACTGACTTGATGGGAGCTGCAGCGGTGGTAGAGGCGGCTGTGGACAAACCACTACTGGTGCCAAACCTCTCCTGCCGACGGCGAACGTCACGCGGCGGCTTGGCGACAGAATTCACAAACGCCATCTTAACCTGCCGACCTGCCAGGACAAACAGAGACACTTAAATGTAAATCTAGTCGCTAAAATAAAATAAAATTAACTGACTTAAACATTCAACATCTGTGACGTTTTTGTAGAAATGAATGTCCATTTTAGCCACTTTCTTGTGCTGATTAATATAAAACAAAAACCCACAATGGAGGAAGTATTCAGATCCTTCACTTAATTAAATAACTGATACCACGCTGTAAAAATACTGCACAGGTAAAAATTACATACAATTAAATTTAAAATGTTTCCTAAGTAAAAGCATTTAAGTATAATCAGGAAAATGAAGTTAAAGTATTAAAAGTACTGGCTGCTGTGCTATTACACATTATATCATTAGATTATTATTGATTTCATTATTTAATTAAAGTAAAAGCAGGATTTAAGGAGAAGCTTCATTTAACAGTAAGAAAACATTTGGTTTTAGCCACAGAAACCAATCATATCCAAAATATGATCAAGAATCAAATCATTTATCTATATAGCTTTGGAGGTGGAGCTTATTTTAACAATTTGGTGTGAGACTACAACTTAATAATTATTTACGTTATGGAGTAATCTCCACACCTCAACGTTATTTAAAATAAATTGAAATAAATAAAAAGAAAAGCAACGAGTCTTCATATTTGTGAAGCTGGAACCAGTTAACCAATTTTCTGTAAATCAAGAAATAATTGTTTTAGTTGGAATTATAGAAACTGTTGCGTAGTTTAATTTATAACAAAATATCATATTTTATAAGATCTTCAGATGTTTTGTGTGTAAAAATCTTGAATTGTAAAGTAACTAAAGCTGTCAGATACACATAGAGAAGTAAAAAGTAGAATATTTCCCTTAAATGTAGTGGTGAAAGTGAAAGTGGCAATAAAAAGAGACAAATTCAAGTACCTCAAATTTGTAATTCAGCACAGCACTTCAGTAATTGTACTCAGTTCATCACAAAGTAGTTATTTCAGATCAAAAACTCAGTTAAAGTTTCTCCAACCTTTCGGCTTGTTGGCGTGAGCGGAGGAGATGTTCTGGGTGAGCAGCCTCAGTCGCTCCTCGCGCTCGTCGTGCAGCCTCAGATACATCTCCCTCCACGACTCGTACTCCTGAGGAGTCTCCCGCTTAAAGTCCCGTTTACAGTGACGCATCCACAGCTCGTCAGATTCCTCAGTAAACCACTGGAAGGATAAAAATCAGTCTCAAAAAGGTTTTCCTACACATTTTGCTTGTTGTTTTTTTCTCCAGATTTTTGTTGAAGTACAATCTAAATGTATACATCTACTGTGGGCCAAAAGTATTTCTCACAACAAAAGGACTTTACAGAAAAGAGTGGATGGGAATGGACAGGTGAAGACCGGGTGTTTCTACCAGACCAATTTTCACTTTTTGTCTAGTTGGGGACAATAAGAAACTGTAATGGATCCCATCCCTTTTCCTCCATTTTTATTTATAGCTTTTATTTTATTTCCATTTTACTTGGCCAACTGTATACTGTGAAAGAGGTGGGAATTTTATATAACAGGTATATAGAGCAAGAGGTAGACTTACATTTGGAGTTGTGTGTGTTTGTTTATTAAGGACATGTATCCTTGTTTTCCCTGTGAAAATTAAAAGTAACCCTTACAGTACCCATACAGTAAACCCAACCTAATCCCTGGTTCCAGGTCTTTTCTGTTGTTTTATTCTATTTATTTTGCTTTTTGATCAACTCAAAGCAATAAAATAGTTGTAAAAAAGTACAGAATGGATGGGAAACACAGAGGAGGACATTTAGGACAAGATTTAGGCCCCACATTAATCAGGAAAATATACTTAATACATACATACATATTTAAATGTACACTTAAGCGTTTGGGTCATTAAATTGTTGGGGGTATATTTTAATGTCATGTGAAACTATCGTTGTTCTTTTATCTTTACTAAGCATTTGTTAATAATAACAGCAGAACTTTTTCCAAGGTGCACGGAGTTGGGCAAAACTCCAGCCACATTTGTACTATAAACATATAAACTTCATTGTGAGACCAAAGCGTTTCGAGGTTAGGGTTGTGGGCGAGGGAATGCATTTAGGGTCCTCACAAGGACACAAAGACAAATGTGTGTGTTTGTTACCTGGTTGCTCTGCTCGATGCGATACAGCTGCTCAGGTGTACATCGCTCCAGCACCGGTTCCAGGATCTCAAACGGCACTCCTCCGACCTCAGCGATGGCTGCAAGAGCACAGAATCTTTTACCCACCATGGGTAAAAAGTGGCCACAGAGCAGCACATATTGAGGCTTTCTGTTTATCTTTTATCCTTTGTGGTGAGGCCCGCCCTCTTGTTCTCCACTTGACAAATTCCCCTGTGTAGTATTTCATGTAGAACAAATTCAATGCAGAATAAAAAAAATAAAGTTATGAATAAATATAGTGCTTATTTTATGGTATACACGCTTCTGACAACACTGAAGGCATCTGCTGAGACTCAGTGACCGTTATGTAGATTTGTTGTTCATGATTTAGAGAATATACAGCCTCTCACAATCAATGTTGTTCTGCAGCACCCGTATGCACTGCTCGTACAAAGTCATCATCCTGGGCAAGTACGCGGTCTTGGATCCTGAGTAGACCACCATCTTGGAGTTGAATCGCTTCCCTGTGAACCCGGCGTCCTCCTCGTCGTTACAGGCAGGAACTGAAAGTAAAGAAGGGAGAAAGTAAGAAGGAAATCAGACACAGCAGGGCTGGAGGGAGTGTAACAGATATAGATATGCTGACAGTGACAATTTTCAACTACAGCTTGATAAGAATTGACATGTACGCCAAAATGTACTTGTTCGTACATGTCACATTATGCTGAACTCAGTCTGAGTGATCAAGAAGCTTCTCGGCCTCTGAGGATTACAGCTGTATAGTAGTTACGTGTTGAGAGTACAAAAAAAACAACACAGTGCAACAGGGGTTATCTCAATTTCTATCTCAATGACGACTCCACAGTTTGGGATAGAGCCGGAGTTGATGGAGTGTGTTGGAAGTCATCCTATATCTAATACTGGAGGTAGAATGAGAAGTATTAAGAGTAAATCTGACCTTAGAATAGTATTGAGGGAATCTGAATAAATGTTTTTCTGATCTGAAGTAGTATTTGTCAGCTCAGCAGTTATCCTAAATCTAGCATTGCAGGTTTAAACAGACCTTAGGGTAGTATTAAGGGTTTCAACATAATTATATAGCAGTCTTAAGGGTTTTGGTCTCATGTGGCATGAGGCATTATCAGAGTTTTGGACTGCAATGCAAAGTTTTGCTATGATACTTGTTTCTTTATTAATCTCGCCATTTTCTTGTTGCTATAAAACAATCAAACAATGATCCCCTTGTCATAGATTTATGTGTTTAGTAGTCTCATGTCCAAGGAAATTCAACACGATAGGTGAGTAAACATCAACTTAAAGTCCAGCTGTTATGGATACCATAAGACCAAATAAAAGTGAGTTATTTTCTTAGTTTTTAAATATGTGATAACTTAATGAATTATTAGCCTAGGTGATGCATTACCTTTCCGTCTCTGAGGGGACAGCGGTGTGACGTCGATGGAGGGCAGGGGTCTGTAATTGGGTTGAATCGCAGGCAGAGGGATTTCAGGGAGAGTCGTAATGGCCTCAACCACCTGCAAACAACATTACATTAACATCAACAAGCAGGATCTGCAGACAACGTTTCAAACTAAGAGTTTCAGATAATAAATGAAGGCAGATAAAACCTCAACTGGCAGAGAAGAGCAGTCAAATTACACAATAAGCTAAATAGTATGTCATTTTGGTAAAAAGGCTTATTTACTATCTAGCTGAAAGTTAGAGAAAGAGGTCGATATAGTGTGTTGCTAGTTGGATATTGTTTTACCTTTGGACAGAGCTTCTTCAATGTGAGGATTTGATGCTTGTCTTTGTCATGTGTGCGATAGTAAACTTTGTTTTAGGTTTGGACTGTCGGTTGAACAAAACAAGCAATCTGAGTGGGAAGTTATAACGGCCTTTTTTCACAATTATCTGACATTTTATAGACCAAACAATTTATCAGTTAAATGATAAAATGAACGGCAGATTAATCAATAATCATTTTTATTGAGGCTTGAGCAAACTCTATCCACTAATGAAGACTGTGAGATATGGTTAAAAACTTCAGAAAAAGCTCGTAAATGGACCTCGAGTGATGATCATTTTGTCAAACTACTATCTAGAATTAACTTTCGCACTTAAAAAAAAAATCTGTATAGTCTCAATTAAATACCAATTAATAGCCACATAACTGAAATTAAAAAGGATACTAATAATGTAAAATGATCTTCTTGTTGTCTCTGCTGCTGTTCTTACCCTCTTGCGTTTTTCTGGTGTCGCTGCTGCTGAACTGGAGCCTGAATGTGGCCTCTTGGTACTCTGAGTGCCGTTAGCCTTGCTCGCTTTAGAGGAAGAGGAGGGCGTGGGCGGCGGAGGAGGGGTGCGTGTACGGTGGGAGGACGACGTGGAGTGAGACGGTCGACTGTGTGATGAGGACGATGATGATGATGGCTTCTTCTTCTTCTTGACAGCCGGGGCGTCATATGTTAGAAAAGACTCAAAGGACATAGTGGGGGTCTCGAAGGCTTCCTCCTCCTCTTTGGGTGGAGAGTCCTTCGGCGCCCGCGGTCGCCCTGGAAATACAGAGGCAAATGGTTAAAATTAGAGGGTGCATTGAAATCAGGAGCCTGGTCTGATTTAACCTTATATTTATGCTTTCTGAATAAAGTCAATACGATTTCTACTAACAGAAGCTGAAAGATAAAAATCCTGCTTAACTTGTTGGTTGCTTCAAACCATGGCTGCGATTAATCTGCTAATTATCTTTCAAAATAATTCTTTGATCCATAAAATGTAGAAATGTAAAAAATTCAATATTAAAAAATGCCCATTGCAATGTCACAGAGCCCAGTGTGATGTCTTCAAACCGTCTGACAAATGATCCAAACCCACAGATATCCAGACAAAGAAAAGCAGAAAATCTCAACATTTAAAGAAGCTGGAGCCAGAAAATGTTTTAGCTTGAAAAATTTATTTAATTCTTAAAATGCTAAATTAGTTTTTAAATGTTCTGACATACATACACTGTTTGCAGTGGAGGAATGTAACTAAGTACACTTTAGTACAATTTTGAGGTACTTACTCTAGTTAATGCCACTTTTTTTTTCTACTCCACTGCATTTACTTGATGGCTTTAGTTACTTTGCAGATTTAGATTATTAATAATCAATATAAATCAACTAATAATATGTTAGAGAATACATTAATTCATTTAACTATAATCCAGTTATATTATTTGAAAATGGCTTTCTGCATAACCAGTACTGTGTATTTTGATGCTTAGACTTTAAATGCAGGAAATTTACTTGTAATAGAGTACTATTATACTATATTGTACTTTTACTCAAGTAACAGATCTGAATATGTCTTCCTCCACTGACTGATTGTGATGCTTTATATCAATCCACGGTATTAAAACATATTTTGTCAATGTGTCTAGCTTTCTAACAAGAGAGTAATCACTCATTGTTGTTTAGGAAACTTTGCATTTTGCTTATAAATTAATGGTTTGAAGTTTCCTGTCAGCAGAATTACTAACAACCAGGTTATATCTGCTCAAAATGCCGGTACAGGATGTTGCTCTTGGTTGTGGCCACATTTCATGAGCTGATAAAACAGTGACATATTTTCTGATGCACAGAGCTTCACAACTATTCATCTGTTAAACACATAATCTTTATTTTGACTTCTATAATGATTAGAAGTTTAAATAAAGTAAGCTTTGTATTTGATCTGGAGCATGAAAACAAGTGCAAAGTGTTCACTGATAAACTATCACAGGCTCTTATTGCAAGCAAGAGGTAATTAACTAATCTCTGCTTTCCAAACATAAACACACTGGGAAGTGTAATGTAACTGCAATTAGTAAGAAATCCTTTCTATTTTGTTGTGGGCTGTGGTATAGTTATCATACGGTTTTATTTATAATTAAGACACATCTCGTGGCCTATTCCTCATGAGACAAAACATCAGCTGAACAGGATGAAATTCTGGTTTAAATTAAATTAAATTTGAGGCTATTGAAGATACTTTTTGTGCTTTTTGTTGAGTAAAAGATGAACGTGAAGGCAGTTTTTTGGATGGATATTTAACAGTCTTGAGATCAATAATCATTAGTGTCTTACTCATGTATGAGTATGCAGCTCTTCTCGTGCAGTTTTAACCCCAGTTGTTCCCTTTTTTGTTTTCCTCTTAAGTAGCTATAATAATCTTATTCCACGCTATATGAAACTGAAAAGATTTGATGGGCAACAGTGTACTAAACATGAGCAAGTTTGAAATTGTCATTAAATTGGAGCCAGTGAGAACATGAGATTGTTTTAAAGACAGAAGACCATGGAGGGATCACTGGACAGGGCTCAGTAGGCCCCAAAGCAGTAGCATCTGTTTGAAGCGTGTCATAGGGATCAGGCAAAATTGGGGACGTCCCAAACGGGGTTTTTTTGCTCTTAATGCTTTAAAGGGGAACTCCACTGATTTTACACATCAAAGTCTGTTTACAGGTCTTGGGGAGTTTCACTATATACGTTAAAAAGGATGGGTGGTGATGGCGCAATGGATAAGATGCCTTTGGTGTGAGAGACCCAGGTTCAACTCCCCACTCTGACCCATCTAGCAAGACACTTAACCCCTAGTTGCTCCAGAGGCATGCGACCTCTGACATGTATAGCAATTGTAAGTCGCTTTGAAAAAGCATCAGCTAAATGAATAAATGTAAATGTAAAAAGTTGTATAAAGTCTTTTTAGCCTCCTATTAGAGCTGAGTGAAATCTGATAAAGTCACTTGATTCAGCGCCTGTTCTGCCTGCTGCAGGTATCTGCCTTTATAGAGTCCAATCTAATATTTATTCTAAGTCTACTAGAAATAAATAAAGGGGCCCTTTACTGTATGTCTCTGTGCTCAGAACTGAAGAAGCCCCTTCGGATGAAAGGTGAAACGTCTTCAAGTATCTTCAACCAGTCCAGTTGCTCTTGATTTTAACCTTCCTTGGATAACTATGACCTGAATGATTGAGAATCTTCACAGATGTCTGTGCTCAGGAGTTCGTTGTCTCATAATTTGTCCATGCAGAGGACAAACAGGAAAATAACTCCAAACACTTCATATCAAGGTATCTCTGGCAAAATGTCACAGTGAACCTCTTCCATCAAACACAAACTGTACGGACACAAACATACTCACCGTCATCTCCTCCTTTCTTCTTCTCCTCCCTCTTACTCTCATGTGTGGTAGACTTCCTGCTGTGCTTTGCAGCCTTTTGTGCTGGATTCTCTCTGTCCGCGCTGCGTTTCTTTCCTTCACCACCGCCTCCTCCTCCTCGATCGCTACTCATCTGTGCATGGCGCTGCCGCCGTTCCTCGTCTCTGTCCCTGTTTCTGTCAACGTGGTCATGGTTTTTGTTGGGTTCTTTGTTTGGTTTGGCGTGGCGGATCTCTTTGCGAGGAGGCGGGGGACTAGGCTCAGGCTCAGGCTCAGGGCTCTCGTACTCGTCCAACTCGTAGCCTCGACGCTGTGGAGGGGTATACTGCACGTGTTGAGGAGGTGAGGGCGAGTAGTTCGTGTGATAGCCTCTCTCCTCCTCCTCTTCCTCCTCCTCTTCCTCTTCCATGTAGGAGGGCTCCTCCTCAGGGGAGGGCTCCCGGGTGCGTCTGTGTCCTCCTCCAACACCTGCCTCTTGGCCCCGAGAGTGTGTGTGTGCCCGCGATGCCTCTTTGACGTGGCTGTTGGTGGGTCTGAGACAGAAAGATCGACAGTGGTGAAAAACACACGAGTCACAGACTTGTTTGACTCAACACAAACTCGATGTATTATTAAAAGGTCTGGGAGATAAATATTATTGCATATTGTCTTTCAGTGAGATTATACCGTGGGGATGTGATCGTATCATGTTATTGTCTAGAAAAATTCTCTTGTACGAATTAATCATTCAGGTTCAGTGTGTAGGTTTTAGAGGCATCTAGTGGCAAGAGTTGCGAATTGCAACCAATGGCTCACTGAGCGCTCCCCTCCCCCTTTCCAAGCGTGTAGGAGAAGCTACGGTGGGCGACACACACTGTCGGCTCTTTTGCTAAATAATATGTGCAGTCCTCCATTTGTCCAAATTTCACTTCTCTTCTTACTTCTAATAAACAGACGACTACTACGCCTACAGCTGCTGCTGCTGCTGCTGCTACTACTACTACTACTACTTCTTCTTCTTCGTATGTATTCAACGTAGTGACGAAACTCGGTCTGTAAAGCAGTTTGTCCGTTTGGGCTACTGTAGAAACATGGCGCTGCAACATGGCGACTTCCATGTAGAGGACCCAGATAGAAATGTCTCATTCTAAGGTAATAAACACATAACAGTTCATTATATAAGGTCTTTATTCACCACTAAAAACATAGTTATGTATATTATATTGCATTTCTTTCAGCAGATCCTCCAGACAATTACAAACTGAACCTTTAAAGCAACTTGTAATTAAAAACTAACAATGAGTTTTAGAACTTTTACATTGGTTTTCTTTGATGTACTACATAACAGTGGGACTGGGCTTAGTGTATTGATCTTATTAATACTGTCAGATAGCTTTTATCCATTTCGCCCAGCTCTAAATGACACTGCACTTCCACCACATGTATCTGATGACTATAATTATTTTTTTTTAAATTAGTTGCAAAACATGCAATAAATTACACAAAGCCCTAGGAGTTTATACATTTATACACCTCTTACAGGTTAACATATCAGTAACTCATTAACAGTCTGAAAATTGTGAAATGTGCAGAAGCTGTGTGAGCATTTGTATGCAAAAATAAGTCATGTTGAATGATGTGAACTACTGTGAATAACGACTCTGGTTCTTTTGTGTAGATAAAGAATTCGAGTACACATTTATCTCTTTCCTCCAGAGTTCTCACTTATTTAAACTAGAACAATGGTTGGCAACCTGGGGCTCGTCAGATAAATCAGGTGGCGAGACAAAAACCAGCATCAGAGAGCAGAAAAACACATTTAAGCTACAAAATTACTTTCCCCCAGACATTACTGTAATTTGTTCTCTCCTACCAGATCATTTTATTTTACCTCTATAGGCCTCTTTAGAAAAATTCAATAGGCAAAAGCTACTGGTCTGGGAGACAATTTGTGTTTAAAATGTATTTCTGAGTTGGAGCTATTTTACATACAACATTTTACATTTATTATTTTACAAGCTGCATCTAAAACCAAAATACACCCAGTAGCATATGACTCAGCTTCAGAGTGAATATCTCCAAAATTGGAGTTTATTTTTTTAGAAAGAATAGATATTTATTTCCACAAGTGTTTTGAGGGAGCAACCAACTTCAGTAACTCTGAGTTTAAGACCCCTGCAACAAGATACAGGCAAACGGTGATGATGTGTTACAAGCAGACTTTGTTTTATTTGAAGGGGCTCCTGATTTAAAGGTTGAACATGCAGTATACAGTGACATGAGAACTAAAACGTGGACTCTCCCCCACCCTTGCTACTGTTTGCATGTCCCGGCAAAGGTACACAGGACATACCTGTCTGCAGATTGTGGAACCAGTTTCTTCCATTTGGCTACAAGGTTTTTTGCCACCTCTCCAGCTACTTGATGTTTCCTAAAAGAATTCACAGTCTTCCCCACTCCAGTTTCCTGCGAGAGAACAACACAAAGTAAAATCACGGATCACTGTCTCTATTATTTAAGCACAGATTTAATTATTAAACTCAACAACACAAGGCAAAGTTAATTGAATATTTTATGTTTTAGCCTCAACGTCTCGCTGCAGGTAGACGTAACATGATATTTTGTCTGTATATGTTCAGCAGTTTTACAGCTGTTATCATATCTTTGGCTGCTTCAGCTGAGTGGTCTGATTGGCCAGAAACATGCTGAGGCTGTGGTGATAATTGGCATAAATTGCACCTGACAAGAAAGAAGAAAATGGCCGAGCAAGGAATTTTGTGTTCCCAGAAAAGCTCTGAGAAACTTCTGGGAACTGTACACTACAACCACTGTCACATATCGCTTTTCTTCCAGCGTTGTCAGGGATTAAATGCCTTGTTAAAGAGCACCTTCCCCAACTGGTTATCTACTGATCTTGTCTGCTTGACTCTGGAGTCCAAGCAGGCCACAGGAGCTTGCACAATTTCACTGCAGCAGCACTTTTTATTTGGAAATCAAGAGGATGTGAACTAATCCTTACCACCAGTATGTCCACAGTCATGGGGAGTTCCCCCAGTCTTTTGAAAGTCTTTAGTAGCTGAAAAATAGAGAAAACTTTAGTAATATAATAATCTAAAAGAAGACTTGTATCAAAGTTGACTGATTTCAGTATCAATAACGAGGTCTACACAAGTATAACTTATTATTACTTATTACTAATCAGTAATAACCGATAAGTAGTACTATTACATTGCAATACATTAAATTAAGTATGAATCCTCATTTAAATCTAAATATATTTTGTTAGTATTAGCCGCGATAGACTGTAAATCACAATTTCTCTGATTATCACAGTTAAGACAATACAACCATATGTACTGTAAGGGAATCCAAATTAGTCAACAGATGGTTTAGTATTAATGTGATGAAATACACTGATTGATGAACAGTTGTGTGTGAAAGTTGATTCTCGACCCCGATACTTTATTTCGACAAAAAAAACTGCATCTCCTGGTCTTCTTCAGCAGAATGCGTTTGCTCAGTGTTCGTGATTACAGGTAGTATGTAGGAGTATACATACATATACACACCTGTTATAACACGATCGATAGTGGTTCAATGCTTAGATCATATGACGACAACTGAGCCATCTCCATCACTACCAAGCAAACTCTATGTAGTTAATAAGAGCAAGAGATTGGGTTGAAAGCAATGGAAAAAGTGAACAAGTGGACCTTGAGTTAAGATTAAACTTCAAAACATCAATAGATTTTCCATAAAATGTATTTTATCAGATACATTGCACGTCACTACTGAAAAAAAAACACCTCATGATGGCAGTTAATATGTTTAAAATTAAGTAATTAATCTCAAGCATATTCACACATCTGTATGCATGAACAACTGTTTTTTTTAAAACAGGTTTCAATTTCAACCAGTCTTTTCCCTTCTGGATGATTTACATGAAAACACTCAGATGTGGATCACATCTGCACACATTATTTTGGTTTTTAAAACTGTCTGACTTAATTAATATCCACCTGGTTTAAACCTGCTCTGTCCCTGACCTTTTAATTGAAACAGTTAAAATTCACAGTGAATCACATTGTGGAGAACAGCAACAGCCCTGCGTCATGGAGACTGGATGATGTCGTGGCCTAACGGGGCAGGGCTGTAGTAAAATCACTGAGCTGCGATTTCACTAATTTTGTACTTAAACGATTACTTCTTTATTCCGGAGCAGAGCTTCTATTAAACAAACCTATCACACAGATCGCAAGCTTTGTTTTGGCAGGCACACACAGGTTACATATCAGAAGACAAAGTAAACAAAGGGGAGGTCGGACATTGTCAATTATCATTTATCCGCTTTTAATTTTCAACATTTTGAAAGCAGACCCCAGTGCAGACACGTGCACCTGTCGTGTAAACTGAAACTAGATGAATCCGTTGAACATTAGAGGCCTGAAGTCGCTGAAACTGTCATTACTTTCCGCACCAACGGTAGTTAGCTTGATGGCTAACGGCTACTCTGGCCCCGAGTTTCGTTTTATGATCAATTATGTTGCTGTTATTGTTGTTGTTATTGTTTTAATAAACGATTAAGTATCTATACAGCCGATAAGCTTAGTATTAGCTAAAAACATGGTTAAAGAAGTAGCGTTACGTTATAACTAGTTAAAACCCCTTAATTATCGTGACGTTCCACATGACGCCTTCACATGCTGTCGGAAATGCTGAAACTGCAAGGAGAGCATTAATGATTCATATTTAAATCTATTAATCAAAGTATGGTCTTGATATAGATCATGTACACATGGAGATGTGTACAGGACCAAAAGTAAGATATGCATATCTATCTGGTGGTTTAGTGACGATTAACTAAGATTTAATGTATCTGCATTCTGCAAAACAGATACTGAAACCACAGAGCTTGTTTTTCTTCTTCTTGTCAATCTCAGCTATTTTGGAAGAAAACGGAAGAATGGTTTCAGATAATATGCAGTAAACTACAATCACATGTATGTAAAGTAATGGTAATGAAGGAGAAACTGGAACATTTACTGATATTCACAAATTCTTGTAGTTGCAGATGATCACAAAGCAAAATCAACAAAAACTCAAGTCCCTGACTGTCCCTGAAACTTTTATTAAAACTTACACATTATATTTATGTATTCTATTCCTACTTATATTTTTGAGTGTTTATGTTTTTCTACTCAGACATATCCCAAAGATCTATAATACTGCAGTTGTATTGTCTTGTTTTTGTAGATTTACCGTTCAGAAATTTGATGATGGGATTATCGCATATAAGACTGATAAGTCCAATTTGTATTTCAACACAGTCATGATTTTCATCCTGTGTCGTTTGTTGTAAGACATTGCTACAAGATGATTTTCTTCTTCTGATTTATAAATTAAACAACCACTACAGAAAACTATTATTGTTTGCTTTGGTACTTTAGTATTACCATTTCCCTCTATTTTATACTTCTACTCCACTACACTTATATGATGACTTTAGTTAATAGTTACTTTTCAGATTTAACTTAATATTAAAAAATATAAAATCAACAATTAAAGAATTATGATGTATCATAGGTTGAGATAAGACTTTATTTATCCCAGGGGAGAAAGTCATAAGCTACAGAGCAATATATAAAATAATTAAAATTAACTCTTAATTATTTACCAGTTGTAACACTAATGAGTATTTTCACTTTTGGTACTTTAAGTTAGGGCTGGGCAATAAAACAATAACGATAATTATATGATATTCCTCAATAACAATAGTGTTCAATAAATGCTTGATTTAAATCATTTGAACCACAAACAAATTAGCACCTAATCTTTCTATTAGGATGTTTATTTTGTTGAGGAAAAGGGAGCGAAAACGTATTTTTCTTAATTTAACTCATGCATATTTGTTGAAAATAGATTTTGTTATAATTGTTGTGAATGTTCTGCCTCAGATTTTTTAAGTGACTCACTGTTTGGCATCAAGTGTTTGTTCTGACCATAAAGAATAAATAATAAACCATCTGGTTTCTACAACCAAAATCCACCTTTAAACTTGAAAGGAATAATGATTTGACATTTACCATGATAATTATCAATATCGAATGATATGACATTTTTAATCGTGATAATATTTTTGGTCATATAACCTAGCCTTACATTAAGTATATTTTGATGTCACTTCGACTTTTAATTTTGAATGCAGGACTTTTACTTTTAGCAGTATTTTTACACTGTGGTATTGCTACTTTTACTTAAGTAAGATATCTTAATACGTTTTCCACCACTGCTGCTGTTACAGTACTACTATTATATGTATTTCCGACCCTACAAAGCAAATTAATGCTCTTTTACGTTGGAGATTATCAGAAGACGGAGGCCTTCAAACGCAGCATTTAAAAAACGGTTGCGACTTTAGGAGCACTGTCGTGTTCGCGTCTTCGTTTCGGATATCGCACAAAAACCGTCGCGTTTAGGGAGACGGTCGGGGCTAAACCCTCAAGCCTGTCTCTCTCCACCTGTCCAGTGGTTACCTTTCGAGGCTCTGGATTCTCCAGGAGCCGAGACTGAAGTCTATCCACTGTTTCCAGCAGTTCCTCCGCCATGTTTACTGCTGGTACCCTGTCGCCCGGAAGCTACTTCATCCTGACTGAACAGAGAAAGTAAAAAAAATAAAGGAGGTTCCGCTAGTTTGGTGACCGCTGCTGCGAGGTAGACGCGTTTTACAGCCGTTTAAAAATAATATCAGTAAGCTTAAAAATAAACCGGCATCAATACGTACATTAAGAATTAAATTATTCAGAGTCGTGGAGAGAAACCTTAAGTTTGCACATTAAGAGAACTGTCATGAAAGACGGAACTACGTCACAGCACAGCTGACGGAGCACGTTCGGAACACCTGTTAGTTTGACGTCAATGACGCTAACGTAGCTTGTATTATAATTTACTGTGGAACCTGGTCACGTTGTATCTGCCTACATGAAAATGCAGTATTCCTACAGACCTACTGGTAAGTTAAATAGTGTTTGAGGCAGCGGTGACATGGTATTTGGTTGTGGTGAATTATTTTATAGAAACTTTATAAATATATCCTATGGTAAAATACCATACAATTTCTGCATATTAGTAACTCATGTTCCTGTGGTACGTCTGTGGTATTGTACTATACATTCTGTGGTACTATATCACATATTCTGTTACTGTACCATATATTCTGTGTTACTATATCATATATTCTGTGGTATTGTACCATACATTCTGTGGTACTATATCACATATTCTGTTACTATAGCTTATATTCTTTGGTATTGTACATATATTCTGTGTTACTATATCATACATTCTGTGGTATTGTATTATACATTCTTTGGTATTTTACATACATTCTGTGTTACCATATATTTTGTGGTACTTCTATACCACATATTCTGTGTTCATATATTCTGTGGTACTATACCATATATTCTGTGGTATTGTACCATATATTTTATGTTACTATGCCATATATTCTGTAAGGCCGTACACCATATGAATATACCACTGGAACATTTTCCAGTACCACAGTAAATAATTGTAAGGGAAATAGGCTATATGTTTGTTTTTGTATAAAAATATTTAGGCCTATTTGAACTAAAAAAAAAAGATTAAAAAAAAAGATTTGTTTGTGGATCTGAAAAAACATGCTGAATTCAGGTGACAAGTAATGATCATATTAATTACCAATAAATCTGTTGAGATTAGTTTGTCTGTAAAATTTTCATCACAATTTCTCAATGTGACGTCCTCAGATTGCTGATTTGGCTGACCAAGAGTCCAAATACTCAATTTACAATAATATAAAAAATATAAAGTAGCCTAGTATATCCTCAAATTTGTGAAGCTTTAACCAACAAATGTCAGTTTTAGCTTGATAAATGACGCCTGGCTGAATAATCAGTTGACTAGACTGATCATTTCAGCACAAGTTAGAAGATAGAAGATTTTGCTTCTACTCCATCTCAGAGGCAAATATTGTACTTTTTACTCCACAGCATTTGACAGCTTTAGTTACCAGTTACAGAGAACAATTTTATATTTATACCCTTCCTGTCCAGTGAAGTGAATGTTGCTCGTAAAGTGTTTCTTTATGGGTTGAGAAAATTCTCCTACTTCTTACGCTAAATAAATTTAAACCCAGATTGTATCAGCTGGAAAATTAGTTGAAAACTGGGCTGTTTTTCGGAGCTCATGAAAAGCTGAGTTTATAATACCAAACATAAAATATAATGCATTTCTGTAGATTAAACTACCAAACAAATTGATGTTAACTTTAAACAGCAGTAAGATGCAATGTACACATTCATGCAGATAATATATGATATTATGACACTCTGAAAGTGACCATTAAGCCCAGCGAGTACTTTTACGTATGATCCTTTAAATACATTTAGCTTATGTTAGGCCTACTTGTATTCTTTTACGTACAGGTCTGAATGGTTTTACTTTTACTTGTGGAGTATTTTCACAGTTTAGTGTTAGTACTTTTACTTGAGTAAAGGATCTGAATACTTCTTCCACTAGTGGGAATTAGTGAGATTAACGGTCAAACAAAGGAAGAAGATACACAAGACTGAAACTAAATC
>NW_024040981.1:0-25000 GCF_014851395.1 Micropterus salmoides
CTTTCCCAACCAGTTGTCCACATCTGGCCCGTTACGGAGTGCGAGCGGCCAGCCCTGAGTGGGGTGAACCTAAACACAGGAACAAGGACAAATGATATATATATATATATATATATATATATATATATATATATATATATACACACACACACACACACACACACACACACACATACACACACAGTACTGTGCAAAAGTAGGCCGGTTACTAGTTATTTTACATGTGAAGTTGTCACGATTCTGTCCTGAGTTCCCTGTGTGCTATATTTTGATTGTTGTTTCTATGTTTCTGGGTTTTGGTTTTTGATTCTAAGGTTGGTTTTCTGGTATCTGCATTATAGTCCTGTCATCTGTACTGTTGAGTTTAGTTCTCTAGTTATTTAGTCTATGTTTTGGTTCGATATATTTGTTCCTAGTCCTGTGCCTTAGTTCTTGTCTTAGTATTTACTTCTAGTTCTTTGTCTGCATTATTTTAGTTTAGTCTGCTCTGTATTCTGTGTTGTAGTTCTGTGTTCTCGTTTAGGTTTTGTCTGTTATGGTTGGTGTTTGTTTACATGGGTTTCTGTTATTGTCTGGAGTTAGATTCTTGTCTGGTATTTTGTAACATCTGTTCTGTCTGTTCCCCTAGTAATCTGCCGGTCTCTCTGTTTTCCCCTGCTGTGTCTCTGCCTGCCTGCCTGCCTCGTCAGTCCTGATTCCTCTCACCTGTGTTTCTCCCGCCTGCTCGTTAGTCCCTGGTGTTAAGTGTTTGTTGTTTCTGTTCAGTCTCTGTTTGGTCATTGCAGTGTATTGTAGTGTGTAGCCTGCCTAACGCTGTCTCGTTGCGTTTTCCTGTTTCCCGGTGTTTTGTGGATTTTGTATTTTTCTTGTGGATCACTTTATTTTGGATTTTGTACTCAGCCACTCTGAAGTAAGTGGGCTTGCCTTCTGTTGGTCAAATAAACCGTTTTTGAACTTGACCCGCTCAGTGTCCTGCGTTTGGGTCCTCTTACCTGCTCTTTCCTACAAACCTGTGACAGAAGTGTAAAATATGAGGCATTGTTACAGATTAAACAACCAAAGAGTGTAGAAGTACTTGATACAACTACACTGATAATCCAATAATGCACTGTATCAAGTCTGTAAAATTACTAGTAAATGTAGCCGTAAAACTGAAGTGACTTGTTAAAGAAAACAAAGATATTGAAATATTTGGAAAACAAGTTCTTCATTAGCTGTTCAGGTATATACAGTAATATAAATAATGTTTTTATTGTTTTTTCCCACCTCTAATCTCCTGATTCATACAAAAATTTTAAGTTTGTTTTCATCATTAGCCTATCTTTAATCCAAGAACTATGGATGATTTTATTTCTCCAGCTCGATATTAAAACATTTACAGATAAAAGGATCACCTCCAGAGCAGGAACCACGTCCACAGAGATCAGCTCTTCACCGTTCTTTTCAGTTGGAAACAGAGACAAAGTCACAGCCGGCGAGTTTGGACGCTTCCTGTTCACCTCCCAGCGATAGCTTTCATCAGGCACTGGAAACAAGGAAAAGTGAAAAAAGGCCATAAGTAGTTCGACTCTGTGGTTCCAAGAGTGTGATGGAGACAGTGAAGAAAGTGAAGTCCTGTTATCTCCAACTGTACTGATTCTGACACAAACAGCAACAACAGAAAGCAGAAGGAGAAACCAGATAACTGGCACAAACTAATAAGAACAGATGAGAGAGGAAAGGTGGTGATCAGACCTTGGTAGTTCTTAAGGAACTTGCGGACCAGGCGGTGCATCTCACTCAAGATCTTGCTTGATGAGAGCGTGCGCTTGTTCTCCAAAAAAAAGGCTTGTATGGGGCTCCGAGTGGGACGGGTAAAATCGAGCCGGTAGAATAGCCCGCCATCGAGCTCCATCATGTTGAGGCGTGAAGGAGCCTGGAGCTTCAGCATCATGTCAAACTCATCGGCGACGTTGATCTGAGGAGTATGGACATCCAACAACACACAGAGAGAGCGGCGTTGCTTCTTTGTCTAGGGCATGTTTACTTTCTCTCTCTGAACCTAGCCGCTAGGAGGGACTGCACAATCCCACTCAAAAAAACACACTACATTTAGCCAGGCCATCTTTTCATTCACAGTACCACCATCAGTTAGAGAGTCGCCATCCTATTACTCATCTAAGAGTAATGTTAAGAGATGGCTTATTGAAAACAAACTGACGCTGGTCCCATCCACCAACAACAACATCATTTTATCTGATCATCTTGTTTAATCGATTATTTTATTTTTTGTGTAATTTTTAACTTTTGTATAATGTATTTTGCTGTATTATAATAGTTTACTACTTTAGGATGCCCAATGACATCTGGCAAGGGGACTGCCGATGAAAACTAGCCTGTTGCTAACTCAGGTGCATTTACATGTGCTTTGAATGTTGATCAATGTACATTGTCCCTTTTCAAATAAACAAACATTACATCAACAAGAACCTGAGATGCATTGACATGTACTTCACAAGAGGAAAACATGAAAACAGAAGTTGTTGACAACATGGTGCCATGGATTAAAGTACAAGTGTGGTTATTGCACATTGCAACCATTCAGTAATTCCATATCTAGTAACACTCTAAGTTTGTATGTACAACCTTAAACACCTTTGAAAATAAAGCCTCTGCGGCATTTTGTTACACAGGTTGTCAACATGTGTCTTCGCGCAAAGAAAGCTGTCAACTTGGACACATAAATATTTGTATGAGTGCACCTGAGTTCCTGGTTTTTAATTACATTTACATTTATTCATGACGCTTTATTTTTTTTTTAAAGCGACTTACAGTTGCTATGTATGTCAGAGGTCGCAAGCAAATGGAGCAACAAGGGTTAAGTGTCTTGCTCAGGGACACATTGGCGGATGTGTCACAGTGGAATTGAACCCGGGTCTCTCACACCAAAGGCATGTGTGTTTTAATGACCACTGGCCATGGTTGAAGACTATCTCCTGTGGGGTTTTTTTGATGTTCAAAATGAGATTGATTGTATTACACCATGGTCTACCTTGTCTTGGTACACAGAGTCCATATCTTTATGCAAAAGGCTTAGGATCGCAGTATCATCAGCAAATTTCATAACACACTGTCAAAAAACTGTTAATTAAATTATATGTTTTAACACTGAGGTCATAGTTAGTGGTGGTATTTACTGGGCTGCATTATAATAGGTGTTTCAGTAATTTTGCTCCCCCTCATGTATGTAAAATGGGAAGGACTTAATATAATGTCATCCAGTGCAACACCACCTTTAACTGTGAATATACACATTTCTGACAATAAATAACAATAACTGAACATTATAAACCATGTAAAGGCAGAATTTACGGCTGAGCTGTTGTATTGAATTCCAATAGATTGTACCAGTGTACCTAATAAAGCGGCCACTTGATGTTTAAATCTCTGTAATAAATCCTTTGTCTTTCCGCAAAATCTGATCTAAAGAGTCACAGAATACAAATCTTTGGCCGTACTGTTGCCTTTTGAGATTGTGAGTGGTCGTCATGACCTCACCTTAACTTTCTCAAAGTAGCTGCCGCTGGTGACGAAGTCAGCTGTCTGGAAGAAAGGCTGATCACAGCTCCTCAGGAATTTCAGCAGGTTCTCTCGGAAATCGTTGACCACCTCTGCAGCCCAGCGGCGGTCCGTCTGTCGGATCTTGAGGTCTTTAGCATTGCGTATGATCCTGTTGGCCAGCTCTGGGGAGACCCACTCCTCAATCACTTTGGATCCCTCCTCTGCAATGTGACACAGACAAGGACGCCACAGAGGACAGCATATAACAACGCCTCCAAATCTCCAACAAAATGCAACATTTATACACTATGAATTGTAAAAAATATTTCAACTGCAGCATCACCTGCTTGTTGTTGCTTAACCTTCTGCCTCTGTTTTGCTGGTTTGAGGCCTGGAGGACTCAACTTTTCTCTGACGTCGACCTCACACTGCTTTGCTTCAATCGGAATGCCCTTTCTGAGTTTCTCATCTCTGTTCTGTCTGTCCATAATTCACTCGTCTCAGCCGTAACTGTGTACAAAGAACCAGTGGTGGAATTTAACTAAGCCCATTTATCCAAGAACCATACTTAGTATAGAATACATTTGAGATACCTGTGGTTGTAACACAGTTAAGTTGCAATCATAGGTTGTAACACGGCCAATTTTCCCAATCAGGAACAAGTAATGTATTGTCTGATTCACTATGCACATGCTCTGTTTCTTCCTTATACCACATGTGAAAAAGTAGCACTCCGTGGCAGCACAGCCACGTTTAGATGGGAAAAAATAAATTTGAGGTAACAAAGTTTTTATTTTTCTTCATTTATTTTTGTTATAGCATTACCTGATTTGTAGTTAAACTCATCAAACTTAAATCATGTTCATTGTGTGTCTGTGTAGAGATCTTTATAGCAAGTTGTTAGTGCTAGTGTGTTAGGAGTTTGGGTTGTGTTCATGTTTTTTCCTGTGTCAGTCTGTTTTCATAGGTTTGGTTGTGGGTTGTGTTTCTGTAAGTTTATTTGATCTTGTCATGATTTGGGGTTTTGTGTTTCTTCTTTGTAGCCTTGTTTATTCTTTTGTTCATTTGCATGTTTAGCTCAATTAGTACCTGTCTTGTCTCGTATCTTAGTTTTAGTCCTGCATTTTAGTTCTGTGTCTTAGTTCATGTCTTTGTATTTATTCCTGGTTTTGTGTTTGTATTATTTTGGTCTTGTCTGCTTTGTGTTCTGTCAGTTTCCCTGTTAGGTTGTAGTTTATTTGTATTATTAGTTTACCGGTCTGTTTGCCTTGCTGTTGCACTTAGTCCTGTTTCTGTCCTGAGTCTGCTGTGCCTAATTAGTTCCTCATGTCGTTCACCTGTGCACTCCCTCCCTGCTCGTTTGCCTGTGTATTTAAGCCTTTAGTTCTGTTCAGTCATTGTTGCCTCCTCGTCTAATCTTGCGTGTTCTGCCGTGCTCTGTTATGCCGTGCTCTGTTATATTTTGGATTATTACTCTGCCTGTTTGGATTCTGCTTTGTATAGATTCTTGAAAATGTTGAGTCATATTTATGTTTGTTGTATTTAAATGTTTTCTCCAGGAGAGCCATTTTTCTAACTCCACTATGACAATGCAAGACAAACAAGCACAAACACTAATATTCAATTGGTACTGTTGTGTATCATTTTTAGAGCATTATAGCCTAAGTTTTTATTAATAATTTTTAGAGTGATGGTGGTCTACATTCTCATCATTTAATGTGTTATTTTTATCTTAATTATAGTATAAAGTTAGGATCACAGTGTTAGAACTCTATAGCTCTGTGTGTGTGTGTGTGTGTGTGTGTGTGTGTGTGTGTGTGTGTGTGTAAGCAAGCATGTGAGCTTTGGCAAAGGTAGAGGCAGACACACAGCACCAAAAACACCAGCAAAGGAAAATGTAGAAGCAGATTTTGTGAAACAAAACATATATCAATATCGTCCATCACAGTAAGAATTTCCTGTTTCTAGCACAGAGCACAAACAACACCAGTTTATTCCACAAAGTCAGATTATGGTTGAAATAATATGATCAGCAGAGGTCATGCCTAGGACACAGAGAGAGGGAGCAGTGCAGTCAAAAACAATCATAGTTAAATAAAAATCCAAAGGTTGGAAAGCAATGAGAAAAGAGAGACATCCAAAACAGTGAAATAAAAGTGATACAAATCCACCAAAAGCTGAAAGCATGGAAAGCAGTGGTCGTGGTGGCAGCTGAGGCACGCACAAATGTGGGACTTATCCAGATCAGCAGAAAAGAGAGCCAAGACAGTATGTGATGCCAAGAAACAGAGCAATAAAAGGAAGTCCAACAGGAGGTGAAAGTTGTTACATGGTTTTCATGTCGACTCGGGTCGCTGTTCTGGTAACAGAATGGGGCTCTGTTCTGCATCGATCTCTGACACACTCCGGTGAAACTTTTGTACTGTAAGGGCCCAATTTACTAACATCCCGAATAAAGAGTGCTAAATTGCGTGTGCATTCTAAAATATTGTACGTGCAATTTTATGACCTGTTACGGGTGATTTACTAAGAATTATTGCGTAGATTACATCAGGAGCAAACACAATGGAGGTGGGAGTATTTAAATTAGGGTTTTGCGTGTTTTAATGGTTTCCGCCATGGAGAGTCAGGGGGGAAAGCAGCCACAGCGTAAAAACTTTGGTTTGTTTCTTTCAGTGCGTCCCGAGTATGTGGAAATCGGATGTACCGGCCCATCCTTCCTGAGATTGCTTTGGGAAACCCAAGCAGAAACAGCTACAGTATGCTGGAATGACCCAGACGCGAGAAATGCCAGAAGATCGTGCTTCATCCAGCCACATGGAACAATCGCCGACCGTCCGCTCCGTGCCCGGTCGCTCCGAGATCTCCTGTCCCGAGCCCTATCCGATACCTACAATTGGTTGTGTTGCTGCGCATGCGTACCCCCCACAAGCACGGTCTATTTCTACGCCCATAATTATGTGCAACCTTGCGGTTGGGCAGGCCGTCGAGACAGTGGCTGATCGTCAGCAATACAAAAACAAAAATCAGTGTTAGTCTATCAGAATACATTACCTTGATATCTTAAATAAAGATGGCAAGATATAGTATTTCATTCCCATCTCCTTACAGTGAGTAGTGGTGATTCTGTAGTGGGAACATTATTTGATAGGGGATAGTCTTAATCAGAATACGCTACCCCTGAAATGATGTTATAATTTAATAAAAAAAAGAAGATGTCATAATACTGTGACAGTTATAACTTTATGGGACTGGAAAAGGGAACACATAAGGTAGCATTTTTCATAGGGCAGAGCGGCTCGATAGACTTTATCGATTTGCGCTATACGGTAGCATTTTTCGACAAGGCAGCATATATCGTCAGAACACCGGCGCGCTGTGAACAGTTGCTGATCGTTCCCTCTGGCTGGATGAATTTTACGCGTGATCCGTGCTCTACTGCAGCTGGGAGCTCTCCGCAGCGCCACGCAACTTTCTAAACTCTTCCATCTCACGGAGAAAAGAAATCAGGTCGAAACGAAATTTGCTTTGTTGGCAGGGATGTTAATAGAACAGTATGGCCAAAGCTAAAGGAAAATACAAAAAATATTCCTTTTCTATTCATATAGCCTAGTTCATCAAACGTCCTCTCGAGCGTATTAAATACAGAGGCTGTTGCACTCACATGAAATTGCGTTTAGGCTTGGTAGATCACATTGCGAGTAGTTAATAAATATATTTGCATGTTACGCCCCAAATTTCATATTCATTAAGGAAAAAGTACTACGTCACTCCGCGTGCACACCGTTAGTTAGTTGGTAGATTAGCTTACGTGTTCATTTGCTGGTGCTATCAAGTTTGCACACGTTTTTACTCAGGCAAACAGTTAGTAAATGAGGACCTAAGTGGAGTCTATTTTTGCTGATAATGAAAATGTTGGTAAAAGTTCAAGCTTTCTTATCTCACCTTACACAACAGTACTCATTTGCATTTTTTGTAAAGTGTGAATAAAACGATTTCAACATCATGTTTTTCTCATATTCCTTATTACATTTCACCCCAGAGTATGTTACAAGTGACCCAGAGTATAGGGTGGATTGTAACATTTTACTTCTTGTTTTTGTTAATAAACCAGTCATTCTGTCAGTGTTGAGATAACACTTACCCCATTTAATAGCAGACACATGGAACTAATCTGGATCACATTTTGAACTCACTGGCTTAAAAGATCTCAGAGATACAGAAAGAAATGTCAAGAATTTTAGTGGAAATAGTGGGAAATATTGTTGTTTTTACTTTTACTTACATATAATTACAGCTGATAAGTTGATCAATACGTTTGTTGCCAGAAAATTAATTGCCAACTATTTTGATAATTGTTGATGTCATTTTTCATGTAAAAACATTTCATAGTTCCGGCTTCTCAAGTTTCCTTTTAATTAAACTAGCATGGCAGTAGACTCATTGTGTCATTTTAAAGCATTTTAAATGCATCTGTAAGCAGAATGGCGTTTCTACTAAAAGCAAACATCTGTGCCCCAGGGCCCAATGTCTACCGTCTGGATAGATAGATAGACAGACAGACAGACAGACAGACAGACAGACAGATAGATAGATAGATAGATAGATAGATAGATATTTCAGTAGTTTATCTCACCTGTGTTTGTGAAGAGTCTGTTGCAAACGGAAATGGTTTCTTTCCAGCTCCATCCAGTATCTGTACTTTCACTTTCTATTTCCATGAAATGTAATCTGAGGATCACGCCTTCCCCCACCTCCTCATCAATGGATGTCTGTCTGGATTAAATTTCACTCACCGATGATGCCAATTGCACATTCCCACTCACTAATGAATAATGTTCTTTGTGTGTCATCATAACAAGACACACCATGTAAATTCATCTTTTGTACCTGAACTGAAGTTTTCCATTTATGAGAACACCTTGTAGTGACGAAACAAATTCACATTCAGGCATGTAAATCATCAGTCAAACACCCACACAGTGACACAATAGCACAAAACAAACTACACAAACAAGACAAGACACAATGCGACACAGCAGTATTTTAAACACACCACGTTAGAAAAATTAAATGCAAGGGTAATTGTATACAGTACAAAATTTGTTCTCAGTTGTCAAGATTTAGACGAGACTTCATGAAGAAATTAGCTTAAGTAACATTGCACTCCACCAAAGCTACAAAAAACAGCAGAGCGCATTTTGTACTTAATCAGCAATCAGGATTGATAATGTCTAACCTCTTTGATTAGTTATTAGACATTTCTTATTTTCTTTCTGTAGATTAAAATTTATCAAGCTGATTTAAGTTGTTTACATGTCTTCATAAAGACATATTTTTGTGATGTAGGCTACATGTCTGTTTGAGAACTTGTTATGTCACCTGAAGATGTTCTCATAAATGGAAACTTATGTAGCTGCACGCCTGGATTGCAAAACAAATATGATGTGATGCAACTTAAAATCTCTTGAAAAACGGTGAGGCGAGTACAAAACCACAACCCAACCCCAGACAAAGGACAGCTCAGATGTATATTTCCCGTAATTTAGGTAAAAAAATTAAACTTTCATCTATTCTAGATTCATTACACATAAAGTGAAACATTTCAGGCTTTTTCTTTGTTTTAATCTTGATGATTTCAGCTCACAGCTCATGGAAATCTAAAGTCCATATCTCAAAATATTAGAATAAAGAATTAAATGTTGACAGGAGAATAACCTTTGATCTCTGAGGTTCAGTACACACAACCACAATCATGGAGAAGAGTTTTGACTTGATAGTTGACCAGAAGACACTCACTGCCACCGTCCACAAGGAGGGTAAGTCACATCAGGTCATGCTGGATCAAAGCACATTCATGAAATGTCCGGGAATATATAACCGTAGGTTATTTGAGGTTATTATTATTTTTTTTTTAATCTGAACTCATTACTACACATAAACACAATCCCAGGTTTCTGTTTAAGACTGTGGATCAGCTGGTAAACCCAACCCCTCCTTGTGCCTCAGCTGGAAGTAATGATGACTGTGAATTGTTTTTATCTTATTTTACCAATAAGGTGGTGTCAATCAGAGCCTCTATTACCCCCACGGCCTCTTACTCAGAGGTTGTCTGAGCTTTTAAAAACAGTATCACAAATGAGAGTGTCCTCCAGCCCACTTGATGTAATACCTACAAAGTTTTTACTGAAAGTAATAGATTCTGTTGGGCCCCATTTGATCTCTGTTTTCAACAGCTCCCTATCTACTGGTTGTGTCCCTGATTATTTTAAAACGGCTTGCGTGAACCCACTTTTAAAGAAACCTGGTTTAGATCCCTCCCTCCCACATAATTTTAGACCAATTTCAAAACTGCCTTTTATTGCAAAGATTTTAGAAAGAATTGTTTCCAAACAGCTGCTCACTGTACTGGAAAATAAAATATTTGAAAAGTTTCAGTCTGGTTTTAGGAAGTACCACAGCACTGAGACTGCCCTGCTTAAAGTCACCAATGACCTTTTAATGTCTGCTGATGAAGGCATGTGCTCAGTCCTGGTACTCCTGGACCTTAGCGCTGCTTTTGACACCATTGATCACAACATCATGTTAGACAGACTGAGGCACTGGGTGGGGATCTCTGCTACTGCCCTAGAATGGTTTTCATCCTACCTGTCAAATAGGAAGTTTTGTGTGTCTGTAAACAACTATGTCTCCTCGTTCTGTCCAGTTAAATATGGTGCGCCGCAGGGGTCGGTCTTAGGACCTTGTATCTGCTTCCCCATGGACATATTATCCATAAACATGGCATTTCATTTTCTCAAAAGTTGATTCAGGAGAAATATAGGCTATTTAACCAATAGCTACAGAATGCCTGAAAGCCTTACTTTTATATTCTGAATTGTCACCTACTTTTCCACCATAAATTGAGGCAGAAAAGGCAGAAATTTTGACCAAAATGCAGGAAAAGTCCTTAATGCTTAAAATATTCTTGGGGAGGACTCCCGGACCCTCCACTTCATCTGAGTCATCTCCACCATTGAAACTAAACTGATGCTTTTGCATTTCTAGAAAAACTCCAAGAAAACAGTCTCTGGGTTGACTCACAGTTTCTGGAGGGGCATAGGTTTGGTCTCCCAATTTAGGCTATGATGTTGACAAGTATGCTGATCACACTTCATTATTGACCATGATTACTGACTTGGCTTTTCATCTGTACATGCTAAAATTGTGAATTTGGCTGCTGAACCTATAAAATAATTCTTGAGGATAGGGATAGGATAGGCGATGGCTTCAACCCCTGAGGTGCACTTTTTAGGGTTCAGCATTGGGGGGGGTGCCAATTTAAAATCTCGCCTAGGGCGCCAACATTGCAAGGGCCAGCCCTGGTGGGATCCAGGAGAATGGTGCTGTGTGAAAGGAAAGTTTGGTGAATAGCACGGCAACACGGCTGTACTCCTGGATGAACAGAGGTAAGATGGCTTTGGGCACTCTGTCAACACCTGGATCTTGTCCTGCTCCATCTTCACCAGCTAGCTTTCGATGATGTAGCCAAGACAACCAATGGAGTCTACACTGAATTCACACTTTTTGGTTTTGACAAACAATTTGTTTTCCAAAAGTCTTTGGAGCACCTGCTTGATGTGCTGGATGTGTTCCTTCAGGGTCTGGGAGAAGATGAGGATGTTATTGAGGTAGATGAACACAGAACGGTTCAGGAAGTCCTGGAGAACATCATTCACCGGGGCATGAATGCAGGAGTGTTAACCTAAAAGACCTGACCAGACATTCAAAGTGACCAGTAGGGATGCCGAGTGTCGAATTTGGACTGAGTAGTAGGCGTTACTGAGATGTAGTTTCATAAAGACTGCAGCACCATGAAGCGTCTCAAAGCTGAACTGGGGAACTGATGAGAGGGAGTGGGTGTTTGGCAGGTTCATTAAGTAAACTACAAGGAAGAAGTTATACCAATTCACAGCTTATGTAGTCAGTGGACAGAGCCAATAATCTACTCAGTGTGTTCCTGTCCATGAGTCCATGAATGAACCTGGTCTCTCAATGCTGCTAGTGGTTTTTGTCATATTCCACTGCATTCAGTCAACCATTAGCTGACAATATTCATAACTTTTGGCAGATACTGTTTCAAACAGCTATCTTTCCAGCACACCTAAGATGAGAGAGGAATGCCAGAGAATGGAAGGTGTCGAGGTCTTTATGGATGAAATCATTGTCTATGAGTGCTTGATGGAGCCAGGGCTGGACCCGGTGGGCCGATGCACCTTAGGGGCCGGTGTAACGTAAACTATTTATTTATATATATAACTGTTTTTAAACAATGGCCCAAAGATCGGCAGATAAAGCATGGACATACTGACACTGGGCCGGCCCAATCACATCTCTTACTGCTATATTTCCCCAGAATGCAGGAAATTGTGTTGTGATATTTAATGCTCAAAATCTTCAGTGGGAGGACCCCCAGACCCCCATATCAACTATTTCATCAATACATTTTTATTCCTAACTAGGAGGCCTATTTTAATATATTCTTGTCTTGTTGTCATGGCCCCAATCTTGTGCAATGTCACATCTCATGGGCTAAGTGTTTCATCACACCCCTAATCTGAGCCCTTAAATCCAACCAATTTTAGTGGGCCGCCAGGGCAAAAAATGCCAGGGCCGATTATTTGTCGCAGTCCAGCCCTAGATGGAGCTACATGACACCCACCTGGAGAAGGTACTGCATTGCGTCAGCTGGCTTGAAACTTAACAAGGAGAAATTCTCCATCAGGCTGAGCCAGCTGTCAATCCATGATCCTGGCCAGATACAGGCCTTTCACATCACCACCTGTAAATGTTCAGGATCATAAAAGACTCCTGGTGAACTACCTTCCTCAGCCTCTCAGCGAAAGGTCTTTGGGCTTTATTGTGTTTTTATCCTTTTGATGATTTGTCTATCTCTATGTAACGAAAGCCATCTGGTCCTCACCATCCTCAAGGAAATGGCCCTGCAGAGAGAGCAGTACAGACCGTAGCACATAACCTTATGTGTTCACTCCCTGTATCACCACTATGGTTCAGTCCAGCAGAACTGTTAACTGGGAGAAAGATCAGAACAACAATGCTTACCTTGCATAAGAATCTTCACCAATAATTGCCTAACAAAAACCTGGAGCTTTGGGTTGCACGTTGCATTTTGTTTTTAATAGTATTTGAAGTCCATGAAAAAGCATTTTAGTACAATGTCTGTGTTTCTTCTATCTCATTGTTATGCCTGCCTTCATAATGTGTGACTTCATTTTAAATGAAATGTTAAATTCATTTTATAATTGTTTTTTAAATTTTAAAGGTTGACTATGTAACAACTATCCAGGGACTACAGATGAAAAATTGTATTTTGGCTAACTCTGGCACATTTGCATGCTTATTAATGTGCACTGTCCCTGCTAAATTAAACTGATTAAATACAATAAAATAAATAAAAAGACGAGTAAACAAAAATATTCCAGTTTCTTGTCACAGTACACTGGTAGTTACCATTTTGATGGCTTTAAAAGGGATTGAACAAATCAAGCCAAACAAAGTTCTAGTCTGTCAACTCTACTCTGTCTAGTTTATCAGGACTTACCATCCGAAATAATGGCAATACATTCAAGAAAAAGATGTTAAAGTCACATTGATTTGGGTTCCTGCTCATTTGGGTCATGGGCAAACTAGTGAAACCAGCTGTTAGAAAAGAAACCAGACATCTACAGTAATCTTTCAAAATCAGGAGGGCATAATCCCAATATGTCACACTCTGCCTGTCAGCCATACCTTGTTTTGCACTTTGGAGTTAATTATCTGTCTTATAGCATGTTGAGTTTTGGGTTCTGTCCTGTCTAGTGCCTGGTGTCCAGTATCTGTTATATAGTCCGTGTTTTGAGTTTCAGTTATTCCTTGTGTCCACTTACTGTGTGCTTGTGCTGGTTGGTCTGTTACTGTCTGTGTGTCTGGTTTGTGGTGATCTGTCTGCTTGTGTCTTTATTAGTTTATTTTTCTTCCTCTGGTCTGTTATGTGTTCAGTAACCTGTGTTCAGTCTGTTCCCCCAGTTGTCACTTTGTCTGCCTGTGTCTCTCTCTGTTTTCCCTGCTGTCTCTCTCTGCCTCGTTAGCCTCATGCTCCTCACCTGTATTGCTCCCGCCCTGCTCGTTGGTCCCTGTGTATATATACCTGGTGTTTCTGTCATTGTTCGTTATCACCCAGTTCTGCAATATGTTCTCTTGTTGTTTTCCCCCCTCACTTGTTGTGTTTCCCTGCTTGATTTGGATTTCTGTTGGACAACCTTTGTTTTTGGACTCTGTCAATCAGCCACTCAGTCTGTAAGTGTGCTTGTCTTTTGTTGTCTTAAATAAATCACTGTACTGCACCTGCTAGCCTTCGTGTCCTGCGTTTGGGTCCTCCAACCTGCACAACCTGCTTCACCACACAAACCCGTGACACAATAGGACTGATGGGAAAATCTGAGACACCAGACAATGTAGGAGGTAACTAAGTCCAAAAGGTGGCAGTAAAGCAACTCTGAGGTATCAAGCTGCCTTTAACCCTAAAGAAAAGGAAAAGCATGATCCACCCACCTCTGGTCAGAACAGAAACACCCATTTCCCTTTGAGAGGAAGAACAATTGGACAAAAGACAAAACAGCAGAATCAGCTCTGTCCTTTACCCACAGTCTTTATCAAAGCAAGATGAAAACATTATTTTTGTTGTTTCTCTTCTGTCATGTTTCATCTCCTGGTAAGATCAGAGTCTAAATATTTACTTTGAGCTCTTTGCTTCACTGCATTTTGCTTTTAGTTGCTCAAGGACTCAAGTTTCACTTTTACTTGATACTGAGATTTATACTGAATACATTATATTTAAGTTGAGTGTGGTGATCATGATGATGTGTGTATTTTTATACATTATTTATTTTCTAATGTATAAACCGTGATTGTCCTGCAGTTAAACACACCCTGAAGTTTTTCTTCACTGCATCTTCTGGAGTCCCAAACTTCCCAGAGTTGGTAGCAACCATAGTGGTTGACGAAATCCTGGCGGGTTACTGCGATACCAACACAAAGACAATAAAACCTAAACAGGACTGGATGAAAAAAGTGTTTGAGGATGATCCACAGCACCTGGAACACTACAATCGACATTGTTCTGAGAATGACCCTGTATTCTTCAAAACCCTGATGGATAGTTTGAAGCAGAGCTTCAACCATAGTGGAGGTACTGCATGTCCTATGTAATTTCACTTCTGATGCTAAACTGTTCTGACCCTCTATAGGGCCCTCCAGTGACGATCAGAAGCCTGCTGTTAGCCATGCCAGCTCCTGCAGGTTTTGTTTACTATCCACTCTGGCATGCCAACAATCAGTAACTTTAACAGCTTCTTGACACAGTTAGTTTTTGGCCAAGTTTCTGTTCTCTCCCACATAACATAAGATGAGACTAAACCATGCCTACATATGTGTTGCCTCAGCAGGGATAATATTACATGAGAAAAGTTTATCTACAAGAGAAACAGATCAGAAAGCAACACAGAGAGCTGCACTACATTATATTCTATTATATATATATATTTTGAAATATCACCTTTCCTTTTAAATAAAACATATCCACCATAAATTGATGCAGAAACATTCACCAGAATGCAGGAAATGAAGTGTGAAGATCAGAATTTCCTGAGGGAGGTCCCCCCAGACCTACCGCTCTCACATCTCGGCATTGAGGATTTCTTTAAACAACAACACAACACAAAGTGACACCCTTGATACAGGCTGTAAAAGAAACCATATACCAAAAACAAAATGTACAAACTTGATTGGTGCTGTCCTTATCCTAATCTAATCTAAACAATAAGTCCAACCAAAGAACCAAAGAATGGTAAGTGTTCATGCCCCACTTCTCATCTAAAGTTTTGTGTCTTTTAAAAATGCATTTTTTAGAAGATGACAGGAAACACTGGTTGGCATCCTAAACCCTAAGCCATGGGTGGACCCACACTGCTGAACTTTTAAACTTCACTCACATAAATAAAAACAGCACTGATTATTATTATTATTGAATCTTGAGCATACCACAAGAATTGGAGAAGCAGTGCTTCAAGCAATGCACGATATAAAGTATTTAAGATAATCTTTCTGGAGATATCATCTGTACATAATGTTGTCTCTCTCTCTCTCCCAGGTATCCACATTTTACAGAGGATGAATGGTTGTGAGTGGGATGATGAAACTGGAGAGGTTAACGTTTTTGTGCAGTATGGTTATGATGGAGATTTTTTCTTGGTATTCGACGTGAAGACAGAGACATGGATCGCTTCGAAACCACAGGCTATCACCACCAAACAGATATGGGATAAAGACAAAGATAGAATAACAGACTTTAAGAAGTACCTCACTCAGATTTTCCCCGGGTGGCTGAAGAAGTATGTGGCCTATGGCAACAGCACTCTGCTAAGAAAAGGTACAATCACCTGACACGATACAGTTTCATGGACACAACAATGTTCATATAGCCTGCTCAGACTGAAGTGCCATTGTATTATCACTCCAGTCAATCTGACATTACCTTCTTTTCCCCTGTTTTCTGTGAAGATTTGATTTAGCCCTTACCAATTAGCAGGTAATTTTACAGAGTTTCAGTGTTTTAAAATACAAGTGCTGTACCACTGAACCTTGATGCCACGCTTGACTTCTTTGCTATGAACCATAATAACAGGCGGATCCTTCTTCTCTGACTGTAGTGAGTTTCTCTAGTTGTGTTCCCTTCTCTTGTCTATGTGGTGGTTGTTTATCACATGGGTTGTCATGTTTCTACAGCTCATAAGATGGGTGTATGGGCTTCTATATAAGCATTCACCTGGGAGAAAGGTTCCTCAACTCAAGTTGTTGTGAGTTTTATCTTCAGTTCATTTAAAGGTACCATGGAGTTTTTGACCTCCAGTAGTGCTATAAAAGTTTTTTATATATATAAATGGATCCCTTTTGTTTGTATCTTGTGCACAGGCAAAAGAACACACATGTATGCGCACAGGCACGTGGACGTTGTGGTTCACATCGTGCTGTTGGTTTCAAACTATTTCCGAGATCAACAGGCATCAGTAAGTGCCAAGAAACGTAGTAACGTGGCAACAAAAGCAGTGAAGAAGACTGTTAGCAAGTAAACAATGCATCATTTAAAATTTAAAAAAACGTTTGGTGAGAAACCCTGAATGTAAACGTACCTTTTGTTTACAAGAAAACCAGGCCCTTGGAGAAAAAACCTTTTGGTATGATTTGCATCTTAATCTATATCATTAGTAGCATTATTGTTGTAATTTTTACTTAGCCTATTTATTTTTCTTAGAACTTTTACACCTTCTATTATTGACTCACTACTGACTTTCTTCATCTTTATTTAACTTTTTTCTTTCCTGTTCGCTTTTTATTTGTCTTTCTTTAAACTCTCTCTCTCTCCAGACCTTCCCTCAGTGTCTCTCCTCCAGAAGACTCCCTCCTCTCCAGTCAGCTGCCACGCTACAGGTTTCTACCCTGACAGAGCCACCATGTTCTGGAGGAAAGATGGAGAGGAGCGTCATGAGGACGTGGACCACGGAGATATCCTCCCCAACGACGACGGATCCTTCCAGATGAGTGTTGACCTGAATCTTTCATCAGTCACGCCTGAAGACTGGAGGAGGTACGACTGTGTGTTTCAGCTCTCTGGTGTGAAAGACGACCTCATCACCACACTGGACAAAGCGAAGATCAGAACCAACTGGGGTAAGAGTGAGATTAATGGGGGACGAATGGGACTGCATAGGCCTATCTGTTGGTTGTTGGGTATGTTATCATTTGTCTTTCAATTCGGCTGAGACAACAACTTGGTTGAGTATTTTACTCCAATTCAGCTGGGAATTCATTTTAAATAAAACTAATACAAACCAATTAAATATTTTAATAAAACACTGTCCTCTTCAGGATCACTGGTCAGATCATCTGAGCCTAACAAAATTATCAGCAAATTTACATGTATTAATTGTTTTATATTGCCAATGTGTGAACAGATTGTAATGTAACTTAAAAAAGGACACATTTCCCAAGATTCTTTGTAAAGGACTTGGGACGGTTTTTACAGGTAAATCCAAGTGATGTGACATTTACATGCACTCCCGAGTACCTTCTCCTCTGCTCCCCTACAGCATTAACAGTGTGTTTTATTGTTACAAAAAAAAAGCGAGGGAAACAGAAATACAGCAGAGACGAGCTGCTTGGACCACAGGGAAAATATAATAGGCTTATATTGTTGCTTATTAGTTCTGATGGATGTACTTCTATTCTAACCTGCTCCATCTGTTCAGTTTTATTTGTGTTATTTTGTTCAACAGGGAAGACCAATGACATGACTTTTGCCATCACTGCTGCAGTGGTTGTTTTTGTTCTTGCTCTGATCCTCTTCATTGCCTCTGGATTCATTGCTTACAAAAAGAAGAAAGGTGAGAGAAAAATAAAGGATTAGGGTTAGAGCTGTTTTTAGTACTTTTATTTAACAACAATAAGCACTGTGAGGCTCATAGCCTGTGTGTCATGATGGTATGACTATACCATGATGATGTGGGAGAGAAGTGTTAAAAAATAAAAAAGAAAGGACTAAACAGAAGGATAGAAAGGATTTATTTATCTTTTTTGATTTCAGCCAAATGTCCTCCATCTTGTAAGTACAACTTACTTTGTTGTGCTACTTCTATTTCAACTGAGCTGACACAAACTTTATGCTGTTGATAAAAGAGATTAACTTCTTCAAGACCGATTCTTGCATTTACTTTTTTATAAAGGTTCCGTGCAAGATGAGTTTGTTTCTGACCTTACAGATCCTCACAACAGCTCTGAGCTCTCTAACCTTTCTAAGTAACTGAATCCAGAGACCTGACTGACAAACACATGTCACATTATATAGGTTTACAGAACTAAAAGATGACTTCCTGTAAACAAAACTGAAGTAACTGTATATGAAGATAACCGAGAAATAACCAACTAAAAAGATAATTTTGTGCTTGATATTTAAATGTTAAACCTAATAGTTTAACATTACAAATTGATTTTCTAAACCGGTTTAAAAATGTTTTGGTTTTCAAGAATCTTTTTTTATTATATATATTTTATCATCATTCAACATTAATGTAGTGATATGTTTTCTATCCAAGTTTGTAAACATAAGTGTTTTTGAACAGTATTGTTTTTGAATGACTAAATAAATGACAAGTTTCTTTACATGTAGAACTGAATACACTTCTCAAAATCTCCTCCTGTGATGTATTACTGATGTTATGTTCTTTTCTTAGGTAAGACAGTTAAAGTGACAATTCATAAAAAGTTCCTCACACCACAGGGGTTACTAACCAGTGTCTAATGGTAAGACTAGTGGAACCAGACAGTGATGGTTGAATGCCATGGCCCGTTACTGAGTGAGCCATGGCACGTGGATGGATTAACCTTGAGTTCAATAGTATAAACAACAGACAACTACACTAATAAGAAAATTATGGACCCATTTGTTGATAACTGGATGAAATGTATAATCAGGCCAGAAACACATAGTTCATAGTGGTAAATTGCATCCAATTAAGTAGTGTAGCTGAAGCAATACGAGCATACATGATATCTCCATAACGCAGTACAGTATTGAGGATCATCTAATGGTTTTCCTGTTTTGAAAGGATAAAGAAGCTCTGTTTCAGTACAATAATCCAATCTAAATATATATATTTTTTTGCAAGGTCATAAAAGGTGTTTACAGGTTTTTCTGACAGTCATTCTTGAATTGTTATTTCTGAAACCAAACTTAATGTTCGTTCTCTGCTTTACACTCAGCTTGTAATTTTATAACACACTTTTTGCAAAACCGTAAACAAAGCTCACTACTTTACACTCTCTGCAATTTAACACGCTCAAGGACCCCTGGGGGTCCCCAGACCCCACTAAGAAAACAACTAATTTAAAGAAGTAGTGAGTTGTCCTCTTCAGAGTCAGTTGAAATGTAAAAATCAGCTGAAGTGTCAGTTGATGAGTTAGAGATGGAAACCATTTAATTTTCAGGTAAAGCGTAGTGATAAAAGCAGTTTAAAGTTCTGAGGCAGTGGAAGTGCTTGATGAACAGCTGGACACTTAAAGCTGCCTAATCTCTTCTTTTCACTGTTAAACCTTTAAATGCAGAGGATTAGGAAGAAAAAACATTTTACTCACCCAGTGATGGATAAAAGCTCTGATAAAAACACGGGTTCTGAAGGCTCCAGTTTCTCGACGAGCTCCTTGAACTTGCAAGCAATGTGAGCTGTGTGGCAATCCAGCACAGGTGGGTAACCCTCTGGCCGGGTGGTTCAGGATGATAACCTGAAATAGAAGGCTAGTGTTTAAAAGTGCATTTAGAAAAGGTGATGAGATCATTGCAGTTCCTACTAGTAGACAGCAGAGGTCAACAGAGGTTTATGTTTACCTCAGCTGGAATCACTCACAACTTTCTTCAGAGATATTTTACAGTTCTTGCAACCTTAATATATTTCTTTAGTATCATTGAAGCAATTTATTAACATTGAGATTAGTCATTCAGTTCTTTTCATTCCATTTGTGAGCAAAAAGGCAGTTTCATTTGATCGAAGGAAAAGTGTGGCAGGACAGTCAATTCCTTATTAGTTAATTGTTGGTTTGAGTTATGTGATAAAGCATTTTTTGGTATATTGTAGGCAAGAATAGCCAATGTGAAGATAATTTCTCAATCTTAAAGAGTACAGAGTATTAAAGAAACCATTAAAAAAATGGTTGACCTTACACTGGAAATTCTTATAAACCATCACAGTCTATTTGAAACTAAACATGTAATCCAATACCTTAAATTATGGTGGTTTTAACTATGGTGGTTTTAACTATGGTTTTTTTTTTTAGTTTTTTTTTTTGAAAATCTCAGTTTAAAAAAAGAATATGTTTGTGTCCAATCTCAATATCAAAGTGTATAAACTCACCTGGTTGAGGTGGTGGATGTTTGTCTTTTCCTGCTCTATCTGTACCTTCACATGTTTTCATTTCTGTAAAAGTAATCTGAAGACAACACCTCTCCTCCTCCTCATTGGATTGATTTTGCCCCTCAAAGATCGATGCGTGTTCGGTGCACAGTTCTTGACATGGATAATTATACTATTAATTATACTCTGGTTTCACAAACACTTACCAACAAGTTTTACCAGTCTGTTCTTGTTTGTTATAATTTATAGAACACACCCCAAAAACGTGTCTCGCCTTGTAAACCTGGTACTTATAGTTACAGTATATAACAAACATGTATATATGTCAATATCAAAAAAACGCTTCATATGAAACATATACTCTTTTAACATTGATAATCTACAGAATAAATAAGAAAAGGCCTAAAACTGATAATATGTTGTGACCAAGTATAAACATATTCTGCTATGTTTATGTTTAAATACTTGTAATGAAGCACAACAGAAACATTTTCATTTGGCAATGTTTAAGATTTTTATTGTTTTGGTTTCAACTTAATTATGATCATAGGTTCTTCTAAAAGGCACAAGCCTTCCTTTCCTGCGGAAACTTTTCCGATGGGTTTTAATCAGCATAAGCCAGTCCTTGAGTAGAGAGCTCTGCCTCAGAGAAGACGACGCTGGGTGGAAGGGAAGATGAGATGGGGCGGCCCGCTGCTGCTGAGACATGACTTTTTGTTGGACGTCCTGCATGAGAATTCATTTCTTCTTTTCAGCCTTCTGCGCAGACTTAGTGACCTTTCCACCGGTGGCGACCTTCTTCTCAACAGACTTGATGACACCAACAGCCACAGTCTGCCTCATGTCACGCACGGCAAAGCGACCTGGGAGGAAGAGATGGACAAGAAAAGGGAGACACAAGCGTCAGTGAGAGGCTGAAAAGATGACTGTGACATGAGTCTGGTGGGCGTGAACCATGGCGTGAACCTACAGTACAGTGCACATTATACTAAAGATAAGTACTTTTCAACATTAGGCATAAAAATACCATTAGAAAAGTAAGTGGAAAGTAAAAGAGTTAGAATAGTGTGATTTAGTAATTTTATGTCTTGAACTTGTATTACAAATTATTTTTAAAAAGTTGTTAATTTGATTCTGGATTATGACAAGTCATACTTTTTGTTAGATTTCAAGATCAGGTAAATCCATGTTTGTCCACCTGTCCTTGTACTAGGGATGGATATGCTTAATAATTTATTACATCAATCTTCTGAATCAATGTTAATGATAAATATGCTTTGAAGCAGTTATTTAAATTAGTGACATGCGCGACCCAAGTCAATTTTGTATTTAAGTCATTTATTAAAATGCACACCAGCACTATAATTGAATCATAAATCAAAGAGAAAGAAAGCAGCTCCAGCTCCTGAACAACCGGTCTTTACCCAAAAAATGCCTTTTCAGTTAAATTATTAGCCAGCAGAACAACCTCATAACACAACATCTAATGTTAGCATGTTTAAGTTGTTATGGGGAATAGTGAGAAATCCACTTCAAGCAGCAAACTAAGTCTACGTATAAAGCACCTTTCATAGACATTAGTCATAAAGTGCTTGACAGCCAAATATATAAATCAAATAGAATTAAATAAATAAAACAAATATAAAACACCAGATTAAATATAGAAGGGGAACAGACACAAGTTAGTGGAAGACCAGGAGCAACATTATAATTCATTTGAAATATCTGTCTTAACACTGGCCTCCTGTCTGTCAAAGAATTGAATTTAAAACACTGCAGTTGGTTTATAAAGCAGTGAATCATTCAGGGCGAAATCTGATCATCTTCTCCGTTATGAACCATCAAGACCTCTCAGGTCTTCGAGTCAGGTCTGCTTACTGTCCTCATAGTCAAAGCTAAACATGGAGAAGCAGCATTCGGTCTTAAAACTCTTTTAAATTAAATTTTAAAGGCCAAAGATTTTTCTTTTTGCTGCCACCTTTTGTTAATTAAAATACAAATAAACTGCCTCACCCTGATGAATGTCTCTTTACCTCTGATTTTGGTCCCTACTAACTTCTGAGAGGAAAAATCTGGCTCTCAAGCTGCTAACTTCAGGTACCAGCTAAAACAAGATTGATGAGAACAGAGTTGGGAGCCGATAAAAAAAACCATAAGCTGAAAGGCGTTAAAAGAAAACAGGGAAACTGCAGAGTTGAGTGGCAAATTCTCAGTAGGTTTTATACCTTATTTAATCCTTTATTCCTATAAATTATTGATTAGAGCAGCTTTTAAATAGATTTTTTTTTCACAGCAGACTATTTGACTTGTCACAGCAAGAAAAGCACAGGTGTAAATGATAACATGAATTATGGATCTATTGCATTTAAGTGTCCCAGTAAGCAAAACCAGCATACATTTCACCAGGACCCTGAGACCTGCTCACCAAACCAGATTACAATCATCAAGAATGTTTTGTTCTGCAATGATATGTCAAAGTGTCTTCTGTGGAAAAGACCTACAAACAAATTCTTGTATCAACAAAAACTGTATTTCACTCACCCAATGGGGGATACTGGGAGAAGCTCTCAACACACATGGGCTTTCCGGGCACCATGGTGATAATAGCAGCGTCTCCAGACTTGAGAGCCTTGGGGTTGTCCTCAAGCTTCTTGCCGGAACGACGGTCGATCTTCTCCTTGAGCTCGCTGAACTTGCAGGCAATGTGAGCGGTGTGGCAGTCCAGCACAGGGGCATAACCCTGGGAGATCTGGCCGGGGTGGTTGAGGATGATGACCTGCAGAGGAAGAGACATGGAGGGTGGGGTTAAAAGAGCAACATCTGAGATCATCTAAGGATGTGGACTGGAAGTGCTGGAGACCACGAAGGTAGATGGTGGTAGACTGAATGTTGTGTTGCCTAACAGAGACAGTACTGTGTAATAGTGTTGGTGGGAATGGGAAATACATTTTTCCACAGTAATTGTAAAGTAAACTTTAATTACAGATAGAGGCATGCACTCACTTGGCTCTTTAAGGGTTAGCAAGAGATCAACAGATGTTTATTGATAACTACATACCTCAGTACAAAATGCTTCCTTAATTTAAAGGGGTATTCCAGTGATTTAATAAAACTCTTCTTCTTCAAATTGAAGCAGCAGATATCCTGACTTCCTTTATGGCTCCAAATAAAACTGAATCTGACATTTCCCATAATGCAGCTCAATAATGGAATTCATACAACCACTACCACCCATAAATACCTACTTCTTTCAAACCACACACCTTCAGTTTATAACGTGGGCTCTCTGCTAAAACATTTATTGCTTAAGCCAAAACAGAGATAATCCCAATGATATCGCGTGACATCATCAAGCCAACCGTACATCACAGTCATCTTCAGGGGATGGACCTTGCTTGAGGCACTATTTTTTTGTCATATTACTGTTTTCAAGGTCAAGAATGAACTTTTCCACTCAACTAAAACTAGTAGATTTCAGCTAGTGAAAGAAAATCTGTTTTGTTTGACAGAAGGAGTAACGGGGCAGTTAATTAATTGACACTTGTGTACTTTTACTGCAGATCCTTTTACTACATGAAGCTGATAAAACTTGCGTACTTCTACTGCCGAAACTTTTACTACATGGTGATTACTGCGGATACTTTCAATACCAACAATTAAATAGCCACAGGGATTGCTAATTGTTCTTTGGTTGGGATTTGTATTTACAACTAGTGATTAATTTCCCATTTTTTGAATAAAATGGCCTTTTGGTTTAAAAACACAAGAACATTTTAAAATTATTTTAGCAATTATTGTTTAGACTAATAGGTATACAGTATTATTGCATGAATAATTACATAGGACTGTGAAGGTCTGTAAATTAGAGTTTTAAAAAAAGGCTCCAATAAAAACATTTACTTACACATAAAATCACCATGGGACAAAAATTAGTACATGTGTATTGTATCAATTTACATAAAAGAAGCTTCTGAAAAAAACCTACAATAACCCAAAATGAGTTCCTCCTATTCAGTTGTTCCTTTTTCCTGAGACTCACCTGGGCGGTGAAGTTATCGGCCGCCATGGGAGGGTCGTTCTTGCTGTCGCCAGCCACATTTCCACGGCGGATCTCCTTGACGGACACGTTCTTGATGTTGAAGCCAACGTTGTCTCCAGGGAGAGCTTCAGACAGAGACTCATGGTGCATCTCCACAGACTTCACCTCAGTGGTCAGGTTAGGGGGAGCGAAGGTGACGACCATACCGGGCTTCAGGATACCGGTCTCAACACGGCCGACGGGGACAGTTCCAATACCTGAGAGAGAATAGGAGGCGAGAGGTTTCTAGTCAGCTATGCTTTTAACTAAGTAATAAACATCCTGCCTGTATTTCTCTGCAGTGATCTTTTGAATGTGATCATTCGTGATTTCACAGTGTTTGAAATGTTATAGATAGTCTACACTACAAATAAGAGTAACATAA
>NW_024040982.1:0-25000 GCF_014851395.1 Micropterus salmoides
ATAGACAGAAAGAAAAGGCTGCGAAAGACGCAGAGAAGCAGGCCATTCTGGCCAGTGAGGCAGCACAGAAATGCAGTGCCGCAGAGCAAAAAGCCCAAGATGTTCTCAGCAAGAATAAGGAAGACGTTCTTGCTCAGCAAAAGCTGAAAGATGAGTTTGAAAATGCTAAGAAACTTGCTGAAGCAGCTGAGAAAGCCAAAGAGAAGGCAGAGAACGAGGCTGCCCTGCTCCGTCAAAAAGCAGAGGAGGCTGAAAAACTGAAAAAAGCTGCAGAGGATGAAGCGGCAAAACAGGCCAAAGCACAAAAAGATGCAGAGAGACTGAGGAAAGAAGCAGAAGAGGAAGCCTCCAAGCGAGCGGCAGCTGAAGCAGCAGCTCTAAAGCAGAAGAAGCAGGCTGATGCTGAGATGGCCAAGCACAAAAAAGAAGCAGAACAAGCACTTAAGCAGAAGTCTCAGGTTGAGAAGGAACTTACAATGGTGAAACTGCAGCTGGATGAGACCGATAAGCAGAAAGTTGTGTTGGATGAGGAGCTTCAGCGAGTTAAAGGTGAAGTAAATGATGCCATCAAGCAAAAGGCACAGGTGGAGGATGAACTGTCCAAAATTAAGATCCAGATGGATGAGCTCCTGAAACTTAAGCTTAAAATTGAGAAAGAAAACCAGCGCCTGATGCAGAAAGACAAAGATGATACACAGAAATTACTTGCAGAGGAAGCAGAGAAAATGAAGAGCCTGGCGGAGGAAGCTGCCAGACTTAGTGTGGAAGCTGAGGAGGCTGCCAGACAGAGACAGAATGCTGAGTCTGACTTAGCTGAACAGAGGGCACTTTCAGAGAAAATGCTAAAGGAGAAAATGCAGGCCATCCAAGAGGCTACCAAACTGAAAGCTGAGGCAGAGGAGCTCCAGAAACAAAAGAACCAGGCTCAGGAAAAGGCTAAAAAACTACTAGAGGACAATCAACAGATCCAGCAGCGACTTGATAAGGAGACAGAGGGCTTTCAAAAATCATTGGAGGCTGAGCGAAAGAGGCAGCTGGAAGTTTCTGCTGAAGCAGAGAAACTGAAATTGAGGGTTAAAGAGCTCAGTGACGCTCAGGCAAAAGCCGAAAAGGAGGCTAAGAAATTCAAGAAACAAGCTGATGAAGCAAAAGTGCGCCTTCAAGACACAGAAAAACAAACTACAGAAACTGTTGTGCAGAAGTTGGAGACACAGAGGCTACAGAGCACCAGAGAGGCTGATGACTTGAAGAAAGCCATCGCTGACCTTGAAAAAGAGAAGGAGAAACTGAAAAAAGAGGCAGAGGAGCTTCAGAAAAAATCAAAAGAGGTATTTTGACATGAATTAACATTGTAATCTATTTACATTAATGCCACATAATTATAATTACATGGGTTGTAATTACATTACAATTATTATTAATTAACATAATCCTGTTAAACACACTAACTACAGTAATTGTGGATGCACATGTGACATTTCATGTAAATTGCAGAGACTTAAAGTAACATCCAGCAATTTATATGAATGTCATTCAAAACACAATACTGCAGAGTTAAAATGGTCTCAAGTGAAAAAATTCTTTCTTGCCCAGAGTTAGCATTCATGTCTGTATAATAAATATGAAGCTACTGCGAGGAGACAGATAGCTTAGCATAAAAGACTGAAAAAAGTGAGAAACAGCTGGCCTGGCTACATCCAGCATTTTACGATCTTAGTACAGATTAAATAAATGAGATATAACGTGTTAATAAAGGGCTTTAGAGGTGCTGGAAGGTGGTTTGTGTTACCTTTGAACAGAGCAAGGCTAGCTCATTCTGTATTTATGCTATGCTTAACTAGCTGACTGCTTGCTGTAGCTTCATATAGAGCACAGATATGAGAGTGGGTTCAATCTTCTCATCTAACTCTGCCATAAAGTGTATTTCCAAAATTGTTGCTCTATTAATTTAAATATTCCTTTACGTTACATGCATTGACATTGTGACTGATTTGTTTCTTCTTATTTCCAAATAGATGGCAAATGCCCAACAAGAACAAATTGAGCAAGAGAAGGCCATTCTTCAGCAGTCCTTCTTCGCAGAGAAGGAACTGTTGTTGAAAAGAGAAAAGGCCGTTGAAGATGAGAAAAAGAAGCTGCAGAAACAGTTTGAGGATGAAGTGAGCAAGGCTAAAGCTCTCAAAGATGAACAAGAACGTCAGCGGAAGCTAATGGAAGAGGAGAGGAAGAAACTTCAGACCATTATGGATGAAGCTTTAAAGAAGCAAAAGGGGGCTGAAGCAGAGATGAATCACAAGCAGAAAGAAATTGAAGTGCTTGAAAAGAAAAGGCTTGAACAAGAAAAACTCCTAGGAGAGGAAAACAAAAAGCTCAGAGAGAAGCTTCAGAGTCTTGAGGTTGCCTCCAAACAGGGTGCATCCAAAACGAAGGAAATTGAAGTCCAGACTGATGAGGTTCCAGAGGAGCAGTTAGTTGCCATGACAATGGTGGAAACAACAAAGAAAGTGTTAAATGGCTCGGTTGAAGTGCATGCAGCAAAGAAAGATGGAGAATCACCTTTAGCATTTGAAGGACTTAGAGAGAAAGTTCCTGCTGAAAGGCTTCATGAAATTGGTGTTCTGACCAAAAAAGAATTTGACAAATTGAAAAAGGGCAAAGTCTCTGTGCAAGACCTCGGAAAGACTGATAAAGTTAAATCATGTCTTAAGGGTCAGAGCAGTGTTGGAGGTGTTTTGACTCCATCCAAAGAGAAAATGAGTGTTTATCAGGCTATGACTGAGAAAAAGATTACTCCTAACACTGCCACAATGCTCCTGGAAGCTCAAGCAGCTTCTGGTTACATGGTAGATCCAGTGAAAAATAAACTCCTCTCTGTAGATGAGGCTGTTAAAGAGGAGTTAATAGGCCCTGAGCTCCATGACAGGATGCTCTCTGCAGAACGAGCAGCCACTGGCTTCAAAGATCCCTATACTGGGGCCAAAATATCTCTATTTGAGGCCATGAAGAAGGGACTTATTGAAAAAGAGCAGGCCATCAAATTCCTAGATGTACAGCTTGCAACTGGTGGCATCATTGACCCCATCAATAGTCATAGAGCACCACTTCAGACTGCTTACAAGCAGGGTCAGTTTGATGCAGACATGAACAAGAAACTCACTGACCCCAGTGACGATTGCAAATTATTCATTGACCCCAGCACTCAGGAGCAACTCACTTACCAACAGTTACTGGAGAAATGCACCAAAGATGCAGAGACAGGACTGCTGATATTACCAGTAACAGAGCAAGCTGCTCAAACTGAGAGAACATGCACAGATCTGGAGACTGAAGAAGTGTTCAGTAAATCAACCCTTGTTGTGCCTTTTGGAAGGTTCAAAGGCAAAAATGTCACCATTTGGGAAGTCATAAATTCAGAATATTTCACTGAAGTGCAAAGAAGAGAATTGATTCGCCAGTACAAGACAGGCAAGATCACAGTAGAGAAGATTATTAAAATTGTCATCACTGTTGTGGAAGACAAGGAGAAGAGCAATGAAAATGTGTTTAATGGTTTAAAGGCTCCAGTCTCTGCCAGTGAACTGTTAGAGTCTAAGATTATAAACAAAGACTTGTTCAATAAGTTGAGTAATGGCAAGATAACAGTTAAAGAGATCTCTGAGATGGAGCCTGTGCGGAAGGCATTACAAGGAACACCAAGCATTGCTGGACTGTGGAATGAGCCAACCAAAGAGAAAATGCCTTTCTATCAAGCTATGAAGAAAGAATTACTGTCACCAGAAACTGTGGTGAACCTTCTCGAAGCTCAAGCAGCAACTGGTTTTGTAATCGATCCTGTCAAGAATGAGAGGGTCTCTGTTGATGAAGCTGTAAAGTCAGGTCTTGTGGGACCAGAACTGCATGAACGACTTCTGTCAGCAGAGAGAGCTGTCAGCGGCTACAAAGATCCATATACAGGAAAAAATGTGTCTCTGTTTGAAGCCATGAACAAAGGCCTTATAAAGAAAGACCATGGCATTCGTCTGCTTGAGGCACAACTAGCAACAGGTGGAATTATTGACCCTGTTAAAAGCTATCACATCCCACATGAGGTTGCCTGCAAGCGTGGATATTTTGATGAGGAAATCAGCAAGACCTTGAACAAAAACACTGATGAAACAAAGGTCTTTTATGATCCTAACTCGCAAGAGGATTCAACCTATGCTCAGCTCATGAATAAATGCATCACAGACAAAGAAACTGGACTCCCGTTGCTTCCTCTTTCAAAGAAGGCTGCAAAGCCAAAAGAAGACAAACAGATTACAGAGGCTAAAACAAAAGAGGCTTTGAACCAAACAATGGAGCTGGATTATGGTCCTTTCAAAGGAAGAAAAGTCACAATTTGGGAGATCATACACTCTGAGTACATCACTGAGGAGCAAAGAATAGAGCTGATTCGCCAGTACAGAATGGGGCAGGTGACAATTGAAAAGTTGATAAAGATTGTGATAACAATTGTTGACGAAAAAGAGGAAAAACCAAAAGAAGATGCTGGTTTTGAAGGCCTTAGGGCACCAGTCACTGCCCGATCTTTACTTGATTCCAACATCATTGATAAGGCTACATTTGACCAACTGCAGCAGGGTAAAAAGACACCTAAAGAAGTTAGTGAAACTGATAAGGTTCGGAAGTACTTGCAGGGCACAGACCGCATTGATGGTATCACTATAGAAGATTCAAATGAGAAGTTAAGCATATATCAAGCAATGAAAAGGAATGTTTTGCAACAAAACACTGGGCTTGCACTACTTGAGGCCCAAGCTGCAACTGGTTTCATAACTGATCCAGTCAAAAATCTGAAATACTCTGTGGATGATGCTGTGAAAGATGGAGTTGTTGGTCCAGAGCTTCATGAGAAACTTCTCTCAGCTGAAAAAGCAGTGACGGGATACAAAGATCCGTATACAGGCAATAAGATTTCTCTATTCCAAGCCATGAAGAAAGAGCTAGTTCTGAGGGAGCAGGCTATTCCTCTCCTGGAAGCTCAGTTTACCACAGGAGGTATCATTGATCCAGTCAGCAGCCATCGTGTTCCCAATGATGTGGCGATTCAGCGTGGCTATTTGAGTAAACAAATGTCAAAGTCTTTCAATGAACCCTCAGGTGACATTAAAGGCTTCACCAATCCCAACACCAATGAAAGTGTTACTTACAAGCAGTTGGTGGAGAAATGTGTAAGAGATCCCATCTCTGGTCTGTGCTACCTGCCTCTGTCAAAGGTTGAAGCTCCTGCTCCTGTTGAAAAATCTTATCAGTACACAGAGGATCAAGCCCAAACAGCTCTAGCTAACACTCAAATTGAGATCCCTCATAAGAGTTTTGCAGGAAAGACTACGACCATTTGGGAAGTCATGAATTCTAATATGCTTCCAGAAGAGGAGAGACGCCGCCTCATGGAGCAGTATCGCTTGGGGCAAATCACAAAGGAAAGAATGTTAATCATCATCATTGAAATCATTGAACAAAGGGAGACACTAAAGTCAGAGCAGAGCATGTCATGTGATGTAATCAGAAGAAGAATTACTATTGAGGAGCTGTACAGTGCTCGAATCATTGAGTTGCACACATACAACCTCTTAAAACAAGAAAAGATGAATATCCGTGAAGTCATGGAAATGCCATCAGTAAAACAGTACCTGTTTGGGACGGGTTGCATTGCTGGAATTATGTCAGACAGTCCTCCGAAGATAAGCATTTACCAGGCTATGAAGAGCGGAAAGATTAAGCCTGAAGTTGCTTTGAATCTCCTGGAGGCCCAAGCAGCAACAGGATTCATGATCGATCCAGTGAAAGATGAACTTCTAACAGTTGATGAAGCTGTACGCAAGGGGCTTGTGGGCCCTGAACTTCATGACAAACTTCTCTCTGCTGAAAGAGCGGTTACAGGGTACAAGGATCCATACAGTGGGAAAGTGATTTCCCTCTTCCAGGCAATGAAAAAAGAACTTGTTCCTGAGGATTATGCCTTGAGACTTTTGGAGGCCCAGAATGCCACTGGTGGATTAATGGATCCTGAATACTACTTCCACCTCCCCATAGATGTTGCCATGCAACGTGGATACATCAACAAGGAGACACTTGACAGAATATCTGAACCTACTGGGGATGTGCGAGGTTACATTGATCCAGTGGCAGATGAAAAACAGTCCTATGCTCAGCTACTGAAAAGATGCAGAGTTGACAAAGAAAGTGGTTTGCGGCTACTTTCACTGGCAGATAGAAGACTTCTCTTCAAGGGTCTCAGAAAGCAAATCACTGTGGATGAGCTGCTTCGTTCACAGATTATCAACCAAAAGACATACAACGACCTCACTGAGGGTATCATTACAGTGGAGGAGGTCAGCAGAGACCTGAAGAAATACCTTGAGGGTACCAGTTGCATTGCTGGTGTGTATGTAGAATCTAGCAAAGACCGTCTGTCTATTTACCAAGCAATGAAGAAGAACATGATCAGACCAGGAACTGCGTTTGAGCTCCTTGAGGCTCAAGCTGCCACAGGATATGTAATTGATCCTATTAAGAACCTGAAACTAAATGTCACTGAAGCTGTTAAGATGGGTGTTGTTGGCCCAGAGTTTAAAGATAAACTCCACTCAGCTGAACGAGCTGTCACAGGCTACAAGGACCCTTATTCAGGCAAGATCATCTCACTATTCCAGGCTATGAAAAAGGGCCTCATTCTGAAAGACCATGGCATTCGTCTGCTAGAGGCTCAAATAGCTACTGGTGGAATCATTGATCCACAGGAGAGCCATCGCTTGCCAGTTGAAACAGCATATGAACGTGGCCTCTTTGATGAGGAAATGAATGAAATCCTCACTGACCCATCTGACGACACAAAGGGCTTCTTTGACCCCAACACTGAGGAAAATCTCACCTACCTGCAGCTGATGGAGAGATGTATGATAGACCCAGAAACAGGCCTTGCCCTGCTGCTTCTGAAAGAAAAGAAACGTGAAAGGAAGACATCATCCAAGTCTTCAGTTCGCAAACGCAGGGTCGTCATTGTTGATCCAGAAACAGGCAAAGAGATGTCTGTGTATGAGGCGTACCAAAAAGGGCTCATTGACCACCAGACCTATCTCGAGCTTGCCGAGCAGGAGTGTGAATGGGAGGAAATTACCATCACCTCATCTGATGGAGTTGTAAAATCCATGATCATTGACAGAAGGTCAGGGCGGCAGTATGACATTGATGATGCAATCTCAAGGGGCCTGATTGACAAGTCGGCTCTCGATCAGTACCGTGCAGGAACTCTGTCCATCACAGAGTTTGCAGACATGCTGTCTGGAAACATGAGCGGTGTTAGATCACGTTCATCCTCCTTTGGCTCCTCTTCCTCTTACCCCATGAGCCCAATACCTTCTATAAAAACACCAGCAACCACATGGAACGACCCAACAGAGGAAACTGGTCCTGTGGCTGGAATCTTAGACACAGAAACACTGGAGAAGGTGTCCATCACAGAGGCCATACACAGAAACCTTGTGGACAATATAACAGGTCAAAGGTTGCTAGAAGCTCAGGCCTGCACAGGAGGCATTATCGACCCAAACACTGGAGAGAAATTCTCTGTAGCAGATGCAATGAACAAAGGGCTTGTGGATAAAATCATGGTGGACCGAATCAGTCTAGCCCAGAAGGCGCACAATGGATTTGAGGATCCCAGAACCAAAACCAAAATGTCAGCAGCCCAAGCTCTAAAGAAAGGCTGGCTCTACTATGAGGCTGGGCAGAGATTCCTTGAGGTCCAGTATCTCACTGGTGGATTAATTGAACCAGATGCTACCGGCAGAGTCTCCATAGATGAGGCTGTGAAGAAAGGCACCTTAGATGCACGCACTGCACAGAAGTTACGAGATGTTAGTGCATACTCAAAATATCTCACATGCCCTAAAACCAAGCTCAAAATCTCTTACAAGGACGCTATGGAAAGAAGCATGATAGAGGAAGGGACTGGACTGCGACTACTTGAAGCATCATCTCAGTCAAGCAAAGGCCTCTACAGTCCCTATAGCATTAGCGGGTCAGGCTCCGCTACTGGGTCACGGTCTGGCTCAAGAACTGGTTCTAGGTCAGGCTCCAGAAGAGGCAGCTTTGATGCCACAGGATCAAGTTTAACAACAACCTTCTCTTCTACTTCCTACAGTTCACCAAGCTATGGCCGCCGATACTGATGAGTTTCAAAGTTAAGGAACGGTTACTATGGGAGGGATACACTAAAAAAACAAAAACAAGTGTTCACCAGATGCCTAATTCTCAGTGGAATAAGGACTACTTTTATTCTGCTCTGCATGTGGTTATTACAGGACTTTAATATTTAATTTTATACAAGTTGAATAATTTTGTTTATTTTATATTTCACATTCACTTTTAGTTTATGCTATCTTTCTGATTACAGAACTGTAAGCAGCATATGCAGAAGCTGTTTATTATTTCCAATATCTATCACAAATATTACTAATGTACTTAATATTTTTTTGGATTGTAAAGTTTAATATCATAAGCATTTACTGTTCCACAAACAAGATTCTATTTACAATATTGTGTGTGTTACACTATAACCGAAACATATTACCATTAGCCTGATTGTTATGGAGAACCAAACTGATTGTACAAACAAAGATTTCTGTATGTGTGTATATTTCTGAATACTCAAAAAAAAATAGCTAAAGAAAGATAAATGCCACTCTGCAGAGCAGAATAAGGATTCTCCCGATTATGAAACATTAACACTGAAAATTTCGGCTTTAAGAATGCCACGCTTCAAGATCTTTTCTTCCCTGGGCTTCTCTGCCGGATATACTCTCCCAATATCTTCTCCATTTCACAATTGTCTGTCATAACATCTGGAGTGAATCTGGAATCAACCTCAAAGAGCAAACTTCCACACATTGAAGGAATATGTAGAATAGTATAACCATTAACACCATCTGACAGGTCTGGACTTTACACATCCAACCTCAAGACCAACACATACAAGTCCCTGCCTTTCTGGACACTTTAAAAGGTATGTAAAGAGTAGATTTACATTTAATTTAGTGCAATTTCTTGGTATGGATGTGTCATTTAGAGTCTGTAAAGTCCTAAAAATCTAATGTTCTTGTTCAATGTTGAATTTTTCTGTTTCAGATATTGTCTTCACAGTTCATGTCGTCTTCAGCTCTTTGTTCAGATGTCTTCCAGAGACCTGTGGCATTAATTTGGACTTTGACCTTCACTGTAATCAATGATTTTATGCAACAGTACAGAAACACACATACTCGTACAATGTTTCATCAGATTCTTTTAACAGTAGAAAATTTTATTCTAATTTTGAACTCACTTAAAGTCCTAAACCATGCTTTGTAAGTGCCTGCAAAATACTCTAAGACTTAATTGGGACGTTGAGTATATGAGATGGTGCAGTGGTTACACTGTAAACTGACTGATGCATGACTGAGTCCAGTGCTACCCATAATAGTATGATTACTGTTATCAGGTAAGCCTTTTTACAGTGAAACGGCGGCAATGTCATCTAACTTTAAAATAATAACAGTTCATTTAAGTGTCAAAACTGGTTGAAAGCGATTTTAATTTTTTTTTCCTTCACGAGTAATGTAATGTACAGTATGTTCTGTATATTGATGATTATCTAGAGCACTATTGCTAAAAGCCATTAATTAACATTTCTTTGAGAAAGATCTTTAAGCTTTTCCACCAAACCCAGTATTTGTATTTTCCACCATATACTTGTTCTGAATTTAATTCTCCTTTGTAAAGCAAGTTATTTTATTTTCGTACTCTATATTTCTGCTTTGCATGATTTAGTTACAGTTAAAAGGTGCAAAAATGAAATAGTTGTATCCATTAAAGCTTTTGTTTTATTATTACATTTCAAAGGGTTTGAAGGATGTATTTTAATGAGGGTTATCAAGCCTTGGTTAAAATGGTGTATTTATAATAAATGGTGACAAGGAATTTTATTGTAACACCTTATGCTATGTAAATAAACATGGAAATGAAACGTTTTCTCTCTTAATTATTTTAAATTTTTTAATTATCTGTTGAAAACGGGTCTTTGAGATTATATCACATAATACATTAATTTGCATTAACACAGATTGCTATAGGCCAGTGGCTCTCAAACTTTTCTCTAAACTGACACAAATTAGGCCACACCCCCCCATTTGATAAGATTTTGTCCCAGGATCGCCCATCTGATGGCCTTTAGATTTTTTTATTACAGAAAGTGTATGAAACTCATGACCAGAATTTTATAATTTTGTCACTTTGTTACATATGGATGGAATTATAGTAAAAGTAAATATTTCCCCTTTTTGCTGGGGACCCCCTCAAGGACCCCACTTTGAGAACCACTGCTATAGACAAACCTGTGTTTATTTAATGGGGGGAAAGTACCATAATCAAATACTTATTTTACAGTGTTGAATATGAATGACTTATTTTCCATCACTCACAACTTTAAATTAGCTAAAACCAAGACATGCCATCCCAAAGATGTTGACATAAATCCTGTATGTAATTTGGCCTGCTAGTCAGAATTGTAGGCCTGGTGTGTTTGTGCATCAAAGATCATTTTCTGAGAATGGCTTGCCCCTTATAAATCTGTGACTTAAGGTCCACATTCTGCCACCTGTTTCTGTGCAATCTGAGCCATTTTACATTTTACGTTCCATGTTTGGCCAATGAAGCCCAACCGGAGAACGGGGCAGGGGCGTGGTTATGGCAGGGATGGTTGGGAAAGAGAAGATGCGGGTCTCAGCAACAACAGCTGTTTATCGCTGATCGCATTGCCGTGGGAACGTACTTTGAGTACATGGTGAGGCGGTCCTGACTGAACACGTCCACGCAACATGTCACAGCGCACTAACTAACCGTGATGTCGGTCAAAAGTATACCAACAAGAACATATTTAAGACCCGTAGATTAATGATCGTCCAAATAACACGAGCAGAGCGTTATTAATATTGCAACATGTAAATCCGCCCCCTGAAATGTCAACCAAAATGTCATGCTGCTAAAATTATTTATTTATTTTACATTGTTAGCAGGGACCAGAATGGGTTGTGTGTTCTTACTGTAAACGAACTTCGGGGTGACGAAGCCCTAATTCCCGCGGCAATGGCTGATTGGTCTCTCACTGTTCTCTCATTGGTGTCTGTGGTCAGTGACCAAGGGCCAATAAAACAAGACACACACAGCCTGAAAATGATACATTTCACTCAAAGTTTAGACTGAGTCACAAATTCCCACACTGGTGAGAAGGGGTCAAACATAGTTTAGGCGGAGTAAGGAGCACTGTATTGATTTTACTAGCTAGTTATGTCCTTATCTAAAGAACAAGGGATGGCAGCACCTCGACAGCCGAAATGCACCCGGTGCCGACACCATGGGATCATCGTCCCGCAGAAAGGCCACATTAAGTACTGTCCTTTTCTTAAATGCGACTGCTGGAAGTGCTATCTCATCACACAGCGGACTCGGATCACGGCCCTCCAGCGAAACCTGAAGAGAACCCAAAATAAAGAGCAGCGAGCTTGCGGCCACCCAGCGGCTGAGGGCACCTGTTGCGCCTCGGCCCCGGACGGAGGTGCTAGTCCGTCGGCCACATCTGGACTGACGTGTCCCCCATCGGGAGGGGCCCAGGAGTCTGCTGCCAACACCAACTGGAGCCCTCTCGACCTCCGGATCAAACCAGCCGAAGAAGGGGAGAATGTAGCCGCTTTGGACAGCAGAGAGGTGCTGCCCTTCGCTTCCAGCGAGGAAGGACCAAGTACACCTTTTAGTAAGTTAAATTATCCTAATTAGTTCATTTTAATGTTTTTAAGATGTGGAATTCACTGGATGGAAACAACTCCAAGTTAGCTAGATTTGGAAAGATGTTACTATAACGTTAACATTAATATTAACATGTTCCACAGCTCTTAGGACTTCTTAACCTCCTAAAATAACAACATATAAATAATAAATTAACGTCCACTAAGATATTTTAAATCAACGTTAACGTTACACCTTTTAGTAGGTTCAGTTAACTTATTACTTAATACTATCCTAATTAATTCATTATAAGTTAATGTTATTAAGACGTGGAACAACAAACTATAAATTAACGTTAACATAATATTTACACTTTCCAGAACTAAGGACTATAATGTTAGCTAAGGTAACCTCTTAAAATAACAATAGATGAATAATAAAATCCACTTAGAGCAACAAAATCAAAACGAAAATGTTAGTTACAACATAAATGTAATTTTACCTGAAGTTATAAATATATTTTAAACAACTAACTTTATAGCATACGATTTTGGATTTTCTCTCTAAAACAGTTTTGTAATTTGCGAGTTAAAATGTAAACTAGACCAGAGAGGAACATAAAAATTATCCATGATGGTAGTTTGAGTTTTCTTTTTTGTGTATTTTCGTTTGTTTTCCAATAAACGTTATTTAAAAGAAAATACTAACGGTCGAATGTTCAGTGGGGATGACGTCATGAAAAGCCAAGTCTGGGACACCTGCAAGTAGATCAATCAGAAGAGCGCGTGGAGCTGTGCAGCTGGCAAAAGGGCGCGCGCGCACACACACAAAGGGGTGTGAGGACAGTGGCGCGAAAAAGGAGGCAGAGTTTGCTGAACACAGTCTACGGCTGAACAAGGTCTCCTATTTTTAATTACTTTTTTACGTTAACACCTTAATCATCTGTAATTCAAAATACTGTTATTACATCTGAGGTTTAGATTCATAATTAATAATAATAATTATGTCTGTCCAATGATAAGATTGTCATAGAACAATTTATGCATTGGGTGCAGCTCAAAGTGAAAACAGATAAAATGGTAGATGGTAAAATAACATGAATAAGATTTTATAACAAACAAAATAGCACACTTTAAGATAAGCCAAGAGTAAATAAGGTCTAACGTTAATAAAAATAGGCTATAATAGAATGTTTAGAGCTGAAAGAACAAGATGAATAATCAATCAACTGATAATGAGTCATTACTTTTACTTTTAAAGTAATTGATTAATTGAAAAAAAATGTTAATTAATTAAGAGAAAATGGTAAATTAATAAATGGGTTAGGGTTAGTTAATAAACAATCATCAGTTGCAACCCTAGTGATGTTATTATGTATATATTTTTAACATTTTAAATTGAATTATGAATGTGTATGGCCTGAACGTAAATGATTGGGTGAGAAACCTCCATTGCCCTGAAACACAAGTCAAGTCAATGAATAAGGGAATCTTTTAGCAGATTTTAGTGTTCAAATGTAACTTATATTGTCTTACCTTTCCTTCCAGATGCTCCTTACTTTGGTGAATATCGCCAGACATCACCTCTGCCTTTTATTCACTACCAAGTCAGGATGTCAGGTCCACACCCCAGCAGCTGCGCACCATGTGGAAACGTCCTGTTCAGAATGCCATGGTTGCCACCTGTGCCTGCTGGGCTTTACAACAATAGCCTCTGTGGACCCCTGATGTTCCCCCACTTCCAGTCGGGTGCTGTGCAATACCCACCTCCACCAAACCCTGCTGCTGTAAGTGGCTGTTCTCTTATATCCTAATAAAAGTATTGTACCATTAAGTTTGCAGGACGTTTTGGCTTCCTGGATGTGTTATGAACTTTATAGACTGACCTTTGTCTCAAAAAAAAAATCTTTGTCATTTCTTATTTGTGTCAGGATTGTGGAACAGTATTTTTCACTGTCCCACAGCCCTTCCAGGACGAGCTGATGTCAAGGCAGCCCCCTCTGTCCGAGCAAACTCAGCAAGACATACAACAACTGGATTCAAGCACATAATATGTGGAATAGAACCTGAGCTATTCTTTAGTTCCTGTGGCATCATTGTTCTGTGCCTTATTAATATAGTCATGTAGGGTTTCTTTATAAAGGAAGTCAGAACTCAATTGTCTGCATTTTAACTTTTTTTACATCATAAATCAGTTTAAAATCTGTGCTAACTATTTATTAATCAGTTATAAATTTGCACTTTGCTGTTGCAGCAGTGCAACATACTTGTCATATATTGTTTGCGTTATGTTTGCAAATAAAAATAAAAGTTGTGGGTTTACTTTTCATTTTTTTCAACATATTAATGCTATTAGGCATTTATTTATTACAGTTTTCACAAAACAAATTGACACTAGCTCTTACTAACCTTTAAAACGTTGCACCGCTTTACCACAAGCTGAAATTATGGCTGTCAGTACTACTTTGTGTTTCTGTTGTATTTAAAAAAATTCAAAAGACATTTTGGTAATATTTGCAGATTGCTTATCTAATTAAGCAAAGCAAGAGGAGCCTTGATTTTCACCAGCCAATTTTGTGTTGCCTTTGTAAACTTCATATATTATGTGGTTTATAATGGACTGGTGCAGAAACACTGAGGCTTACATTGTCCTGGTATCTGTCAGTGGTCATACTTGATGCACTAGATGTGATAGTGTTTGAGAATTTCTTCATTTACTTTGATATGTTAGTCCAGATGAGCCAACCCTCCCAAGATGTAAAATAATGTATGAAACATCATGTAGCACTTACTCAATCACCATAGCTATACTGCTCCCTTGTGTAGGGGAGGGGGGGTGCAATTCGCAACCCTCACCACTAGATGTCACTAGAACTTACACACTGAACCTTTAATGATTATGATAAGTCAGAAGTCTATCTTACAAGTTTAATGATTTCAGATGAATTGTGTGTGATGAATGTGCACCTAGTGAAAACACAACGCTCACTTTTTGACATTGAATAATGATTACTGCAGGAATAGTCATGGTTTAACTGTCTATGGACAGCTGTCAATCTTCATCTTAATTGAAAAAGTAAGGGCCTCTTATATTATGAATTAAGGAGTGGATTTTATGAGGTTTGCTCAATTTGAAGGGTTGTTCACCTCTTCAGATCCCTTTAAAATGTGCATATTATCCGTTAAATAATGTAATGTATTATAATCCTATAATTTATCCAATAATTATCCCTTCAAGGGATTTATAATGACCTCCCGTTTCCATTCTTTTCTTGCCTCCTTCTCTGCTCCCATCATCCCTCTTTCACTCATGTTTTGATCAAAAAGCATCAGATTATATACAATTCTGTATTTAGAATCAATATTTCAATTTTGAATTTTGAGTTTACTTTCTGAGGCACTTCGTACATTATGTAATAATGTCCACTAGGGGGAACAGGCACACTGTCAGTTCCCAAGACCTTCACTGGCCTGTTAGCGTGAGCTCACAAGTATTTCACCAATCCTTCCTGCTCCACTGAGAAAAACTAACTCTTGCAAACACCCTGGTGACTTGTATTAGTTCAAGGGTCAAGAAGGGTGTAGCATGAAATCCCCACTCATATTAAAAGAAAAAGAAAGTTATCGAGGTCTGTTATCACTAGTGGTTTCCTGAAGTACAATTTTTGGGTACTTACATGGTACTACATTTCAGAGGTTAATGTACTTTTTACTCCACTACATTTATTTAACAGCTTTAGTTGTTAGTTTCTTTACATACCAAGATTATACATTAAAGAACATACGATAAGCTTTTGAAATACAATGCATTGTTGTCATGGACTGTTTATTAACACAATGGTTCGCAGAGTTGTTTGCAGTTCCACTGTTGAGACATTTCCTCTCTAAACTCCTCAGATGGTAAAACTTAAATATTTTACAAAAAAGCAAAGATTAGAGATAATTTTATACAAATTTGTGTAGCAGAACTTATTTTCTTCTTTTGTAATCCATTAATAATCCCTCAGATCTATTTTGTGACTCTGGAGGGAGCCCGCACCCTTGGTTGTGAACCACTGGATGAAACTACCTAATGGTATAAAGTATAAAGTAATTACAGTGACAACAGTAAAAGTTTGTTCTTTAATTAATGCATCAAAATCAAGTAGGATTTTAAGACTTTCATTTTTGTGGAGTACCTTCACAGTAATGTATTGATACTTTTTCTTGAGTAAAAGATCTTGATACTTCTTCCACCACTGGGGATCACAGTAAACCTAAATATAGATGTAGAGCAGGTGATACAGCTCACTACAGTATATCACATTGACCCTGGTGGTTCTTTGCTGTTTACTGGTATTTGCCACCAGAGTGCTGGAGCTTTTGCTGTACAGTGTAACACCACGCCTCTGGCTTCTCCATGCTGGTGAAATTTAATAACATTCAAAAATGTTGGCATCGAGTTCACCAAGTACAGCTGCCAAGCCGTGAAGATTGTGTTTGTCCTCTGAATTCCTGAGAATACTTCAACCAAATGTAAACCACACGCTGCTTCATACCAACCCACAAAGGTCCAACTATCTTATCTACATCAGTTTCCCTGGTAACGCAGTCTAGTCCTGAATTGTATTTTTCTTTTGTTTTGATGTAACAAATAAACTTTATATTCCTATACTGATATAGTAGCCTCTGGTCCAGTTTGTTCTGGCACTTGTGTATGAAGCAGCGTGTGGTTTACAATTGGCGTTGTCGGCAGGATCTATACAGAGGCTTCCCTGGTAACGCAGTCTAGTCCTGAATTGTGTTCAACCAAATGTAAACCACACGCTGCTTCATACCATCGACCTTTGTGGGTTGGAGGTGGACTGAAACTCAACTTCCAAACTTACTGCCAGTTTCTGGAAGATCTGATATAGGGGACAGAGCCTTCAGCGTCGCAGCCCCCACCCTCTGAAACTCCATCTCTACAGAGACCCGAAATGCTCCCTCTCTGGACACCTTCGAAAAACTCCTAAAAACCCACCTCTTCACAAAGGCATTCAACCCTGAATGATTTTTATTGTTCTATTCTGTGTTTATTGTTCAAAACTCACTTTTCCTTAGTTAAACATTTAGATTTCAAGTTTAATTATATTTTGGATTGACTGAGAGTGTATTGTGTTTGTGCAACAATAAAATTTATAGGCCTGGTGAGGAATGTAATTCGCCTAATAATTGTGCATGCAGTGTAAACAAAGAGGATGAATGATGAATGAATACACTGTGAATATAATGGCTGTGTAACTGAAGGTATAAGGGAATAAGATAATTGATTTGTACTGATGCTGTAATGATAATAAATGTGGGTAGCAATATAGAAAGAGTACCATCAGTACCCTCATATAGAGTTGATCATTTTAATACTGCTTTTATGACAACTATTTTACTAGCTATTTTATTGTCATTTTATCAATGCATGGTTCTTATCATATTTTGAAGTATTGAGATTTTGATATAACACTGATTTTGATATTACAGTGATCAACCTCTTATATGGATAAAAAAGCTTGAGACAGAACTATTCCTATACAAATGCTGTTTAAAGAATTTGCTTATATTATCAAGCAGTCTGCTTACAGTCTTTTGGGTCTTTTTATACATGACAATGCATGGCAAAATCTTCTATGAATCTTTAATGACCATGTTTGTTTTCAAACTCTGCTACCAGTTTGGCAATGATAGCCTTCAGTTTATTTTCAGGACTGTTAAAAATATTGAAACCCCAGCCAAGCTGTGGCTCAGGAGAAAGGTAAAGTACAAAGTACTGAAATAATAACCTATTTTGTATTTGTACCTGAAGCTGCCGTACCTGATCCATGATGGCTTGAATGTCCTCCATAACACAGACCAATGTTCACTTTGAGGTTTAGTCGTTAAGCTGCTCCTCTGTTGGTCTTGATTGCAGCTGCCACCACTGTTTTTTCCCCACTACGCCTCACTATGCCTATCACTATATAACTTTGAGCCAGAAACAAAAACAAAAAAATACGCGAACATACAATTTAACAGCCAATAAGCAGCCTCTGTATAGATCCTGCCGACAACGCCAATTGTAAACCACACGCTGCTTCATACACAAGTGCCAGAACAAACTGGCCCAGAGGCTATTTTCAGGACTGTTAAAAATATTGAAACCCCAGCCAAGCTGTGGCTCAGGAGAAAGGTAAAGTACAAAGTACTGAAATAATAACCTATTTTGTATTTGTACCTATCTCTGCATTTCACATTATCATTTGTTTTTTTCCAAGTTCAGCAGGTAGTTAACACCTCAACCAGTAAATCCACTTCTTTCAGAACAACTAATATCAAAAAACATGTCACCCCTTGACTCTGCTTGCACGATACGGGTGTAACACACACACACACACACACACACCACATGCTTGTCTGGCTCATGCAAGCAGCGCTGAAGAAATTCTTAGCTTTAGAACTGCTGCCACAGAGGCTACCAAGTCAGCCAGTTATGTAACTCTGTGAACAGTGAACACATAAGCAGCTTAATAAAGACTGTGTTTGATTTTACCGAGTGCTGAAGATGCTGCAAACTCTTCACTGCTTTATTTCTGATCTAGTCCTCAGCCTTTTCAGACCAAGCATTAGTAGTGGTAAAAGTATTCAGATCCTTTACTTTACTTTAGTATTGCCAGAAAAATGTACTTAGAATTAAAGTATTACAAGGCCAAGTGTACGGGACTGCTCTGCACCACTTTCCTTACCGGCTGGCAGTGCTTGACTTGCAGTGCAGGATATGGCTTGAAAAGTTTTGCTTTTCTTTGGAATCTCCACCCTTCTGATTTTCCCTGCAATGTGGTAATAGAAGAATCTGCTGTGACAACAGGTGTGGTAGTAGCAATGATTTAAAGATACAAGAAGTGTTATGTACACCAGTGGTTCTCAAACATTTTTACATCAAGGAACCCTAAACTGAAACAAATTAGACCAGGGTCCCCATTTAAGAAGATTTTGTCCCTACTTTAAATTTGTTTACTTAAGTTACATTTTCAATGTATTTTTTAGTGTGGCATTAATACTTAAATAAAGGATCTGAATACTTTCTCTAATACTGGAAAAGGTTGTGACAAATAGTAGTTTTCTTGTCTCTACTTTCTTAATCAATGGCAAACGTTTTGCAAGAACCATTGCTTGTGAAATCCACTTAAAATGTTGGCACAAATGAGAGTGATTTACTTGGAATTTCCCTGTGAGAAAGAAAGTGATCAGACAGGGTTGCTATTGTATCAGTGGAGTCTCATCTTACACAAAACCTGATAACAAATGCATAATCTCTTTTCGACTACAGTTGGCTTGTTTACCAAAGAAAACACACCCCATGTGAGATAGATATTCCATGCTCACTTCTTGGGATCTAAACATGCATTTATGATTATAGATCTATGATGCTGTTTCAAAGGCCAGTTCTGTTTTGCCAGTCTGCAAACTTTGGGGTCAAAATGTAATGGTCAATTCATGGAAATAAGCCATGACTTAATCATTATGGTTACCAGAGGTGTGTGAAATATTATTACCAAAAGTTTTCCTTTTAACATTCAACTCGAGTAAAAAAGTGTAATTAAAATGTATGCTGTCAATTAGCATAAAACTTATTGTCTTAGCAGCAATAAAGAGTGGTACAGCAATGACATTTACTCTTGTTTCCACTGGGAGAGAGATTGATTTGTGGTGATCAACCCCGGGAGGCAGCACTGAGCAGTTAACGGTAAAACTGCGCAAAGTCAGGGAGTCAGACATCTTGTCAGATGTTTGAAAATGATACATATACACTCATCTACTGTCCAGAGAAGTCTGGTGAGAAGTGGTCTTCTTGAAAGACTTGCGTCTAAAAAGCCATACCATATACAACGCCAAGCGATTCCGCTGAGAACATAGGATCTGGGGTGAAGTAAAGTGGCAGCAGGTGCTCTGGACTCAAGACTCAAGAGTCAAAATTTTAATTATTTGGCTGTAGCAGAAGGCAGTTTGTACTGATGGAGAGCAGTACAAGAATGGGCATCTGCAGGCAAAAGTGAAGCATGGTGGAGGTTTAGGGCTGCATTTCTGAAAACGGAGTTTGGTCAGAATGAATGGTCTACCATCAGTGAGGCAACTGAGAAAACATCTTCAGCTTCAAGACAAACAAGAAGCCCTGGAAGTGATGGTATGGCCCCACCAGAACCCTGATCTCAACATCATTGAGTCTGTCTGGGATTACATGAAGAGAGAGAAGCAACTGAGGCTGCCTAAATCCACAGAAGAACTGTGTGTAGTTCTCCAACATGTTGGGCAAAGCTACCTGCCGAGTTCCTTCAAAAACTATGTGCAAGTGTACCCAGAAGAACTGATGCTGTTCTGAAGGCAAACAGTGTTCTCACCAAATATTGATTTGATTTAGATTTTCCTTTTGTCATTCACTTTGCATTTTGTTTGATAAGGATTAGGTCTGTTTTAAAAGCATTCTTTACAGCATTTGTTTCCACAACTAAAATGTTTGCATGGTTTTGCATTTCTATCATCTTAGAAACATATCAAAATTACAATCCATATTAACTTTTAAAGACACAGAGACCATTTTACATGCCTTCATCTCATCACACCTGGAATAACAAAAGCCTTATGAACTCAGCTGGCAGCTTTCAACCAGAACCAAGAAACATGATCACATCACTTCTGTTTTAGTAAGTTTAAGAATAGATTTTAAGATTTTACTGATTACTCTCTCAGCTATATCTCTGACCTCTTAGTACCGTACAGCACATACTTTTTGCAGAGGTCTTTTGTCTGTTCCAGCAGCCCAGCTGAAAACTAAAGGGGACAGAGAGTTTGCAGTCAGGACCCTGAGGCTCTGGAACATCCTGCCTGAGGAAATCAGTTCAGCTGAGTCAGTGATCTCCTTTTAAGACCTTTTTTAAAACATACTTTTATTGGAGAGCCTTTTCTGATTTTACTAGTCTTTACTTTCACTTTAGAGCTTCAGGGGTGCAAGTTACATTACGTTACACACAGAGCCAGGCTAGTTGTATCCAGGTGTTTCTGCTCTTTATGCTAAGCTAACAGACTGCTGGCTTTACAGACGTATATGAGAATGATATCGATCTTCTCATCTAACTGTAAGCAAGAAAGCCAATAATTCCCAAATGTTGAACTTTTCCCTTAACATCCATGTCCCATATGTACACACATACACATTATCCTACTTACAAAGCATTAATTTTTCACCGGGAATATTTAGGGAACAGGTACAAGTTACATTGATGTCTTACTGAGTTCAATATATTAAATAAAGTAAAACAGTATTTAAAATGTCACACAACTGTTCTCCTTTATCCCATGCTTTATTCACCAAGTGTTCAGCTATCGTACCTTTATCAGGGTGGTGTCAACTTGATGAAGGCAAGACTGAATAAAGATAAAGAATAAATGTAGATAAATGTGGACGTTAACGATTATGGAAAGGATTAGTTTTACATTCGTTCTTCTTCTGCTGAGCTCTTTTGACATGTATAATTAAGCAGTGAGCAAACAGCTCAATGTCAGGGTGCCCAGCCAGCAGGAAAGCTGTCGGGACTTTTGTTTACCATTGATGCATGTAAAGAGAAAGGCTGGGTGTGCCTGAGATAACACATGCTGATTATACCTGTCCAGTGTGGTCCAGGAATGCAGAAAATTATGCATACTGTTTGAGTACATGTGGCCCAGATTAAAGTGTTGATGATTTCAACAGTCAACACAGTAATGCTCATTGACATACATGCGTACATGTTGAGTAGGAGTGTGTGTTTTAGCAATCTTTCTGAGAATCACATTTAGCCTTAGGGTTGTAGTGTCACATTTTTGTGCAGCCAGAGCTCAACTGGTTGTCACTTGCTCAAGGAGTGAGTTTCGGATTAGGACAAGTGACAACTGGGATAAGGAGTAGGTAAGAGACATAGTTTGCATGCAAGCAGTGGAGAGCTTGGTAAGGAAAGCACGCTGGCAATAGAGTCTTTTATTTTTAAATAATCAGAACAAAGACACATAATCTTGCCAATTTATTTGTAGATGCTTCTAAAGAAAAATGGACAGAAATTAATGACAAGGCAGTCAGGGGGCTCTCAGAGCACATTGAGCTGGGCGTGGTGCTGACAAGAATGGACAATGGAAACACTATTAAAAAACATTCCTGGCCCGGTGCATTTTTAGGCCAACGGGGAACAGACTGAGCAATATCCTGCAGGACATTCAACTATGTGGAGAGCTAACGGAAGAAATCTTTTGCTCTTAAGTAGGCAATGAAAGACATATGACTAGGGTTATGCTTCGTGCAACTGAATAGGAAGTTTTTTAAATGGTACAGTTAGGTAGATTTTATTGTTTTCAACATAGTAAAATTACTGAAATGATATATGTCATCAGCATTTGAACCTTTACTTGTCTTTTTAAAGTTGTTTCTTTCAACTTGAAACTTGAGAAAGCAGATGTGATTGATTACAAAAGGTGGCCAACACAGAAACACAGTAGCTCAAAATTATATGTTTGTGCTCAGTTTGTATATTGTAGAACAAAACTAAGTTATTATCAGTTAACCTCTCTATTATTTCATTTTTAGTCTTTGAGAATTCTGAAAATACTTTCAGAACAGCAGTAAGTGTTGTTAAACATCAGTTTCAAACTCAAACTCAAAAGGTTTGTCCTTTATGCGAAATATCTGCTTAGGGGTTCATTTAGGAGCGTTGCATTAAGCCTCTTAGGTTGTCTTCTTGCTTAAGTGTTTATCCTAAGGTTTTCATGGTAGTCACTGTCATGGTTATGCTTCACTCACATCATCATCCTTCAACGTTACTTGACAGCATTATTGTCAGCATTAATTAGCTTCTCCAAAACAGACAACAAAGAAAATACAAAAGAAAAAGAAAGCCAAACTAATGAAAATGTTATTCTCCTCAAAGAATATGGAAAGTGCAAGCACATAATCCAAAGTCAATTTAACCCAGTCATAACAAATGTGCCCAATGTGGCAGGATTCAATGCGAGAAATCTTGGTATGAAACGAACCATAGATGAAGTAATGAAAAAATATAAAAAATATTACCTTGACAGTAAGAAAGGGGATAGCCAAACATCGACAGGAGTTGATATAACCTGGTGAGACAGATACCACGCCCCAGGGCCTTCTTGGTGACCTCTGGAAACTTTAACCATGTCTCTTGCCAACACTGTGGCAAACTTCCCACAGTTTGTGGAGTTCCCCACTGAGACAACAAAGAAATGTATTTACTACACTAATGTCAAAGTAACATACAAGTAACCAATTACCTCATTTTAGCAGCCGACGGTCGCTAATTAAGTTAACATTTGACACAGTAGATTATCATCATCATCTTAAAATGTGGGTTGACATCAAGGTTGTTGTAGTAGTTGGTTTTATTCCTATACCTTTTAGAAAGAACCTTCTTGGTCACCTTAGATAACTTCTCATACTCTACAACTCACATTATATGTGGTGTACTGCAAGGTTAAATTTTATTTATTACAGCCTCACAGCCCCATCTTGATCACAACCTGGTTCACCTTTTGCCACAATATAAGCAGAAACCTTGTCCAGCAGAAACCTGTGACCACCAGGGCAGTCAGAAATGTTCACCAAAGGCAGGCGAGAAGCTTTTTTGAGGCCACAAACTGGGAAATACTGACTATGGTAGACACTGACAGTTTCACACAGTGCATCACAGCATGCATCAACTTCTGTGTGAACTGTAACCTGTTTCCCAAACAACAAGCCCTTGATCACCAGGGCCATTAAGGCTACCTGGAATTAAAAAAACCTTCAGGACAGAGAGGAGTTCAAACTTATTCAGAGAGAGCTGAGGTCAATGTGGGACACCAGGGAAATGTGGAGAGGCATGATTAGCATCACTAGCTGTGATCAACTAAACGGCACTAGCTGGACCGATGAGATTAACGTGTTTTATAACAGATTCGACCCCCACCCACCAGCCACCCCTACTCCCACACCTCTCAACTCACCATGAAACCACCCTACATTAGCCCAGTCTCTCACCCAAAACTCTAGAGCAGAGGATGCTGTCTAACTTGTTTAGCATCCTGAACAACATCACCCACCACCTCTACGACATGCTGGTGGCAAAGAGAAGTCTTCAGCCTTATACTGAAGACTGATACTACTTAGGCATTCCACCAAGTAATACAGGAGGTCATTGCAGCTGGTGGCTTCAGCCTGCTGAGGTTCTTACCTGACTTATGGCACAGTGCACAATACATCTTTTTAACTTAAAAGTTTTAATTACATCCATTTTCGCACACCATGCACACTTGTGTGCACATGCCCTGTGTATTTTAACCAGAGGGAGGGATTGATTTTGATGATCTTAGCTTCTTCCTGAGAAACAAATTATCTTTTATCTGCCCAAGCCTTTGTGTTCCAGCTGAATGGAAGGAGACAGGATGTTGGCAAGTAAATAGTAAAAGTGAAGCGAAAAGCTGCCAAGCGTCATTACATTAGCCTATTCAAGTTTGTTCAAAATAGCTGTGATATATAACTCTCAACATGTAGAGACGCATGACAACACACTTATTTAGACAAAGCTTGTGTGGCTCAGCACTACATTTATTAATTAAATCACAATGGTGGCACCACGTCAAACCCAGTTTCGTATTGCTGTTAATCCACTGATTTCAATTAATTTGTTTTCCTCAAAGCAAAAAATCAAAATGTCAAGGTGGGACTGGCCTTTCAACCTCTTAAAAATGTTTGTCTGGTTTCCAAGTTACATAATTGTGTGTTCTTACATGTCAATAAAACTTCCCCCGCTTGTGATTTTCACAGATTCTCCCTCCCTTCTCAGAGGTTTGTGGCTACCACACCCAGCTGTTACTACAGCACCTTTATTTAGCTGATTCTGGAAGATAAACGAGAGAAGACAGTTTACACGTAAAATAGTTTGAACAAGATAAAGAAATTCCTTGGTAGCCAAAACCGCATTGGCTGGATTGTGATTGTGTAAGATTGTAAGTAAGTAAGTAATTAAGTAAGATTGTGATTGTGAGAAAATGAATCCCCATGATTGTCATTTGATCTTTTATCTGTTTCATCACATGTCAGGTTGTTCTTGATGTGACATTTTCCTATGCATTCATTAGGTAACCACAAGGTTGATAATCATCTATTACTCCTTTTGTCATAACGATATGTA
>NW_024040983.1:0-14945 GCF_014851395.1 Micropterus salmoides
GGTGATTTGGACAGCAGTGGTTGGTTCAGAAGTGCATGGAGGCTGCTCTCAGATAGGGACTATCGAAGAGCCGGCTGCAAGCAAATGGCTCTGTTCCAAGATGGTCACCTAGCAACCAACTTAATCATGAGGTGAACTTCCCCGCTGAACCCCCTGCACGCCCCCTTTCATAGGAAAACATGTCAAGCTGCCTTATAACGCAAGAGTTATGCTGCTTTGTTATGGTATTTTGACACTGACTGTCTTCCATCTCAGGAAATAATTCTTTCAAGGAAACTTGTTTTTAGAAGACTAGTGTCCTGATTGTTTGAATAGTTTTGGAAGTATACTTGCTTACTCTGCATAGTGGCGGCGTCAACTTTAAACAGCAGCAGGTTTAAAACTTCGGAACACCCAAAAATGTTCGAATGTGATGTCTCATACCAAAGTGACCACAGAGGCAAAATCAAATGTTGTGATTTCATCGCTCTTTAAACCACAGTATCGATATCACTCTCAAGTCTGTCCATCATTTAGCCTAGCTTAACATAAAGACTGGAAACAGCTTGCCAGGCTCTGTCCAAAGGTGACCTCATATCGTTTGTTCTCGTGCTCTCGTGAAAAAGCACATACGTGTATTTCCCAAAATGTTGAACCAGCAATAGAGCCAAGATTATCTAAATAAAAGAAGGGGGAAACAATGTACTATTAATCAGTAATTCCCACTTGTGGCTGCAGTAAAAGTTATATAGCTTTGTTTTAAGAACAGATTTTGATTCTTAAATACCGGGGTGTTCTGAATATGAGATTCCTTCGTCACAGCCCCACTTTGGTGAGACTAAATGTGTTGCCAAGTTTTAAGGACAAAAGATGCAAAGACATCTTTTTCTAATGAGAACCATACATCACATTGATAAAGGAGCGAGACACTATTTCAGGGTGAGTGACCAGTGGAGAAATTACAAATGGCAGTCCATTTGTTCAAACTGGAGCACCTCTCTGATGAGGGAGCAGATGTCCTTGCTTTGAATCCTGCAGCCAAATCAAGAAAAAGAGAAGAAAAAAAAACAAACGTCATCTGCTGGGTCTCAGCTGGCAAAGGCACTTCAAAGTCCAGTTTGAAATATCTATTTTGACTCTTGACTTCGTTGTGAAAGGAGAAGAATTACTGGCACAAGCTGCAGCCTATTTCGACTAATTGGAGTTAATTACAACATTTTTTAAAAACCATTTTGTATGAGACAACCCTGACAACAGCCAGTGTCCATACGCTACGGAAAAACAAGAACTATATTGGCACATTGGTATCAGAACCCATAATTAATCTAATTAATGAGGTCTTTATATTTAAATGATGTACTTACTTAATGTATGAAATCAGTGGTTCTTTTAAACCACATGGCTCTGTACATTTTCAATGTCTGTTCCTGCTTCTTTTGTTTTGACTAGATATGAAACAGGGATGGAAACCCGTCACCTTGCATATATGACGTAAGGTTGAGTTCTAATTTGGCGAATGCTAGTCATCACTATTTGGACGTAACATTATTTCCATGGGGTCTAACATTAGCTACTGTACTTGTTAATCCGAATTTTATTTGTAGATACAGTAATGTTACTGTTATTACCATTTTGCCAACGATGACAACACAAGTTGAGCTCCTCATCCAAAGTGGCAACTTAATGTTAACATTCAGTTTTTTTAACGTTGAGATAATATTAGCTAGGCTTAAACTGTCATAATCATAACAAAACTAAACTATTTGCTTTTGGATTTGTTTTGGAATATCAGATCAGTTTCTGAGACCACCAGACTCCGTTAGGGGATTTGCATTTTGTCACATTTTTCACCCCTGATGTGTTTGCATTCCTGTGTTAAGTTGCTCAGTAGCCTGGAAAAACTGTTTCAAAACAAGTGAGCTGGTTGTTCTTCAACATAGAATTTTAAGAAGCTTTTTAGACATTTGTGTGACTCTTCACTCAGCAAACACACTGAATCAAACACTGTACTATACCCTTTCTTGTTCTGACAGCTATCAGCTACATTCCAACAGGATGTGTAATGTGGTAGGTTGTACAGCTTCACTTCAGCTTTACTGCAAGGGGATATCAATGGGGTTTTTAAAATTGGCTCCTCCCATTGTAGATAGTAATTTAAATTTGTCCCTGGACCCCTGCAGCAGGCTCAGCAGGAAGTTTTGAAACCCAATAAGCACCCACCCCTACAGCTGCTCTCACTACTGATCAGACCTACACATACAGTACATACATATCATAAATACACCTACACTAGATGAACAGCACACACATTCTTAACTAAGCAGTTTTGGAGTGTACATCTGCAGTCTTCGGTGTGCTTAAAAGTGGTTGAGTGGAATTTAGAAGCAATATTTTTAAGATTTAAATAAAAAAAGTTTCATCATCCCCAAGATTCGCCTTGATTTAATCATTGTCATTATGTTCTAATGCAATCACAATCTTCCATAATGACCCAATATTGCTTCCAGTAATCCCACTGAGTCTACATTCTTGATGGGGTGTGTAAATGCCCATGACGACGGTGCTGCAATTGTGGAAGAAATTTTCTTCGTGTGTCAGGCTGAGAGTAAAACAACTGTAATATATATATATATATATAGTGTGTGTGGATCTAAGTCATATATTACTATGCATTTTCAATGGATATTATTTAACAGTTAAATACTTATGTCACGGCCTGATTTAGGTAACCAGGTATGGCTCTTAAAGTCCAGTGCATGTGAGGCAAGGAGTCCTCCAACCTTGCAGATCCTAATGGATTACCTGCAGATAAAGCAGCTTAGAGAACACGTTCTGCAGGTTAAATAGGTGAGTTCAGACCACGGCCTCCTTGGTTATTGTTCTCCTTCAATGGGATTAGCTCAAACAGGCAACTGTTTATTTAGCAACATTGTGCAAAAACTCTACTCCTATCTCCACAAAACCAGCACCTGGCAGATAATTTCCCCTGGCATGTGTGTATGGTCTGGCATATTGATTATGTCGTAACCAAGGGGATGATCCTCTTCTCTGTGCGCAGTGTTCATGAAGAGAGGACTAGCTGAATGTAGCTGTATACGCAGCCTGTTGTAAGAGTCTGGCAGAAAGTGAATATTTGAAAACATACACACAAAATGTTACACAATACTCTTTCATGCAGCTTGCCGTATAATGTCCAATTGAATCCACGATGCAGCACAGAATGTAAAACAAATTTTTTCTACATTGGTAACAAGTTATGGCACAAAACCACAAGGCCTAATTAGAATATCTCTGCAGCTGGTCTAATCAGATTAATTCCATTGGGAATATGCAGGTCATTATACCAGCGTAATTGTCTTTTATTTTTAGTGAGGTAGATCTCTACGTTATACTAGGGTGCCTCACCAATACTTGTTGTCTTGCAGGCAAGACAGGAGGTGGGACCTTCCGTTTATAAGGAAACACTGGCATGAATATCAGCAAACAGGCTGCAAGGCTATTAAAACGAGGAAAACAAAAAGTCTTCACTATATCCCTTTCTCACGCCCGATGGTTCAGCTGTATGTTCTCCTAACCCACTTCTTGCTCAGTGGTTGACTGTGGTCTGCAAAAGTAGATGTTGGGTTGGTTTCATGCAGGGTTTCTTGGGAGGGGCAAACTGATGTATGGTAAACCTCCGAAGCTTACACTGTGCAACTGACTCGACTCTACAGGGACTGTTCGTTGACATCCCGTCCCTGTCACAGACTCAAAAATGCTGGCAGACAGAGAAAGGATAAAAGACTTGATGTTTGTATGACCTTCTTTTCACACTATGCTGGAAGGTCCTGTGCTCGGTATTTAATGTCAATGTGTGTGTTTTGTTTGTTTGGTGGCCACACTTCACACCACAAAGGTCTGTCCTCCAGTTGTGCATGTTACACTCTGGTCTTGAGAAAGCCTTGACTCATTGCTCTAGTCGTGAGAGCTCCAATAATAGAGATTAAATTGTCAAATGGACCAAATCTGTACAGAATACACAACTGTGAATGTGACGTGTTGAAGTTAAACAAAGTTGTATCAGTATTCTACATTAAGATTGAAATTGCTAATAAGACATTATCTATGGTTCTTGCTCCCTGCGGCATCATGTCTTAAGTGGTTCACTGTCCCAGATCCAGAACAGCAGTTAGAGGACACTAAATTTTAAATTTGTAAAGTTATAGAGTTACAGAGTCCTCCATCTCTCCTTAAAAGAAGACTAGACTTGATGTGGACTTTGGAACTTAATCTCTGAGATGAAATCAAGATTGAACATTATTTCCAAACAAGAGACTCTTTGTTCCCAATATATTTAGCTCTATTCTGACATTTCTGATGAATGCGAGGATTAGTTTGCAGGCATGGGCCCACACAGAGGACTATCAGAGCCTCAGACAAGAAAACTACCAACCATTGTGCCCACACATCGCTGCTTACGGAAGGCCTGAATCTGCACATGAGAATACTCACTCTAACACATGCACAGTGATGAATCTCGCAATCTGTGCACCCACACAGATGGTTGCTTTTTTTTTTTTGTAATCCCTCTGTCTCTGGTGCATTCCAAGCATGCAGATGCTGCATTCATTAATTTGTTAGTCATTTGTTAATTCTGTCTGGAAAACCAGCCCATGTCTCTAAGTCCGCTACAAGTCAGACTACCAATCGGGATGAATCACCTCCCCCTCCCACCAAACTTGAGTTCTTGTTCATGACCCTTACTGTATGTTGGAAATCTGTCTCCACATCCATCCCATCTCCTGTCTATTTATATCAATGGTTGTTGACTGTTGTGATCATGTATTGTGTGAGGGAAAGACCTTTTGACAGCAGACCAGCTCTTCAGTTTCAGGCAGGGTTCTATAATAAAACACTGACCCAAATACCCAGGGTATAAAGAAAGCATTATCTTTACCAAGCTACAAATCATAACTTTGTCTGACATCAGATTTGCTACAATTCATAAACACAGCATCAGTTGTGTCCAGTTTTATATACAACCCTTTTTTTTTTGCTCTGTGGTAGAATGGTAGCCAGTCGTCTGTACACTGTATCCATGACAACTGAGTACTCAGTGATCTGTATTCTGTACTTCACTTAATGTCAAATTTAGCCAAAGCCAGACAACACTTTTTGTGAAATAAAGGTTAGTCTCTTAGATATTGTGATGTCATGAATTTGACATCAGCGCATTCAGAAACACACACATGCTCGCGTCCGACAATGATACTCTGAGACAAAGCCCTTATCCTTCATCCTTCCTTTCACACTGATTATGATTTAACAAAGGGAGTAGCATGGTCTGTTTCTACATAAGTGGTTTTGGATGTACTTTGATATAATTTGGGGTACAAGTTGTTAATGGTGACTGATTGCATATCCAGTAAAAGGGGAGATTTTCTGGCAGGACATAAAGTGGCATCACATTCGTAATGTGTTGTTGTTCCACTACATCATACCACAGCTGGATTTTATGTCAACACTAGGAACAGAACATGAATAAAGAGCATGAAAACATCAATCAGTGTGAAAGTTTTTTTGTGGCCTCAGACCACTCTACAACATTCTGCATCCATTTGCATCTTAAAGACCGGAGAAAAGCAGATGTGGAATGCAGAAAAAGGAGAGAAGCACTTTCATGGTAATGGACACTTGTGCACCACCACTTACTCCACTCTTATTATCCCTTGAGATGCTGTAGCTAAGAAACCAAATTAGCAGCTCATCAGTGGCTTTGGTTAATGCCACTGAGCCCATATTAGGGATGAAAGTGCTTTTTCTCTTCCTGTGTATCTCTGTCTCTCATTCATATTAGAAGTAGTAATGGTTATGAATAATCAAGCTTTAGCACATTTTTCAAATGTAACCATCTTCTGTATGCAGGCTTTCGTGGAGGTGAGTTTTTTTTTTTTTTTTGGAAGAATGACCTTTGAGGACTGGTCTGTCTACACTTAATTTTATTCATATGGCAAGTTATGTGTGAGTTCAGTATCACACATGCTTCTGAATATGTCGGTACACTAGTCTGTTCCAATTCCAGTAGCTGAAAATGTCACAGTGTGATAATAATGGGTCAACTGCAAATGAACTAGATCTCACTGAAAGTTGTGAGACTGAGGTTTCCAAAGCTCACATCATAAACTCGGAAACCTTGTGGTCCACGGACAAAACTCTCTGTAAGAGTATGGCACGTAGTCTGTTATACCCAGCAAAATATAACAATAGTCTCTTTGGAAAAAGAAATAAACATATAAACATGGACTCTAATTTAATAGACTCTAAACACGTGCCCTCATCACTAACCTAGAAATCTAACTGCCGGTGGCCGAATCAGTGTTTCTGACAGGGGACTGGACACACAGCTGATGTCTTTATCTCATGTCCTTTCATACTTTGACATGCACAGCGTGATCGCCTCTTTGTAAGGCAGTATGTGTGCTGCTGTTCTTGACACTATATACATGAAATAATATAGACATTGAAAGAAAACCTCCAGTCACATGGAATTGGTCATCAGATACATGTTCACTACAGTCCGTAACATGTGACACATGTGAAGGAGTTATTTGTACTTGCGACTGATCGTCATTGTAGAGAGCCGGGGGAAGGGAGGTAATGTTCCGAGAATTTTTTTAAAAAATATTCTAGAAAAACTTCAAGTAATTTATAAAACAAGACAAGATTCAGTGCAGACATAGAGAAGTGGTGGGGCTTTCAGACAGTTAGGCAGAGCACCACAACAAAGCCAAAGTTTAAGCATGTCACATCTTAGTAATTTATAATTGTCTGCAGTTCTTCTGCTAATTTCTTTATGCTTTTGGTCTTTGAAGTATCTCAAAATACTGGTTGGTGAAAGGAGCTTAGCTGTGACGGCTCTGCATACCCTACTTTAATAGAGTACGGAGGCATATCTGAAAACTAGTATTTTGTAAGACTTTTTTCTCGTAAACGTATGACTTTATAATCTCAGAGAATATTTGTGTTTTTTTCTTGTAAATTTGTGATTTTTTTTCTCTGAATATTATCCCCTCCCCTTGTTTCGTAATTTGTTTTTCCTACAGTGGCCCTAATTCGCTGTTGTGTGCTGCACAGTATGTAATTTAAACTGGGAGGTCGGATTCTCTTTTTTAGAAATCATTTCATCACTGAACTGTCACACCAGCGGCTCTGTGAGTACAGAGTGGTCCTTTGAACTAAATGCTAACCTCAGCAACCTAAATGCTAACCTCAGCAACCTAAATGCTAACCTCAGCATACTAACATGTTCACAATGACAGCGTTGACATACTGATGTATGTCAGCTGAGGCTGATGGGAATGTCATTAATCTTGCATTTATATTACATTATAAACCAAAGCATTGAACAACAACGAATGTCTGTACAAAAGTTTGTGAATTCAATTAACCTAGGGATGCTGAGATTTTTCACAGGAAAAGTGAAACAACAGAAATGATCATCTGCTGGCACTAAAGTTATGGGAATCACCAAGGTCAGTGGGATTAATCCTCTGGTGACCATGAATGTCTGTAAACAATTTCATGGAAATCCATTTAGTAGTTGTTTAAATCTCTCAGTTTATTTCAGTCAGTGATTTTCAAATCCCTATTAACCAATATCTACATGCAAACGCTGAATGTGTACTCAAGGGACAAGATTTTTGTATCGTTTGTGGATGATAGCTTATGGATTCTGAAATTGCTATTGCTAATTGGACTGTAAACAATGACCAGCGCAAAATGTTTATTTAAACTGAAACGGTGGTGCCTTGAGCATCCGATTGTGTACACAACTGCACTGCAATTCACTTTTTAATATGGCTGTGTTTATACAGTCTGTGGTTTATATACATGTTGCTAAATGGGTAACACCTCTGATACACCCACCAAAGGAGAGAAAACATACCTCTATGCTCATTGTGCACCATTGCAATTATTTTCATGTTTATACAAGTTAGCAACTTTCAAAAAAACTAAAAAATGTTCCAAATGTATTATATGTTATGTTATTATGTGTTTTTGTGAGATGTGTGCTCAGCTGGGGATGAATATAGTAATTGAATGAAACTGAAGTGACTAAGGCCACCACTTTCTTCACCTCAAAGATGAAAACCTTATATCTAAAAAATTTAATAAAATGAAGTGAAATGAAATAAAAGGACAGTTTCTATCAAGACAACAATGCATATTTGAATTGTATTATCAGTGTTTTACAGTCTGTTGCTTATTATGAGCACTGCACGTGTCAGTTTAAATGCCTAAAGAACTACATTACCCAGAGAGATCTGCTGCAGTATAAATAGTACCGAAAGGGGCGTTCCCTCAGTGACATGTGGAGGAGGTAAGAAGCGGATTGTTGCCGAGGACGCGTTCAGCTGTCAGAGATAACGCAACTCAGCCTGCTCTTACCTGGAGTTTCACTACCATGGACTTAACCGAGGATAGCGCTGTGGAAATGATCCTGCGCTGACCCACTTCCTCACGCGGTCCTTTCCCTCTCTGTCTTTGACGCCTTCTTTCATTTCTGTCAGGTAAAGTCCTTATCTGTCTGTAGCTTTTCCAGCTAGGGCATTGCTCATTGTAACACTGAGCTGAAAGCATCCCTGTCAAGGAAATAGCCCACGCGCTCGTTTGTTGCTGTTGTTTTGCTGCAGCTCGCGCGATTAAAAAAAAACCAAACAAAAAAAGAATGAGGCGACCCAGTTTTTATTGGAGCTAGCAGAGGTGTTAGTGTCACATTTGGCGTCTCAGAAAACGTGCGTAAGTGTGTCACAGGGCGTTCAAATTACTTTACATATTGTGGAACCAAATATAAACTTTACGTAGTGTAGGTGTCACAGATGAGTGGAGTGGGACATCTGAGTCTAGGTAGCCTGAATATGACCTTCAGCTTCATACGCACAAATCAATTTTATAGAAATAAACGTAGCTATATTTAATGAAAAATGTCGTATTTTGTGCTTTTCTCCTTTAAATGATATTGCTTGATTGTACAGGGCCGCATACTTTTGAGTCTGTGTCAAAGTCCAAACTAAAATGATCTTTGACAACAGAAAGAGGACAGACTACGTTGACCACGTAACCTATTTTGGGTTAGGGATATTGTTTTTTGTCCCCCACAGGCTTCTCCTGGAAAGAGACTAAAGAGTGGAGGCCTAATTTTAATATTTGCATGTGTTGGTTTCCCTCAGGCATGGCACAGTGCACAGAGGAACATAATTTCATTTTCTTGGCAGGAATATTTTATTGTTTCAGAACTAGTAATTCTGTGTCTAACTTGAATACTCAGTTAAGTTGAATACTCAGTTAAGTTAATTACTCATCCATGGTATTATGTCTTTTTGTTTTAAATTAAAAGGGACATAACTCATGTTAACAAAATGCACGTGGACACATTTACACAAAGATTATCACTATAGCTCAGTTATTTGTGTGTAATGTAAATAATGTTAATCTTATTAATAAGCTAATAATATTAATATTTTCAAATCTTTTCTAATCTCCACAATTACTACTTACGGTCTTACAGTAGGTGGTGCTCTTAGGATGGGCTTAAAAAATTCAGATGGTCTGGAACCCGCTGCAAACTCCAGCAGCAAAGTCAGTGCCATAAAAGTAATAATGGATCCTTGTAGGTGCTGTTTACAATTCCTTTTCAGCTAAATCAGCTACTGACATCGCGTGTGTGCACAAACATGACACTGTAACAAGCAAATGTTTAGTATTTTACTTTATGAGTGATGTATACGATTGATGCATTATCTAAAAGATTATTTTTATCACTTAACTGACTAGTTGAGTGAAATATTAACTAATATTTCAAAGCTTGTGAGTTGATAGAGCTTTAAAGACATTTGTTGTCAATCTTTTGCAGGTGTAGTCAAACCTGAGGAACCATGTCGGACAAGATGTCCAGTTTCCTCCATATTGGGGACATTTGTTCCCTGTATGCAGAGGGCTCCACCTGTGGATTTATCAGCACTTTAGGGTAAGCCTGCTTGAATTTCTGTCGGTTTTCATGACCCTTTCACCACCCCCACCTCCCTGCTACCTCAAGCTGCAGGATTTCAGGTGAGCTTGTTGGATGGATGGAGTTTCATACAGTATTATCTCACTGTGCAGAGTACACAACTATAACATAGTACAAGCTACAAAATAAACACAGTAACGCATGTTATGACCGACATGGTTGCTATTTTCAAGCCAAACAGATGGCTGTGCTGAGTTGATGGGGAAGTATAATAGATGGACTCATTTTATATTGAATAGATTTAAAAGCCTGTTTGGTTGGTGGCAAGTACAAAGTGCCAACATGAACATTACCCATTGTTCCTTCACATTTTATGGTGAAGTGATCTGATTTCAGTGAAACAAAGGAAATGTGAGAGTTGAGTTTGGGTATCCTGAAACAGAGACAGACTTAAATGAATCCTTAAACTAGAGAAGGAAATGAAGGATTGCAGAATAACTATCTTTAAACACAAACTGAAGACCCACCTCCTCAATTTATCTGGACTGAACCCTCTTTAGACTCAAGCTGAAGTATTTATTTTGCCCACAGTAACAGGCGGAACCTATTTGCTCTGCTGTAATTTGTTTGCCTAATTAAACAACAGCTTTCTTAGCCCTGTTTTATGTATTTCGTAAGTACGAAAATCATGTTTCACACAGCTGGCATCTCCATATACTGTATAGATACCGGGTTTCAAGTCCTTTTTAATATAGAAAGTTTTATAGGAGAACCAGAAGACGCTGGTGTTTTCAACTACAAAGCTAATGGTTCCCGCATATCTGTACCTCTTGCAGCATGGTCAGCTTATCAATGGGAAGACTGACTGCAGTCAAATGTCTATATTGCCTTAATCTGATGCTTTTGTTTTATCTATGAAAACAGAAGTTGAGAAGTGGTGGATCCTGCAGTAGTCATTGCTCTCCTTTTTATTTCCTTGATATTGTGCGCTCAGTTGGTACTCTGGCCTCAAATTATCATGCCTCTTCCTACCACATGCTGAGCACCATTTATTTAAGTACTTGACGGAGTCTTCCCCCCTCCCTAATTGTAGGCAACGAGTTAAAAGTGCATCTCATTATGTGCAAATTGAGCAAGTCTTGGCAGTCAGAAATAACAAAATGCTATGAGCACAGCATCGGAGCATCTAAGTGCAGCAATCTTCCTCCTCTTACCATGTCACTATTCTGTTTGCCACACACCACAGGCCGTGCCGGGCCCTCCTCCTTGCCAGCTCTCAGGAATCATGCTCTTTCACAGTTTTAGTGTCGTGCGTCACCCACCACGGCAACAAATGTGTGCACAGCTTTGAAGACTGCCACCATGACAGAGCTCGTTTGTCAAATTTCCCATCTAGTATTGTCATGCCTAGTAATCACCCCTCCGCTGTTGCTGTGAACTCTCCTGTTAATGAGAAGAGCTTAGAGGACGTAACTATAAATAGCATTATTGTATTAGGTGTTGCTTTTGCTGTCAGCATATTGAATGTGACCCCTGAGAGATGGCTGCAACCACCTGGACCACTGCTGCCTCAGAGTGGATGCCGTCCAACGACTTGATGCTGGGAGACTAGGACGTAAGGCTGTGTCCCAGAATGCAAGAGGAGATTTCTTCTTGACCTTGGATACAGATGGCCTCTTTGTTTTGGACCTTTGCCTAGCGGTGTGATGAAGGCTTTTCATTTCTAGATTCTCACACCATGTGTATTCTTCCTTCATCCTAACAGTGCTCCTGCAGTGCAGTGTGCACTGTGTGAGCTATAAAAAGATGTAACTGACTCGGCCAGCTAGAGCATCCCACTGAAGTTTTGTATTTGTGCTATCCTACTATCTGATAGTATTCCCAGGGGGTTCCCCAGAGTTCCTGGGTATGCTTTTAAGTGTTTTACCAACATATTTTGTATATTGTTTGAAGAAATTGCTAGACAAGGTGGAATTACGGTGCTAAAGTCAATTTTGATGAAGTTGCGCTGTTGTTAAATTCTTTAAGAAAGCCCCAGGTTCCCTTTTTGTTTACAGGTACAATAATCACTTGTGCCCCAGTTCAGAAATCTGTAACCTCATCCTCTCAGTTTGTGGTTGACGGCTCCATTCATTTTAAACTTTAGAACGTGATGTTTGCACAGCCTGTTTTTAGTGTGGTGGGTTGCACTCTTTCAGTGGTTAGAAGAGGTTTAGGTTGTTTAGATTGTTCAGACTCCCGCGTTGAACTCAGGTGTTGGAGAATATTGAACACAAGAGCCTTCCTGGGGTGCTTATGAATACAATGTAATAATAATGTATTATAATGTCTTTATCCTGCTATTCATGTGCTGTAAATGAGCTGGCACTTCAGATTCAATCAAGCAGTTTCTACTTTTTCATATAATACATATAACACGAAAAGCATGATCATTTCTAATACTGTTAATGATGGATTCTGCTGCTGAGTTTTCTTATAATCACAGAATCACGGAAGTTATGTTTAGCTCTAACGTGAAAAATGGATTGCAAATGTATTTATTAATAAATACATTTGCAATCCATTTTTCTTTAAGTATTCCTCTCTTGTTTAAATCTGTGTTTACCAGCGTCTTCTCTGCCTTTGCTGCATGTTACAGCCAAAAGTAGATCATTGGAAAAATCTGACACCATTGACAGGACTGTGTATCATGTCAGCCATGCATGTGGGTCCTTGTACATGTGCACAAAACAAGCAAAATGGGGAGCCATGTGGAGTCACTCATAACACACCTGCTCCATAGTGCTACTAATGGTCAAAACCTCCACAGGGTACCTTTTTATTAAATGTCTGGGTAAGCTGGGTCAGTCAGTGACCATTCAGAATACAAGAAACTGGGAACAGACTCATTTAAATGGAATGCAGCCATTAATTAATGTTATAAAATACACTGTACCTGTGATATTCCATGTCAAAATGCTGTGAAAAGACTTACTGACTAGGGTGTATGCTTTCTGGGACATAGCTGTCATTCCAATCGTTTCTGTCAGTTAGTTCTTGCTAAATAGATTATTTTCTTAGATTTGGAGAACTAATTTTGGATACATGAGCTGCATGAATTAGCAAAACAATTCAGTTGTGTTAGCTAAGTTATCACTGTCATTAGCATGTTGCATTGTTCACACAACCTATACCCCAACCCATAGTTCATATATGGAAAATGAAAGCTTTTAGAAGGAGTATTGAGGTTTAAAGTCTATTTAAGTGTCTTTAGTGACTCATTATAATGATGTTCCCAGGCTTGTGGATGACCGCTGTGTGGTACAACCGGACACAGGCGACCTCAACAACCCACCCAAGAAATTCAGAGGTAAGGCCTCAAAATCCATTACAGTTTAAGTGTACTATTATAAACAGTATTTTTCTAATGTCACTGTTGTAGTTTTCAGCAGATTGGGTAAAAAGTTATTGTTTTTTTTCTTTTACCTTGTATCTTTTTTGACTTGTTCTCTGGTGTTCTTTCAGACTTTAGTTTAAACCTTTAGCTTTACATGTATTACAGTATTTTGAAAGCAAATGATTATACTTGTTATCCTTCCCCAGAATAATTTGAAGCCTATGTATAACCTTAAATTGCAACTACCTAGTTTTATTGGTAAATAAGCGTCCTGAAGAGCTTGACCAAACACTATCCCACTCATCATCCAGAATAGTCTCTCCAAAGTCAGCCTCCCCAAGAGACCTGAAATGAGCTGTGCATTTGTAATGTGGAATAGACAGGGCCTTATAAAACTGGGTGATAAGTTTCCTGGTATCAAGATTTTGAATAGCCTTCTGCACACTCAAAAGAGAGAACCCATCCATTCATCCATTACTATAAACGCTTACACATGCAGGGTTGTAAGCGAGTTAGAGCCAATCCCAGCCGACATGGGCAAAAGGAAGGGTACATCCTGGACAGGTCGCCAGTTCATCACAGGGCTGACAAGAGAAACTCCCTTGGGGTGCAACTTAATAGGAGAGGTGATAAAACGGTGTATTTGCAAATATCTGAAGCTATTCTGAGAAAGAATGTACTTCTCTCTGAGCTGATCAAAGAACATCACACCATCCATCACCATGTCGCCCACAGCCCTTATACCCGTTCCAGACCACAACGGAAATACGTGATCCACAAAACCAGGGGAAACCCAGGGTTTTTTAAGTGGACAGGTGTGAGAAGGAAGATGGAGCCGTCTTGGTTTTCTAGCTTCCTTGTCAGACTCCAGAGTGTTACGTAGGATAAAATTACCCTTTATTTTGCTACAAAACCATTTCTTAAAAACATGGAAAATGTTGCAGAGAAGAACAGGGGCCTCTGGGGCTGAGCTGCTGGTGAGTCATTGTCTAGCCTACAATGCTGTGTCAAATATACAACTAGCCTACTTAGAAAAGTCTAGCTGGGTTAAACTGGAAAGCTGGAGGACGCTATGACACTTATTGACACATATGACACTATTAGAGGATAAGACAGGACTTTCCTAAATACAAACCCCCATTTTCACACCCCTCTTCACCTTTTGTTGTTCAACCTCATTACGACCCCCCAACATTTTTATTTTTTTTTTAAAAATTTTTATTAATCAAAATTTTTCACCTGCACGTTTTGCGGGAGCGCGCATTGGTAACCTTTACATACTACTCCTGTTGTTTATGGCTCCAAGGGGGGCCTCCACTATCCTCCAATTTTTTAGCTGTCCATCAATTATATTTCACCTCCTTTTATTATATTTCACCTATTTAACCAAGAATGATGGAGCTAGAGACTGATGTAATGAATTTCTTGGGACCAAATCTTCATGTTAAACATGACCAAAGCTTCAAATAATGAGGTCAAAGTATTTTTTTTAAATCCATGTGAGCCAAAGCGTCCTCTTCTGAATGCTCTGTTTTAAACTCTTTTCGGTATGATGTCATTCCAAGCCGGATTGCCATATATGGTCATTTGCTCTATGCAGAA
>NW_024040984.1:0-33088 GCF_014851395.1 Micropterus salmoides
CTCAGCTAAACACAACATAACATTCTCACGCTTTTCTTTTCTAGGCACAATCACTTGAGGAAGTGATTATGTGAGTAACTTTTGCTGTCATGACTGTGATCTGTTTCAGCACCAGCCGCTATAATTATAATTTTTTTGCCACGATCAAACCACGGGCCAGATATTATTCCCGGTGTTGGGCAGTAGCGCCGTTACTAGTTTAACTACATTTCTCAGTAGCTTGGTGGTAGCATCGCTGTTTTCTGGATCAAATAGCTTGCCTGGAGAACTCTTCCTCTAGTGAGAAGGAAACTTTGATATGTAGTGGCAGAAACTTGTTTCCATGAGATGAGACGAGACGTATTTTCTCTCTCTCTCTCTCAACAAAACACGATATAGGCCTTTGTTACATTAAAAATATGTCTTGCTTTTTGACAAGCAGTAGAATCTTTCAAAGGAACAATTATTACAATAAGAAACAGTATTACATGACATACACATATACACGTATACACATGACAATGTGATAATTAAGTTACTTTATACAAACAACAATGGTTCTCCATTTGTTGCATGAGGAAATACATGTAGCTGTAATGATATGGCACTAAGTAGGAGAGTTCTGTGTGTATTTAGCTCTCTCTCTTGCACACACACTGTCTGGAGCAGGATTTTAGTCTTTCTTCTTTTGCTACTGTGGAATGAAGTTGGTTCAACATAAATTAGGCAGGTACTGTGTGTGTGGCCCTGCGATGGCCTGGCAACCTGTCCAGGGTGTACCCCACCTTTCGCCGATGTCAGCTGGGATTGGCTCCAGCCCCCCGCGACCCTGTATGCAGGATAAGCGGTTGACGATAGATGGATGGATATATACATACATATATGTATATATACACACACACATATATATGACCTAATTATAAAATATTAAGTAGTGGCTTAGCTTGCTACATTCCACTGGGGGGAAGCTTCTGTGTAGTGAAGCTTCATTTGATATAGAGTAGCTAGTAGCTTAGCTCACTACATTTTCCAAGTAGCTTGCCCAACACTGATTATTCCTGGCGGGCCGCCTATTGCAGAGTGCTGTACAGGCAGGGTGAAAAGCAGAAACTAGAGAAGCTTCAAATGGATCATGCTTTCCAGAACAGAGATTCCCCCCAAAAAATTTAAGCTGCAATAATCAGTGGTTTTTTTGTCAACAAAGGAATTACATTACTAAGAAGGTAGTTCATCATAGTAAGAAACCCACAGTGAAATATCACCTAATCCTGAGCTCTACTGAGGAAGTTAGCATGTTTCAGCTCACTGTTTTGGTTTTATGAGCCAAAACAATGTTGTTTGCAATGTGGTTGTAGATTGTTGTTTATCTTGTTGTGCTGCCCCATGTGGCAAGAAAATCTATCAATTTAGGTTTAAAGTTTGCCATCAATTACATGGTGGAAAGAGAAAGTTTAATTGTATTAGCTAAGTTTAAGTACTGAAGATGATTTTGCTCTCAATCAATTGGCTTTGGTTTTCCAAGGTCCCTTTCAAATACAAAACACAGGCAGATTCTGCAACAACCTTGTGTTTGGTCGCGTCTGTGCTGCTGTTCACTCTGGCATTTATTGTATATACAGTCACTGTGTTGTTTGTGGAGTGAGAGCAGTTGTAACGCTGTCCGCTACATATAAGAGGCAGTTTTATTGTACATGAATGATGTTCATGTGGTACTGGTTACCTAATTTTAGCTTCTGACAGTAAACTAGTGACAAACTGTGTGCAAAGTCCAAGTTTGTTGCCCTTCGCTGCCGTACAAAATTTCCAACAACAGCTTTAAAATTTACTTGTGCTGTGTGCAACTGGACTGTATGGTTCTCTCTACCATCTAACAGTAAATACGCAGTCATTCTTAAACGTATTATTATTAAAGTATTAATGAAAATGGTAACCACCTGTTAACCCTCTTTCTGCTCCTCCAGTCACAACTCCTTCTCCTCTGGTCTGTCTGTTACATAACACTCGTCAGTCAAATTAGATACACAACAGACTAACAAGGGTTAACAAGAAGTTTCCGGTCTGTCCAGCACACACACACACACACACACACACAAAGATGAACACAACGTACAAGGATGTGTTTTCCTGTGTGGATGTTTGGTTGGTGAATCCAAACACACAGCTGGAGATGGCACATTCCAGTGGAGAGAGATGGGAAACTGCGAGCTTAAGATGGCGCGCGCGCACACACACACACACACACACACACACACACACACATACACAAGCTGTGTTATGCAAATTATTTTGTACTGAAAGGAAAATTAAGGTTCCAATGCTTTTCATTTAAAAAGCTCCAAAAAACTCATTCCAAATCAGTCACCTCTGCTGCCAGTTGGGGTCATATACATGAAAAGCTGCCAACTTTAGCTTTAAAATGTACTGAGTTAAAAGAAAACCCAGCTACAGTTGCCCACACATAACACAAAAGCAATACTCAACCACAGAGAGATTTCTAAGGATGGCAGGTCATCTAACACAACGGAACAACAGGACTTTAACCTCCCTCTCTCTATTATCATCTCCTCCTCCTCTTCTGTCTGTTTCATAGCTTTCCATCATGCATCCTCATACCCAACCGCTCCCCTGAAAACAGTCCAAATCCATCTCCATTCACCCTGAGGCCTTTGGGAACAGGTGTTCACTCTCCGAGGTGCCCTATTTTTTGTGAAAATGTGTGTGTGTGTGTGTGTGTGTGTGTGTGTGTGTGTGTGTGTGTGTGTGTGTGTGTGTGTGTGTGTGTGTGTGTGTGTGTATTGCTCAAACTATCCGACAGTGGCCCGGGCTCTTTCCTGTGTTTGTGCCAAGCCAGGTGGGACGTCCAGGCCTGAGACAAAGATGCAGCATTTCCCGTAAATTCATTACATCAGATGTTTGTGATTACTGTGATGCACAAAGCTTAAATACATTTCATGAAAACAGAAAGAATAAATGATCATTTCCAACATGGATTGTATGTTTCTCCATCACACATTATATTTTTAATGCCTACAGCTGGGTACTGGGTTTGTCATGTTTTTCACAAAGATACCAAAACACTTTGATACCTTACTTTGAGTTACATTTATATATAAATCAGAAACTAATTGATTAAAGAGTAAACAAGATTACAATACAATTACAGTGTGGAGGTTCTATATCTAAGAAAAACAAAGGAATTAATGGGCTCTTGCTCTCGTATCTGTCCACTAAATGTAACGGCAGATACAGCAGCCAATTATCTTAGCACAAAGACAAGAAACACAGGGAAACAGAAATCTGTCTACAAACACAGGTTATATCTTAGGTTATATGGTATTGTGCTAGACTATTTCTTGAGGTCCAGCGACTTCCTGGACTCTCCGCCTGTTGCCTGGCTACCTAATGGTGACATTAAGCCTCTAGGAAGTTACTGTTCCTGGCCAAGAAATAGTCTGGCACAAAGCTAAGCTAACCAGCTGCTTGTATTAGCTCCATATTTACTGTACAGACAATTGAATAAGTGTATTTCCCCTAAATGTCTCTTGAAATCCTCTATGGTGATACCAGCCAAGAGCAAGTCCGTCAAATTCACATGTGGATTCAAGGTTCTCTATCCTGCTCTGTGGATGCCACAGATATCAGTATCTCACTGCGTGTGAAACAATTGTGGACCCTGCTTATTGACTTTGCTCAAAACTCGGTGAAATGATTTGTCTCATATTTGATTCACTATTTTAAAAATGTATGCATGTCCTCACTTCAGAATATTTTGTACACCAAGGACCTTTTTCTCTTTTCTTGCAGCCTGATAATTCAGAAACATGATGGAACAGATTTTCTATTTCTTGCCTCACTGCAACTCTGCAACATTCCTGAGAGACGACTGTTTACTGGTTTTATCTAGTTTCTATCTTTGACACAATTTGCTTGAGGCTGTGGTGTGCTTCCCAGAGATCTCCTTTCAATCAGTCTAGTAGGGCTATACCGAATAGTTCAAATCTCCATTCGCTATGCTGACATCCAAATGCTGCACAGCTTCTTTTTTTTTTTTGCATGTCTATTCATTCCATTTAAAGCCGGTATTTCTGCACAGTTGCAAATAAAGAATAGGCTATGATGAGATTATTAGTATTTTACTATTTGTTGAATTAGTTTTCAGTGATGGCTGCGTAGGACTGTTTCCGACTTGTGATCTAAACATTTACGATCACTCCAGAACGTTGTAAAGTCAAATAGTCAATAAAAAAAATTTAAAAAGTGTACTCGCTGCTTTGCTCCGGTGGTAATATGTTTTCACTAAAAGGGTGTCTGAATGAATGTTTGATTGATTGTGGTTGTTCTGTTTTTGTTTTTATACGACTGGTAAACTGAAACTAAACTGCCCTACGGGGATAAAGAAGGTTGTTTGAATTGAATTTTCTCAGCTCGGCTAACGTTAGGTTTGATAACATCCACTCACTTGGTTATCTAGCTAAAATAGCGACAATGAATAAATAACACGGCCAATTTTGAGGAAAGAGTAGCATGATAGCGGGTGATGAGGTCATAAAATATCACAACAGACATTTGAAGCTTCATATGAAAACCTAAAGAGAACTTTTCAATGTAAAAAATTTAATTGCATTCTAACCTCTTCATAGTTTGGTTTTCTGTTGATAAAGTTGAAGAATCTGTAGTTTCTTAGTCTGTTCGGTCACGGCTGCTATTGCTGCCCATGTAGGCGTGTTGCTTTAATCTGATTAGAACAGATTATTAGTGTGTGTGTGTGTGTGCAAACGTACCCAGCTATACTGACCTCGAATTGATCCGACCTTTCAGATAATGATGAATGAGATGCTTACTGGCGCTAATATGGTGAGGTGCATGAGAAACATAAAACCTAGAGTAGTATTAGGAATCTCCGTCCACTACAGCAACATTTCTGACAGAATTCATCAGTAATAGGTAAATTAAGAAGCGACACAGTCTGACTATTGTATACTACTCTTTGGGCTTCATGAGCTGTCCAACTTTCGTGACTGTTTCCTGTGAACTTTTGATGCACTTTGTTGGCACTGATTACAGACTGTGAGGCAATCATTAACCCGCCAGGAAGAAAGAGGGATAATTAGAGATTCCTACTTGAGATTAAAAAGGAAACTCACTTTTACACAAAGACTAGAATTTAAAGTAAGAGGAGGCAGCAGGGTAAGAGGGGGCAATCAGAACAAGGTTACACAGTCTGTCTCAGAGCTCACAAATCCAATAAGAGCCAAACAATATCCTCTAAAAACAAAATGAATGTGAACTGAGTGAAATAAATCAAGTCAACTGGGGCTGAATCATTTCATTGTTGTGATTATGTGAGATGGTGAGATGATACAAAAAAAATAGTTTTAGAGGAGCAGGCAGATGGTGAGAGTTGTGTAGGACGGGATGTACTGAACAGCAGAATGTCAACTACAGCTGACTGTACTTGGCACTAACACTGTGCCACTTATTTGTGTGCCTGTGTTTGAGTGCACATACAATCTAATATTATACTCTTGTATTATGAAACCAGTTTTGAATTTCCTAGCTTAAAACAATTTACAATCTAAAATAAATCAGAGCCATATCACTTAGCAAGCTGTTAAAGTTGTTTACTTTACAGCTGCGTCACATCATTTTCAGTTACCAGTTGTCACATCTACTACTTGACAGACATATGGCGGATAGCAAAAAGTAGTTGGAATCTCCCACTTAAACTTTCTGCATTTTTGGCTATGAACTACCTTGTCCTGTCAGCCTGTGAAGCAAACACTAGCTGAAGACTCGAAAGCGCATAGGTGTCAACTGTAATATTACCAGGTGTCAGTCACAAATCACACTCATTACATGTGACTTATCAGCAATCTGTCATTATGTAGCTGTTATTGATACACATATTACCCCTTTTGAATGTCGTGTTAATTTTCTTTTTTTTCAAACTTGGAAACTGTATGTTTTGGCATGTTTTGCTGTTTATTTTGTGGGTTAGCTCCCTTGGCGTAAGCATATTGCGCAGCAAATTTTGCTAGCAGGTTGAGCGATGTTGTAATGTTGTACAGTACTATTGAGGGACAGTCAAGAGAAACTGTGTGAAGGGTAAGCCTCATTTGAAGCAAACTAAATAACGAGAGTGGTAGGTTGGATGCCGGTAACATTTTTGTCATGATGATTTTTGTGGAACTTTAGTCATACTGCAGCACAGCTGTTAGTTGTTAACATTTTACGGAAGACAATTCTGCTCCACACAAGTGTGTGTGCGTGTGTGTGTGGATACGTTTGCCATGGTATGTAAATTTACTTGATAGACATGCCCTGAAGGTAACAATATAGCTACAAAAAAAGACACAGTTCAACTGCAGGAATGAATTTGCTTGGCAACGTTAAGGTTTAAAGTTAATTGTAAGCAACACAGCATTGAAAAACTGTTTTGCAACATAGTATCATTAGCATAACAAAGTGAAAAAGTAACTTAATAACATTCACGCGTCACATCTCCTGAGGCTATTTAGCCCATGTTAAAAACAGAATATAACAGGATTCTAATATCTCCCTCATCCGAGTTCAGTTGTGTGCGTGATGAATATTTCAGCATCCTTCCTGTCAAATGACACCAGTTGAGTTTACAGTGAGTGCTCACAACTCGAAGGAAAGTGACTTCATGAATGAGGTCTGTTTATTTTAATGTGTGACCTCTGCTTATGTGTGGGTGTGTAATCCCTTTGTGCTGCTGCTCTAACAAAGCCATTGGTTAATCTCCAGATTATGAGCCAATCTCAGTCATCAAACACACACACACACACACACACAAACATCTTGAGGGCAATTGGAAGGGGCAAGATGCAAAACATAATGGAATAATGATAGACAGTGTGTGAGTGTGTGTTTTTATAATCCCTGCCTGCTAGCGCTCTAACAATGCCATTGGTTAAAGAGGTCATAATATGCTTTGTGGCTTTTTCCTTCTCCTTTATTGAGCTTTTTTTGTGCATATAAAGTGGTTACTGTGATGTAGAGACATAACTCAGTTAAAACCTTATGGATGAAAGATACTTTTCTTACAGATTAATAACTCACCACTCTGAAACTCCAGCCCATGTTGCTAAGCTGGTAAGGGGAACCTGTACAGCTGAACTGAAGCTGTTTACCGGCTTCTGATTGGCTAGTATAATAGAAGATAACTTTATTGTCACATACATGTTGCGACAGAACTTAGTCCTCTCAAGACCTTCAGCCACTGAACATTTAACGTTGTTGTTGTCTTCTCCTGTCTGTGTTAAGAAAATGTTGCCAGGTGTAAAACACTAACATACCTCAGGAGCTTATAGACTTTCAGGACAATAGGCTACAAATTAACTGCATTTCAGTTAACACTGCACTCAATTTCTTTCTCTCATTTTCACTAAAACATGTGTATGGATGAGAGTTGATGACAGTAACAGTACAGTTTATTCCCCTCCTTTATAACAATTTCCCCTGGCGGATAAAAGTTAATATTCCTCTTATATTAATAATACTTACATAGTTGTTGAAGTAAATAAATATTAAAAATCAACTTAAGTCATTACTAGTGTTATGAAATTAATTAATGCATAATAATCGTAGTAATCATGAAACCGTGATTATTTCTCTGACAATCATACCAACAAAATCTGTAATCGTTGCATCCCTACTTAGGTGTGAGTGTGACTGGTTGTTTGTCTATGTGTGGCCCTGCGATGGATTGGCGACCTATCCAGGATGTACCCCGCCTTTCGCCCGATGTCAGCTGGGATTGGCTCCAGCCCCCCGCGACCCTGTACGCAGGATAAGCGGTTGACGATGGATGGATGGATGCGCGCGCATGTGTAACTCCCAACAAAGATCATGTAGAGGCAAGATGCATCACTCCATAGCTAAAACAAAGCCTTCAACACACAAGATGAAAAGAGGAGCTATGACAAAAATATGGTGTTTTTGAAAATGACACCAAGTAAACCTGTTCTGGTACAACCCCTAAATAAGATTTTGAACCTGAAAATGAGCATAATATGACCTCTTTAATCTCCAGATTATCAGCCAATCTCACCAATCTCAACCTTCCACACACACAGACACACGTCTAAGCATAATGGGATGGTTTATCCTGGGGTGCAATTGGAGAGGACGTGCTGCCAAAACAGACAAGAATAATGATAGCGTGTGTGTCTGTGCACCGCGCCTAAAGAGACAAAACTAAGTATCAGAGCAGTATAATAGAGTGTGTGTGTCTGTTTGCAATGTGTGTGTGAGTGAGAGAGAACAAAGACACGCACATACACACACGCACAACATCACGTTTGTGGACTGCCGTTTTGAAGCCTCGAGTTTGTCTGATTTTTTGCAACCAGCTGCACCGGACATGACCATATTTGGAAGAGACTGTGGAGCCAACGGCTCCGTGTGGAGCTAGCTAGCTTGCTTAGCTAGGTGCATCTGTAATTTATTGCATCATTTTAACCGAGATGATAATTTTGTCTAGCGAACAACAGGCTTAAAACAAAACGTATTCACCGAAGAAAATAAACAGCCAACTCCTAATAAGCTTTTTCAACGGCGCTGGTTAAATTTACAGTGGGTACGACTCTAGCCAGATTGACAGGTCGGCATGGTAAAGACTTGTCAATCACAGATAATCCTGCCCTGAATCATACTCTGCTTTATGGTCTATTTTCGTCTAAATGGGACCATAATTTACTAAATGAACATCATGCTGTATTGAAGAAGATATGAAACTAGCGATTGAGACTGTAAACTCATTATGATTAAGTGTTTACTGAGGTAATAAATCAGGTGAGAAGCAGGGTCATTTTACCATTATTTCTAGAGGTGAAAAACCAGACTTCTTTTTGCACCCAGAGGAGTCGCCCCCTGCTGGCCGTTCGATAGAATGCGGGACTTCCGCATTCGCTTCACTTCTCGGACCGGAAGCTTCCCGCTTGAGCGAGACCTATATTTTTTACTTTTTAAGCTAGAAAAAAAGGTGTGTGTGTGTGAGAGAGAGACAGAGACAATGAACTCACACCACTGCACATTCCTTACATGGCTCAAATAACTTTCCTCATAAATCTGTGTGTGTGTGTGTGTGTGTGTGTGTGTGTGTTTCTCAAATGTCTATAAGTGTGTGTTCTTACTCCAGCCCACACTAAGTGCATCATTCTGAAGCCCTGGAATTAGCCAGACACCTAAAAAAAACCAATAATTGCTACTTCACCTACATGATGCCCACCCTGTGGCAGTGCAGTTACAGGAAGACATTTCCCATCAGCCCCTGGGGCTGTTAGCAAGACTCACATTCTACTGCTTTTTACATATTGTGTACTTACTCAGGTACCAAAGAAGAGAAAAGGGAGAAAGAGCTTATTGGGCTAAGAAAGGACCTAAAATGTTTGTGTAAGCACAGGGGCACACACACACACACACACACACAGAGGAAAAATGTCAATGGAAATATACAAACACACACCAAAATACCTGATCACAAACACACACACACGCTGAGAAACATGCATGTGCATCTACACAGGAAACACTTATAGTGGTGCATTCACTGAAACACATTCTAAATACACACAAATGCACACGTTAACCCACACACGAAGAAACATACATGTTCATACAGACACGCACACAAAGTAAAACGGAAACATACTGAATTATATAAATACACTGAAAGAGACAAAAGTGCGCCCACACAGAAAAGCATGCAAAAAGAAAAACAAAGAGATGTGCACGTGTAGAAATATACACACACGCACACACACACACACACACACACACACACAGGCATGTACACACCTCTCCGATCAATAAAACATTGCACAAGTTGGAGTTACATAAACGGGAGAGAAAGAGAGAGATATCAAGCTGCTGGCCTGGTTGTCAATAGCAACAGTGTTTTGGAGGCTGATCGTCAGTCAGGTCTGCTGCAAAAGCATGGTGGGATATCACACCACAGATGTGGATTTTCTTTGTTCATACTACTATCTTATAATACAGTTTGACTCTTCATAAATTTGAGGCACTCACAAGAGACAATTTAAAAACTGAACGGTCAAAATCAAAGCAGCAGAGGCCGACAGCTTTCTGCTATAAATGTGTAGTCTCCGAGCCCAAGTCGAGATAACCCCTAATGACATCATCAGGGGTTACTTTATAAGACTTTGGAAGGCATTACACAACTATCGTTACAGGCTGAGAGGTTCTCTTCATGACTAATAGTATATATATGTGTGATCACGCTTGCAAGACGTGTTTGTCTTGTTTCACACAGAGCTTTCACTCTGACTTCTGCTCACACTCTTCTTCTCCAACGGGAAGTTTCCAACCAATCACTGACACTGCAGTTCCATCACATGGCACTTTAACTTCTCAAACTGAAACCACATCTCAGAACTTTCCTCTGCCAGGAGACAACTCACTTCAACGTGCGTTTTCTCATCTGTTGGTCCCAGGAGAAAGAGCGCCAGCGTGTGCACTTGAGTGTGTGCACACATATGCGCAGTACACGCTGTCATGTTCCTACTATACGCAACATAATGCATAGACAGATCAATACAAGCCCTGCTATATGGCCCGCAGGCATGGAGTGGGGAGGGGGGTTCAGGATAATTACTTTGTCCTGTGGGGGTGTATCACTCTCACAGCCAACAGCCTAGATCTGAATGTGGGTCAATACACACACCCTCACACACACACACACACACACACACACACACACACACACACAAATGAGCTGGCTGTTGTTCCAGATGAAGGATGGTGGAAGTAAATTCAGGTCAAACAGGAAGTGGTAAAGAGCCTAAATGCACTACAGACACTTCACCACAGAAATGGATGATATGTGCTCAATATAACTGGTTACCATCTGCTAGATACAGTGATGATATGATGCTGTTGATATATCATGACTGACAACTGCACTGCGAACACCAACCATCCATCCCCTACAGGTAATTTACAAGCAGGATGTGCACTGTTGTGTCCCACCCCCAAGTCACAACAGCATCTTAATGGAACTGACAAAAACTTGGAGGGAAAATCAACAGTCATTTTAAATTCATGAACACAAATCCAACTTCCAAAGGAGGGCATAACAACAAGCGAAGGGATGCTCTCAAGCCAGCAGAAATGCCTGCAGCTCTATGACTTCAATGTGGCACGAGCTAAAACTACAAGCACTCCCATCAACCACAAAGCCAATGTTTATTTATTTATATGGAGTCACAATAAGAAAGGTCAAGTGAAAACACAGCTCTTTTCTATATGCAGACGCTTGAGGTAATCTTTCACTGTGAGTAATGCACCTTTGCTGCTTTAAAGTGAAAGAAAAATCTCACTGCGTTTCCAAAATACATGTAAATGTACAGACTGGTGTGAGTATGAGCATGAATCTGTGGTTGTAGGCTACAGACACACAAACTTTATTGTTAATAAAATATAGTATAGTGTTAAGATATTTATTTTACAGTAGGTTTATGCCATTTGGAGATCTATCAATGACATTCCTGCATTACATGGTGTTAACTGCTTGACCAGAAATCAGACCAGTAGAGCAGGATTGTTGTTCTCTTAACTTCAATCAACAGTGTGATATTTTAAGGTGGCATTTCAGTTATATTCCTGCATTTTGCTTTTATTCTTCTGTATTAATATCCTTCTAAAATTTGCATTAGGGTTCCTGTCGCTGGGAGGGAAGCCTGACTGCCAACACAAAGCCTACTCTATGTAAACAAAACAAAATATTTGCATCTGAAATAACGAAATAAGAGATTGCATGTGTCAAATATGTGGGAGGCGTCAACATAACAGCCATAATTGCAAATGGTTACACGGAAGGTAGCTGTAAAATATGAAATATAGCTAGAGTCTGTCTGGTTGAATTATTCTTCAGCTGCCGTTTCCTCTGTGCTGTCATTCCCACACTGCACTGTTCAGACTTCGTCCTAAGCGGCCGGACGAAATGTAACGTCACAGAGTCTATTGTCGGACAGACTGTGTCTTTTCCACAAGTGACATTTGTCAAATTTACCTGAAAATGGTGAATTCCGTCGTTTCAAACCGACTCTCCGGAGCAGCCGGGCCCGGATGCCCTCCTCCGCTTTATCCGCCCACTGAAGAAACGTTAGCAGCTCAGTCTGCTCGTTTCGATTCCAAACGCTCCGACAGAGGAGAAATACCCTCCGAAACACACAGAGAATATGAGGGGTGCGAGGACGGAGGGCTAGAGACCGAACCCCCAAAATGTCGTTTGTGTGGCGGTGAAAGCAGTTTAAAGAGGCTGGAGGAGGATCTGTCTGCTGTCGACACAGGAGACGGGAGGGGTGCAAACTAGTTGTGCATCAAGTGCCACACAGTGGTCAACAATGGGACTTCCTGTAGGTTTCAAAATAAAAGTACTCTCAACGACCATGTGTCGTCTTCTTTCACAACTTTCAAAGTAAAAGCGATAATACTTGTTTCACAGTGTCCGGTCACCGTATACAAAATAAAAGTGGCAAAATAACTAATTTAATTCTATAATGTCTAGATAGCCTAGATAAATACTTATATACATACATGCATACATACATTCTCAAGGTTATGTTTTCACATTTTTTATCATATGACATTTAACAGTATATCCATTTTAATATGAAACTCAACTTGGTTCTGCTCTATTGTTAGCAAACTGTCAGCTTGACGAAGCTGAGAGAACTTAAGGAAATGCAGATAAACGAAACAATGGTAGTCTATCCTTATATGAATAGCTTTCCTTTCCGCTGTTTTTATGTGTTGCAACACTGTGGATTTTCAGCGGTCAAACATTGCAACACTGTAGTAATGTTTCAAAATGCAGTTTATACCCTGTGCCAGTCACTTCAATTAAATATTGAACATAGACAGTTAATTAAGGCAATAAAACAATTGAAACACAATAAGCAGTTTTCATCTTGTTAAAAAAAAAAGTAATATTCAGGGTATTACCAAAAAGGTTAAACATTTTCTGTCATGTTACACAAAATTTCTTTTAAAATGATTAATTCCTTGGAATTAGTAGATGATTTTTTTTTTACAATAATATTATAAGATTAACCATAGATATGTGTATGAAAAGATTAACAATAAAATAATTTTTTTCTTAATTTCATGTTGAAAAAATGGTTGCGTCATCACAAAGTTGGGGATATTTTCATTTCTGCTTTGATTAATTTTAAAGGCATGAATAAATAACATCAATAGTCATAATTTGTGTGATATGAAGAAACACTAAAATGAGATATAAATTGGACAGGCACTTTAAACACAACCAGTATTGAGTTAAATGTTTGGTCGTGTAGCGCCACCTGTTGGATAAAAGCTGCAGTGACCGTAATTAATTAAATCCTGAACATTGGTAATACAGGTTGGAGTCTGATAACGAGTGTACCTCGACAGTATAATACATGTAGCCCTAGTTACTGGGGAACAAGATGTGAAGTTATGGAATAAGGAGGTAACAATTTTGGATCTTACAAAGCACACATTTTGTAGTTATTATTTATATAAGTACTAGATACCTATTCTACTATTACAGAGTGAGCAAAAAGATGGGGTGCTGACTTCTGCATCACTTGATCTGATGTGATTTTATTTTAAAATGGTGCAATTACCAACAAACCTGCAAACTACATTGTTCTTTTCTAATTCTGGAGTGGTCACAGAGGTCCAGGGGGACAATGTGTTGTCATGGATGCTGTCGGCCTCTGAAGACTGCCTCAGTAGTCATTCACCTCACCAGCAAACTTCATTACTGGATACTTGTTTATTGCTTTGTATGACACACACTGTGTCTACATGCTGACAGTTTTGAAGCTGTTAAAATGTCTTCCCTGTAGAGCAATGTAGTTTGTTGGTAATACAATACTTTTGAAATAAAATCACATCAGATGTAGGCTATTAAGTGATGCAGAAGTCATTACTTTGTGATTTGGGTGAACTAGCCCTTTAACATAAATTATGGTGCTTCAACTGCAGTGGTATAGCTACATGAAGGTCTTGCATTGTTGGTATAGGCCTATCTGTCTATATCAGCAGGCCTATTTATTTAAATCCTATTAATGCATTACTGTCAGAGTGGGCACCGCTGTGTCACCTGCCATTATCACCAACACCGGAGCTCCCCAAGGCTGATGAGTCCCTTCCTGTATTGCCTCTATATTAATGACTGTCTCTGCCCCTCCCCCATTACACAGTATTTCAAATATTCAAATAACACAGTCATACATGCACTTCTCAAGGACAGTAACTCATATCAATCTTTCCATTTCACTCAGTGGACTACAGGGAAGAGCCTACTACTGAATGTCCCCAACTCCTCACTGAAACCTGCAATAAACCCAGTACCCCCACTGCCACTCAATTCATTGAGAAACGGGTCAGAATTGCCAGTCTTTGGTGACATTCAGGACAGAATTCATGTCTGTATTGTACACATGACCATGCATTGGAGCAATGTCCACAACTGAGGAAAAAGACACATGTGGACAAGTTAAACTTTTACTTTTTGCTTTGGTTGTTTAATGCACTGGGCTTTTAAGCAAGAACTACGACAGGCGCATTACTTGCAGACACTGCAACCAAACTCATCCCAGCATTTTGCATATTGCAAAAAAGGAAAAAGCTGTCCAAGGAGATACAGAACAGGCCAAAAAAGAGTTGAGCGAAGCCTTAGCATTGTTAAACCAGGATCACATTGAAAGATACTTGTCGCAAAAAGAAATTAAATGGAGTTTTAACCCACCTGCTGGATCACATCATGGTGGCGTTTGGGAGCGCATAATACGGATGATCCAGAAGGGTTTTGAGTTCAGTGCTTTGTCAACAAAGTTTGGATGACGAAGGATTTCATACAGTCCTCTGCGAGGTCAAAGCAATGCTGAACGACCGGCCCATCACTAAATTATCTGAAGATCCAAACGACCTAGAGGCATTGACTCCTAACCACTTGCTTCTACTGAAAGGGAAACCAATTCTACCACCAGGACTTTTTGAAAGAAGTGATCTGTATGCAAGGAGAAGATGGAAACAGGTCCAATATATTGCTGATCTCCTCTGGAAAAGATGGACTCGGATTATTGTGCTCCGATTATGTTGTTTATTCTACTTTATATTACGTAGTTTTCATTGTAAGTGGACGCAGGAAATAAACGCCTTAAAACTGCAAACTTTGGGAAAAGACTGGACATTGTTTTTCAGGTACACGTTAGAAACATGTTACCTTACCATGCTCACTGTCCATCCATCCATCCATCCATCCATCGTCAACCGCTTATCCTGCGTACAGGGTCGCTGGGGGCTGGAGCCAATCCCAGCTGACATTGGGCGAAAGGCGGGGTACACTGTGGACAGGTCGCCAGTCCATCGCAGGATGCTCACTGTCACAAACAGGGAATAACTTAAAATCACAGTCAAGTCAGGCAAGCTGCTGCTCTGTCTCTTGGCTTGCTGTGGTGCTGAGGTTAATGATTGAGATGCAATTTGACCAATGTTTGCATGAAGGACATGTAGGCCTACATGACCGACCACGGGTGGCGTGCGAGAAACAGCCACCTAAAGAGAAAAGTCAAATAAATGCAAAAACTCAAAATGAATGCTACAAAGTGGTTCAGCAGTATCAGTGTACAGTGGATAGCTGTTATTTCAGGTGCCTTAAATGAGAAAAACAACATGGGCTGAGCCCTGAATGTTTACAATGTCTGCCTCTGCCCCTCAGTAAGAACTTCTGCCCTCTGCCTTCACTGCCCTTAATAAACTGTAGCAATAACACTCAAGTTGAGGCATGTTATGTGAATGTACTTTTATGTTGGATCACTGTTCCTTAACTGTTCATGTACAGATATGTGAAAACAAATTTCCTCTAATGGGGGACAAAAAAAATATCTACCTATAGAAGAAATATAATTTAGCTTTTTCCTCAGAATGGCAAGGATGTACAGCCTACACTATTGGCAGAGCCCGGGGTGGGTGAGACCGCGGGTGTGCTGTCATTGCTGCACTTTGCCACAGTCAGACTTACTGCACAGGTTTCCGTGTTCACACTGGGATCACACCAGAATACAACAAGCTGACTGGAAAATGTCGCGGGCTGCTGAAAGACTCCGGCTGCTGGTCAGTCATCTTGATCGATCACCCGCTGCGATCGTATCCTTTTATTTTGCTTTGATTATAGCCTATACTGAATCATCCTTTATGTTTGATGCTTGTTTGTTTGTTTTTCTATGCTGTATTTCTATTTAAATTGTAATTGGTGTGCCGTCTTGGCGAGGTGTCCCTCGGAAAAGCGATTAAGGGACTTCATGGTTAAATAAAGGTTAAATAAATTTAAAAAAAAATCATCGAGGGTCCACGAACAGCGGAACAGGCTGATCCTCTAGCCGACATCGGCACAACTAGCGGCAGACAGCGCTGATGGGCAATGCCGGTGTCCCACAGGCCTCCGGGGAAATGAGTAGGAATAATTTAAAGCTATTATTATTTAAAATGCTTATTTGGTTCTTGCACTCTTAAGCACAGTAACATTATAAGCTAACACTGTTATTTTGAATTCAGCCAGCCGCCATTGTTTATGTAACGGGGCCCGTGTCAAAGCGTTTTCTGACGCCAACGTCTTTTTTCAATTCATTCCAATGGGAGCGCCGCGTTTTTCCAAGCTGGTAAAAACGCCAGGAGCTTGACGAGGCGCTGAGCGTTTTTTTCCGGTCGCCGAGAGTTGAAAAATGTTCAACTTTGGGAAAAACGCTGCGCTCGTCACTGTCACTTTTTACCCAGCCGTCCAATCACAGTGCAGGGGGGACGGGACAAACACCGCACCGAGCACATCCGATCTTGAACGAAACGATGTGCCTACTCGCCGAGGTGTTGCCTCACCCGCAAAATCTCATGAACCCACGTACGGACAGTCTGTGCTCTCATGTTTCAGCCTTCTCTTCACGCAAAGCAAAGGCCAGAGCAAGCAGGCCTACGTACTTTGTGGTGACATTTAGCCTAGTTCGGTAAAGTTGGAAATATATTCACAGATTCGAACTTCCGGGATCAATAAGTCGTAAGCAAAACGTTTTTAAAAAACAAACAACGCCTTTTACTATCGTAGTTAAGTAGACAACAAGCTGCAAGTACATCTTCACCGAAATGAGTCGTCCTACGAGCGGCACAAATAACATTGGTCTCTACGTGCAGCCGGCTGTGAGACGAGAGCGCAGGGACCGTCTACAAATTGCAATGCCGAAAACACATGCTGCATAAATATTCAATAACTTACCACTTACACAATGTAGTGCCCCCAGAATCACCTTACACATTCATGATATACTGCTGGCTATACTACGACACTTAGTTTCGGGAAGAAAGACGTCTGTTTTCAGGTCATTTGAAAGTGACAGCCTATTAGCATATGCATGTTATCAAATTACGTTATAAATTACTGCTTTTTTATTTCTACTACTTTTCTCAATCTTAACGGTCTTTCGGGTTGTTATGGTCTCGTTTTCTTGACTGATTTTCTTCAGAGAGCTACATCAACCTCTGCTCAAAGCCTCACCTACAGTCACCCACAGAGACTGAGGTAATGTTAGGGACACCTTTAGTTTTAGAGGACATTGTAACTCCACCACAGCATATGACAGCCTCAACAGTTGTGTCTGGCTAAGTTATTTTCTATCCACAATTCACCTTTTGACTCGAACCCTGATCTGGGGGTGCATTATGTTTCATTTATTGAGAAGACAACAACCAAACAAGCCCAGTTGTTAAGCTAGATTAGGGGGGCTCATGTTTCAGGTCAGAAAGCAGCTTTTTGTTAGGCTAAGTAAAAAGATTAATGTTGCAAAAAAAAGTCTCACATGTCCTACTTGTTAGCACCACTAGGAGGTAGTGACTTTTTTTCTTAGCCAGCAACGGGAATTTACTGTACATCCAGTATGATTTGAATGCAACATATCATATCATTTGTCATTCATTTCCCTCTACAGTACCCTTTACTTCAAACTAAACATTAAAGTAAATAAAAAATGGTGATATTGTTGTGTATTTTTAAAAAAAAATTTTTTTGGTAGATACACTTTTGATACTGACCTGCTGACCCCAGAACAGCGACTCTCCTATGAGGAAAATGGCTTCATCCTCATCAAGAATCTGGTGTCTGAAGAGGACATCGACAGGTTCAGGTGACTATCAGAAACTCTGACAACTGCAAAGAAAATAAAGCTTTTCTCCCAGCGTATAAGCATAAAAACATCGCTGTTAGTAACTGTAGTAACTGAACTACAATTTACTGTGTTAAACCAATTACTGAGAACCGCAAACTCAGTAAACATTAAGTGTCTTTAAGGATATTGTTATCTTATTGTATATTTGCACCAAATTACCTGTAGATGTGTTGTGAGGTGCTGAATGTGATCTGTGTGTTCTTCTGTGTGTGCGTTCCTCAGGAAAGAGTTTGAACGGATCTGTCGACAGGAAGTGACGGTTCCCGGTCTGATGGTGATGAAGGATTTGGCGATCGCTAAGTCAGAGTTCGTTCCGGATGAGAAAGCGGTCTCCAAACTCCAGGACTTCCAGGAAAATCCTGAACTGTTCCGGTACTGCACCTTACCGCAGGTACAACACATACAAGCAGATCACAACAGGTCCATGTTTTAATCTGTTGGTTTAAAACCTTTTTCAAAACATCTTTCAATTAATACTTGACTACTACATCTTTACCTGGATATCATTGTAAAGTGATGTGGTAGTTGATATACAGGTTTTTAAAGCCACTGCAGAATTTGCCCCCCTTATTAGTAGTATCAAAAGCTGCAGCTGTGATCCAGGGACAGGAGAAGACTGAACGCCTTACATAGCTTTTATCAGGATGTGCAGTTTTTCATAAACAGCATCTTTTAGTTCTTTTGAAAAACAAACTTAAGTTTGAAATCATCAGCACACTGTTGGACAAAACCATGTGCTTTTCTATGTCAGATTGTGAAGTATGTCGAGTGTTTCACTGGACCCAACATTATGGCCATGCACACAATGCTGATCAACAAACCCCCTGACGCAGGTATGCTGCAATTCACTAATATTTACAATAAACTGGTTTTCGTTTGTCTGGAGAACTACTGGAACCCCCTTCAGAGATCCTTTGACCTAAATGTGGGAACTGCTAAAGAGGTCCTTTTCCCCCTTCATAATTTAAATGTAATCCAGTTTTATCCAAATATCAACCATCCTCAGTTCAAAGTTAAAAAGGTACCCTGTGCAGTCCACTAGTTTCACTATGTTTTAATGAGTGGGTCAATGTTTTGTTTGTAACAACTTAATACTACAGCTGGGCAATATGGCCAAAAATGTTATCACGCAAAAAAATGTCATATTATGCGATTTCAATAACTATCATGATAAATGTCAAATCATTATTTCTTTCAAGTTTACTTCCACATTTGTTGGTAACGGGCAAAAAACATAGTAATGGAACAGCCGTCAAAGACAGTAAAGAAGAACACTGTAAACTAGCAAATATGGATTTAAAATGTTGAAGAACTCTGCTCTGTATAAATGTGTTATGAGATAGGAAATGAACTCAACACACGTGTAGGTCTTAAGGATAAACAACGCATTTTGGTGAGAAACTGTCATAGGAAGGGTGAGCGCAACGGCAGGCAAACTGAGGTGTGAACCCAAATGTAGATACTTTTGAGGAGGATACAGTAGGGATGGGATGCTCGATACTGATGTTTGGACGCTGTGTCAAAATCCCAAAGCACAGATATTTCGAAACACTGCTCCAAAGCGTCGTTCAGAATGTCAGTCACAAGGCGAGCCGAGGCGCGTTTCACCCCTGGTTGGACAGGTGGCACATGCCGCTTTTACACTTGATTCACAGTGTTTAGAACAAACCACACATCTGCCTCGTACTCCCAGAAGCCTTAAATGTCAAGCAAACACATCCCAACTTCAAGGGTTTTCGTGAGAGAAGAAAGATTTCAAGAGATAGGCCTCCGACATATAGAGGGATTGACAGTGTGATTTTAGTGATAGTTCGGCTAGATATTAGTACCTTAATTGATAGGCCAATAAAGTCCCCGGTACTTTTGGTCTCTTGTCAAGGAACCAAAAAATTCCTTCAGCCCACTGTTGTGTGCGTTTCCACCGTGGTCTAAAAACCTGCATAGTATAGGCAAATTAACCAGCTGACGTAGGCTGTATCTACAAAACGATGCACAGGCATCATTATTTAGTAACGACTATCCATGAGCAAAATTTATAAATGAACATTAGATTTGACTGGAATATAATGAAAAACTACAGCTTTTTTGTGTGAGAGTATAATGGAGAGACACAATAAAGTTTGTTACTCATGTAATAACAAACTGCATAAAGCCATCAAGTTCTTAAAATAACTCCAGCACAGAGAAAGCAACACAAAAATAAAATCGCAACAGTTTGGAAGGTTATTAAAACATTTCCAGCCACCAAGAGCTGCAGACCAGATGCCCAGACTCATGTCTGTGTCGTGATTTTAACTTGATGAAAACTTAAAACAACAACTTCAGAACCAGTATTTAGCGTAACTCCATCAGCTGTTTGTAGTAAACACACCGCTATACACTGCTGTTTCTGAGCAATACATTCAATGCCGACGTACAATCTCAGGCGGACATCAGCAAGACTTGTGTGACTATTTGACTGCTGATTGTGATTTATTGGTTTGCAAACAACGGTGGACAAGAGAGGAGCAGTCGTAGGAAAAACACCTGACATCCTCCAGTTAAAGCCAGTTGCCTCTACTTAGAATCCACGTAAGAGATCCCGATCTCTGGAGTGGGAACACATATCATTCACAGTGCAACTGTTGATGCAACTGTAGAGGTTACAAACATTTGGCAGAAGCTTTTGTTCCAAGGACACACAGTCCTTTGATTTATTGGCAGGAGCACTGTGTAAGCCGCACCCACATATGATGTGAAAAATACTGTATACCAGCAACAAATAATCCATGTGAACAAATCTTTCCAAGGCTAAGGATAACATTTATGAAGAAAAAAAACGACTCAGCCCCAAAGTAGCTGAATATTTCTGAATAAAGTTCTTGACATATAACAAATATGTTCCATTTTTTCATAACTAACAAGCAGACATAAACCAGAACAAATGACAAGGGACCAGGAAGAATCAAACAGAACACATGTAACATCTAAATGGGAAACAATGAGCTAGAAACCAGATCTAAGAACTAAGACACAGAACCAGGACTACGCACTAAGACATAAACTTAGAACTAAGATAAGAATAGGAAAGAGACAGAACTGGTAAAGACTAAACATAAGAATAAACTAGGCCGCACAGAAGAAACACAAAACCCCAAACCATGACAACAGACTTAAAACAGGAAAAACATGAACACAAAACCAAAATCCTAAGAGAAACACTGAATGTAAACACAACTTTGAGTGTTTACATGAAAACGTGACAGGGTACCTTTTAAGTAGTAAATATTGAGAGGAAATTAATTAGCCACAATTCTTCTGCAACATGGCATAAAAAACCCTCTTGATATTGAGATTAGTCTGATTTACATGAATCATGGTCAGAACAAAGACATTTCCCACCATTAAAAAACAAACAGGATTGTTTCTTTAGTGTTTTCAAAAACAGATTCAGGTGTTTTTGAGATGTTTCTAATGTGTCTGTTCCAGGTAAGAAGACGTCCCGTCACCCGATGCATCAGGATCTGCATTATTTCCCGTTCCGCCCAGCAGACAGGATCGTCTGCTCTTGGACGGCAATGGAGAAAATTACCAGGCAAAACGGCTGTCTGGTCGTCCTGCCGGGGACACACACTGGCACGCTGCAGGAGCACGACTACCCCGAGTGGGAGGTATAAAAACACACACACACACACACACGCCAAATTCTACAGGAAGCATGATTACACATGCAAGGACGTGTACACACACATACACTGTCTTGTGGGTCCTCAGGGTGGTGTAAACAAGATGTACCATGGAGTGCGTGACTATGATCCGCAGCACCCCAGGGTGCACCTGGAGATGGAGAAGGGCGACACCGTCTTCTTCCATCCACTGCTGATCCACGGCTCTGGCATGAACCAGACACAGGGCTTCCGCAAGGTACTACGCTACCCATTTCTTAAAAAAAACTAGCCCCATACTTTTTTATGCCCTTATTTTCCGAGTTACAATAAGCAAATCATCGATTTAAAGATGACTGTGTGTGTGAATGTGTGTAAATGTGTGTTTCCAGGCCATCTCCTGCCACTATGCCAGCGCTGACTGTTATTACATCGATGTGAGGGGAACCACGCAGGAAAACATAGCAACAGAGGTGGAGGAGCTCGCACTCAGGAAGTACACTAAAGGCAACGAAATTACCTTCCAGGTCAGACACTGACTTTCAGAAGGCTTGAAAAGTGTTTGATACGGTTTGGTTTGAATGACAAGTAACAACACTGACATGCAACATAAGAGCATGTCTATGTGGTTACTTGTCATTATCATACAGATAATGAGATTGAGCTCACCAAGCTTGTCAGAGTGATGCATCTTTAGAATCCAGTTAAATATAATTTGGCTAAGAGCAAATGCAAATAGTTGAAATACTTACTACTACTACTACATACTTAGTAGCAAGGTCAGTGGTGACGAGCTATGGGATGTGAGTGGGAAAGAAAGCTGCCATTTCCTGCTTGGTGTATATCATCTTGCTCAAAAATGTCCATATATGATTAAACTGACTGATGACTGAGCTCTGGGACAGGATGCAGTTGTATAGATGACATGTTAAAGGAAAAAAAAATCATCCTCTTACTTCCAGAAGTTTAGCTTTTGTTGAACTGACCCTTGTTTCCCACACAGGATACCTGGGCTTTCCGAGGCCGCCTGGTTCAAGGAGAGAGGATTTCACTGTAAAGAAGCCACAGACGTGTTACAGAAAGAAAGAAAAAAAACCCCACCGTATTATTGCAGGGTGACCAACCACTGAGCTGAAACTAGAACATATTGATATGGTGATGGGTAAGAGGCAACACACAGGCACAGTGTCTTGTCATGCAATCCTTAATCTGCTTTCATAATGGAAGCATGTAATTCTTAGATTACTTAGGTGTTGGTGATTGAGGCTTGATAGTTTATGCTCATTGTAACATTTTGGAAATTTAATATATAGAGAATATAAAGATAGTAAATACTGTTTCAGTAGAAAATGTCAGTTACCTACCATAAACAAATCATTACACTGTCGGTACGAGAGGTAAAGTACTTGACATTCAGTACCCCTCCTGCTACTTGCTATACAGCATTTTACGGCACAAAATGCAGTTGAAATTGCACTTAAAAACAGTGGAATCATGTGAATGCATCTTGAAATGTCTATCAAGCTGTTTAATGAAAATGGAAAGGATATTGCGCCTGTGGTAACTGCACAGAAGCTTAAAGATGAATTTGTATGCTGATTAGGAAAAGTAAGAATTATTATGTGTGAGAGCGAGGGCGAGAGAATAATGAAAGCTACATTTTAAACTAGAGTAGGTGATTTATTTCAATAGCATTTATTTTAACATGTGTTTTGGGAGAGGGTGTGATTTCATTTCATTTCAGTTGGATACTTTCAAAATCTAACTGTCTCTTGCTTTCTGCAACGTTGCCTAACCCAGCTTTATGCAGAAATATGTAAATGATCAGGGTTGAGAGGTATAGCTCTTGTTAATTAACACTAGAGGCCTTGACTTTATAATGTCTTATAAATGTGTCAACATGTTAATTTTAATATAACGGTTTGATGATGAGTGAGTGGATGATGACAATCTTGCTAGGATAAATGTAATATTTTGTTAACATTAATAATAAAAAATGACTGCTAAAACAATGAGACTTAGTTTTGATTTCCTCTAAAGCTTCAGACACAGAAACACACACCTGCCCCCTTTTGACCTGTAATGTCATTTAGTGTAGTGTAATTTCATAACAGTCAGTTATGTCATTATAAATAAAGTCTACAACATAATTAATCTTAAAATGCTAACACTACATTACATACTTTAATCCAATTCATGACATAAGTAATATGTTAAATCAAGTAAGATCTTCAGTTCTATTAACATACATCTACTATATTAACACTATTGTACATTAACATTTGTTTTCTTCTTGTGTTTATACCATGATTTATAGAGTTTTCTGATTTATTGATTGATTGATTTATCTTAAAAAAAAATAAAAAAACGTTCACTTTGTCCAAAGGATAAGGATACTGTGAACTCTGGTGGCCAATGTTAGCACCGACACACCTGAAAACGTAAATCTTTAACTAGAAAACTGTGTTGTGGTTCACGTGGAGTGAGATTGTAAATTGTGCAACCAGAGAGAAAACCCCCCAAAACACAAGGGATTATGGGTAGGAGGATCATCATGCTTGGCACATCAGATAAGACTGGTCTTGTCTGCACTCCTATCTGCAAGAGTCAGATTTGCTTTCAGTCTCTCTCTTCAGGAACGATGCCAGGTTCCAATAATCAAAACAGGTGACTGTCAAGTAAACAAGCTGCTTGAGAGCCATGTGGCTTTAGTTGGCCTAGAATAGGGCAGCCCAACCTAAACAAAAAACCATAAAGCTTCATTAGTTTCTCAGTATTTGTCAGCTGAATTTGCCTTTCACACATGTTCAAACCATACACACTGTTGTAGGTGCATCGGAGAAAGTTGAATAACACTAACAGCAACAGTCACATGTTGGTCTCAGAGGGTTTGGCTGTTTTCAGATGGAGGCCCAGTTATTTCCTGGCTCCCTACAGTGGGACCCTCCGCCCCCACACCTGATCCAGCACAGCTAAGACTGTGTGTGTATGTGGGTGTGTTTAAACAGCGTCTTTGTTCAAACCCAGAGGGAAGCTCTCAGCTCTTAGTTTCATTAAGAAATGCAGGAAATTCATTCACGTGCAGGACGGCAGAAATGTTGGAGTCTTTGTTACAGAAGGTGGTGGCCTCACACTACACACATACATACATACATTTAAATATATACACCTGCACGCGCACACGCAGTCACATAGATGTACAGCTGCACACACAGCAAATAGTTTCTCACACTCAGGTCTAACTGCAGGCTAATTTGTACTGCTAAATGTTTCCCGTACTCCAGATCTGTTGTCGTCTGTGCCCAGTTTCCTTTGGAAGAAACTGAAAAACATACAGATTTCACTACAATTTTTTATAAAGGACTAATCCCACACTCCTCACAGTCAGTTCGATAGCTCGCAGCACAATGTAGCATTGACCACAGGTTAGTGCAATAGACCGTGACCATGCCTACTTGGAATGATACTGAAAGAGTCCAGGACAGCATCGAGATATTGCCACTTGCACACACCGGCTGTAAGGGAAATATACGTCATTCATCTAGAAAGAGCAGGTCTTTAAATTCTGTTATTAAATAGTGTTATAAAGTGGGATAGTTTTGTAGTACGTACACATTATCCATGCAGTGTAAAAAATATTTTCGTTTGAGGAGATTCAGGGTTGATTTCAGCGTCAGACTTTGTCAAGCAATCTTCAAACTGCAAACTGACCTCTTTATCTCGCTCAATACAGTTCAAGCTTAGTGGACTTTGGCCAGCAAACTCAAATTTAACCCGTGATACAAAGAAAATACACAAATCACGGCATCCCTCTACAGACAGCTAACATGGAAGACTGCATGAACTTCATCCACAACTGCAACAGAGCCATTACATAAAACTATTATTTGATTTGATATTATTTGATGTCCTTGTCCTCTCTCTTTGAAAAAAGGGACTTTGTGGCCCTGTCTGCTGGTATGATTGCTTAATGTCTTACAGATGTTACCAAAGCAGCAGAGCAGCCTCAGTTACCTCAGGTTATAATCCATCCTGAGCTCATTTTTCTCTCTCAGAATTAGAAACATCTTGACGAGACTGACAAGACTTACCTGTTGCAGATTGCTTCTCAATTCTAGATTCTGCATAAAAATACTGTTAAGACAGAGAAATAATATGATCAACTGTTTATAGCCATAACAAGCAGCTGTTTTCAGCAAAAAAGCTCTGGTCCACACAGTACAATACCTGCCCAGCACTCAACAGCAGACAGAAAAAAATGACTAATTTTTCATTTTAGCTGACACTTTTATCCAAAGCGACGTACAATTGCTATATATGTCAGAGGTCGCACGCCTCTGGAGCAAGTTGATAGATGTGGCATGTGTCTTATCCACTGCGTCACTGCCACCCCAAAATTAGTGACCAGCCTGTGAACATAGTGGAGGGTTTGCAGCTAAAGAGTCTGATCATTTACTCAAGAGGTGGTGTAGACCAAAACAGAGCTAAAAGGAGAATAAATATTGACCTTCCAGTCATAAGGTGACCTAAAACACAGCTCTAAATGAAAGTCAGTGGCCAATTAACCAATTAATGAAGGTTTAAGTATTTAAAGAAAGTCTTCTGCTGCCCTCTTCTTTTAATTCACCTTACCCCATCACTCCTCTGTTTTCATCTTCTTGTTCTCCCTTGAGGAACTGAAATTCCAGTAGCTTCCCTCCCCTCCCTGAGCCTGTCTCTTACTCTTTCTCCTCCCACTCTCCCTGCCTCTGCCACCTTCCTCTCTTTCCCTCCCTCATCTTTCTCGCCTCTCTCAGTTCAGTGCAGTTAGGTGTGCTGATACGTCCATCAGAGTTCTTACTTTTCTCTCTCAAGATGTCCTGGACTCAAATCTTTGTGCTCTCTTCACTGACCACCCTCCTCATCCTCACCTGTAAGTACCTTGTCTGTTCGGGGGGGGGGGGGGGGGGGGGGGGTATTTCTGGATTTTAAGGATCAGTGTGAATCCCACAACTCTGTTTTCACTATGAGATATATGTCCAGAGGACAGCTGTGACCCAGACCAATCACTGAACTACTGGGTGGTATGGATAATGATGACACTGAGCAACACAAATTTCACTTGAGCCTTGCCAGATCACAGTGATTAAAGTGAAATTTGATAAATAGCTTCACAAGGCAAGACATTTTATAATTTATAGCAATTATGACACATTATGGTAAATTATGGTATGACTATTTTGATCCTGTTTCAATCTGCCACATCGATAATTTGTAAAGGCACAATTTTGGCCCACACAATCAGTATATTAATGACGACAGAGGTCCTGTAATTCTAATCTTCTCTTTTCTGTAGTCAGTTTACATGTATTCTTTGTTTGTAGTTTGTATTTGAAACATGATTTATAATGGTAAACTAAAGCTGCACCTCGTAGAGGTTTAAATGGTTTTTTTGGCACAAACATCAAACCCTGGCTATCTATTATGTAGATACAGGAGATTTCCACGGTGTGCTTTGTCATTAGGATACAGAAATAAGCATGTTTGAATTTTCTATTTTTCCAGCTCTTAAAGCTAACTCCTTACTAATAAAAGGCCATAATATTGAGACATTTTTGACTACATATTTTAAAATTCTTATACACATGGACAAATCCTTCACACATTTAAAGATTAGTGTATACATTTACAAATCTGAGTATGCACTTACTGAGTGAGTTTTACATGCTTTGGTGCAAAGACTGGAAATGATAATTTCTCCCATTCCTCATAGTTTCCAGTGTGGACAGCGCAGCAGTCCGGGACGATTCAAAAGCAGGCGATACTAAAGGTGATACCTGTTCAGTCCTTCTAACTGTTTCACATTTCCTTGCCCCACATGTCCTGTATATGTGACTTTCACCCTCTGACTTTTAGGGGCAGCACCACAGGTGTTCATGCCCGAGTCGGACGCCTCCAACTTCTTCAAGCGCCGCAGTCGCCGCTCACCCCGATATTACGCTGAGCTCCAAGGTAAGTTCTTCAATATCTGTTTAACGTGTCTATTAAGATAACAGTATTTGGCTGCTGTTATCCGTCAGGAAGAAATAGTTTTGAGCTGTCTGCTTAAGGGCTGTCCATCATCTCTCTGGCACAAACCTAGCAGGTCAGGATTAAAGTGGTTGGTCTGTGGTCTGCAGGTGGGGGTGATGGGAGTATATTTATTTATATTTGGTGTTATATGTGGTTGATTTGCCTCAGTGTTGCCTAAGTAGTTTATGTGGCCACACTGTGGGCAGTCTAAAATATGGTATGTTTGGCCTCCCATAGGCACTTGTGAATATGAATGTGTGTGTGTGTGTGTGTGTTTGTTGTGTGTGTGTGTGTGTGGGTGGGTGTGTTGGTTCAATGGTTTGTAGTTGGACTCTGAATATGATGTGGCTTGAGGTTTTGACTGCAAGCTGTGAAAGTTCAAGAGAGAAATAGAGAGAGAGAGAGAGAGTAATGGAAAGTAAAGCAGGTGTTGTTAATCTATACAGTAGCAGCTTTTAAATCTGACACACACACACACACACACACACATGCTGGAGGATGCAGAAGGAGTCACAGGGTAGTATGGAGCAGGCTCTCCCTCTCTAAGTTTCTCGGTACAATAAGTTCATTCTCCCACTGCCAGCATCCTGTGCGACACACAGTGCCAGCGCACCTCATACCAAATGAACACACAATGAGAGGTGTTTCAGGACAATCCAACAAACACACAGGAATTTATTTTCATACTTATCACCAAATTAACTTTTCAAAAGCTAAACACAGGATTCCTTTACTCATTTACGCTTTTTGGCAAGCTAGCCAAAAGGCTGCTGACAAGAGTGATTTTTATCTTTTCGGAAAAGTATGTCCTTGTTAAATCATCTCTTTTTAGAAAAGTGGGCCCTGGTCCTGGACAAACAGCCCTACATTCCTGGGGAAAAAAATAAAACACTTGGAAAAGGGCTGATTATGTACCTTGCCAGCTCGGTTCATGGGAACCTGAGGGGGCAGCTGTGTGAGTGTTTGAGAGGACTTTTTATAAGGCTTTTCTTTTTGTCAGAAAAGTAATACACATGTTACTTAGGCAGAATGCAGTGCTCTCACAACTGATCATACCTAGGCTGAATTGCATGCACAAGTGTTTGAAATCCTTCAGCACTGCCTAATCCTGAGGATGACATGTTGTCATTTGTCAGCCAATTTTATATTTCGTTATATAATCTTCTTATTCTGATTGAGTCTAAGATACAAAAGACCAACATTTACTGAGGGAAAGGAGATATGTCCTTGCTGCATTGCTCTATTATTCAAAAGACAACACACAAATCAGGTATATGTATTATTTCTAACAGATGCTGGGTGATTGCATAACCACATGTGACAGCTCAGTGCAAATATTCTTACAGCCATCGTTGTCTTTTCCAAACTTCTTGTGATTTTCCCCTTTATGCCTTTCCTTTACTTTATAAGCTTTTATTCTGTGATCAAGGTGGTTTATATGATTTTAGAAAATAAAATTTGTAGTATCAAAATACGTGCTAACAGGCAAGCAGTTTTACATGTGAAGTTAGTGCGAATGTGGATTAGAGAGCCATGTTTCCTACAGAGCAAGTAAACCGCAAGTCATTGGTCTATTCGGAGGGAAATTAAGTTTGCGGAATGGATGCAGGTCTGTGTTTACATGAAAGGTTGTGATGTAATCCTTACCCTTTTCACAAGCTTGTTGTGATTCAATTAAAATGAGGGGGCTAAAATAACAACACAGACAAGGTAGTAATGTCTAATGTATACAGTGGTGGTCTTGTACCGACATGGTCGGGGATGTTTGGTTTTGTACAGCGAGGGAGCAGGAGGGAGGTGTAGGTGTTTACACAAATTTCTAATACATTACGGTAATTGGTATGGCTTGACCACATTTATTTGCTTTAAGCACCTCACTAGACCCAGTATACACTTATATAAATCTAATAATTGTCTAAACATGAGGTACTTAAGAAAATATGACATATGATAGATAAATAAAAACATCAACATAGTCAACAAGACTGTACCACCATGCAACCACGCTCTGAGAGGTTGCAGGCCTACTGAGGCACAGTTGTGCTTTGAGCTGAATGCTACCGCCAGTGTGCTAACATGCTCACCATGACAATGCTAATGTGCTGATGTTAAGCAGGCATAATGTAATAATAAACCATGTTTATGTGTTAGCATGCTAACATTTGCTAATTATTAATGAATAAAGTGCAGCTGAAGGTTATTAGAATGTCAATGTTTTGGTTTGGTTTCATTCATAAAGTATTGAAATACTGAAATTTTAACCTGGTAATGATGCTTGGTGAAAAGTCAGGGGGATCACCAGAGTTTTTACAATTCATCCTCCTGTCTCAGTTGTTGAGACATTTCACTCAAAACCACAAAAGGCATGGTGGAAAAGTCAAAGGCTAATTAAAGTCCTTAGGTTTTTTTGAATGTCTGTACAAAATCTAATGCCAATATCTGGTAGAGATTTCACAGGATAAGTGAAAACTTTCACCATCTAGTGAGGCTAGAGGAAAGGTCAGGGAATCACCAGTCATTAGGATCCATCCTCTGGGACTATGCATGTCCGTACAAAATGAAAATCAGTTGGGTTGTTTACTGGTAGTAGCAACACCTGTTTCATCTATAATGTATCATGTGAGTTGGTGTATACGGGTAAAATCTTTGGCTTACCTTTCAGCTTTCCTTTCCTTCTCCCCCCAGCCGAGCAGAGGGTAAGGCTTGCTGTGAATGAGCGGAGGAGGGAGTACAATGAGGAGCAAAGGGACGAGTACGAGAACTACGTTGAGGAGGAGCGTGATGGTAAGACCTGGATGGAGCATAACATTAATTCCTGCTTCTGGAAAAAATAGAGAAATATCCCTCCATCAAACCCTCAGTTTCACCCCTTCCAGAGGACTGAAAATAATAATAATAAATAAGTGTATTGAGACACTGAATGGAACAGAAAGATGAAGCATAGGGTCTTTGTATCAGTAAACACAAGCTAATTTAGCAAGTCTGTGTCATGTTGTGAGGGCTAACCTTAATTGGTCCTTACGAAAAACCTGACATTTGCTTGAATGGCAGTCATCACGTGAGGGCTCACTAGAGAGAACACATTGAGGGAAAAGAGAGTTCTACTTTGGCTCTTGAATGAACTTCACGACACGCACGAGCCTCTGGACCACAGCAGAGTGCCTGAGACTCCACACCAAATCAAAGTGTCCATTTGTGGTCGACCCCAAGCTGACAATCTTCCCTGCGGTTGTCTGTCCACTGTGATATAGTTGCAGTGACGGTTTCTAAACTAAGAACTGCTAACCATAAAGATGTGACTGGGTTTTATATGTAAGATACACAGTGTTTTGGGTGGTTTGGGTCACGGTGTTATTACAGGCAAACAAAAAGATCTCCACCAGGTCACGGAACACACATAGGGTTTTGCAGAGACTGTGTCATTTCATATTACATAAGAGCAAAATGTCAAAACTCTTATCTTTCATATTAGTCTTTAGTCTGTCTATAGATTGTTAGTGCAGGAGAAAGAACAAAAATACCTCTATTATTCGGTATTGAAAGCATACATAGATTATTCCAAGATGGTTCCCCCCATTGCTAGCCTTGTAGTCACAGCAGTTGAATGGAAATCTAGGCTAAAGTAGCAAATTTCATCATGTCACACATTTGGGCCAGCAACAAGTGAAAACAAACACTAACAAAGTGTATCTATTCGCTGAATTAAGGTCTATACGATAAGATGCATACGATGTATGAAGCTTTACTAACACTAAAGCATACACCTAGCTAAATACAAGAGCAGTAGTTTTTACCCTAATAAGGACAAGAATTGGTCGTCTCTGGTTTTAAATACATTTGACTTAACCTGCAATAAAATACCATTGACATAGTATCACCTTAAAAAGTGGAGAACTTGTTAGTAATCAGTTGCCACATCCAGCAGACACAAAGCATCATTAGCTTTCATTTGGAATCGTGTTTCAGGCCTCCTGACAAATGTACGTCCAATATTCACTTTACTTTTAGCTCTGTTTTGGTCATCCCTGAGGTAAATATCTGGCACTGGACTTGCTTTATTCTCCAGCTTGTCGCTAATTTTGTCTGTCTGCTGTTTGGTGCTGCGCAGGTAGCATAACAGTTACAGCGAGTCTATCTGAGCCGCAGCAGTAAGAGTGAACCAAAACAGTAAAGTTGTGGGCTTGAAAACCAAAACATTTTGCTAAAAGACGCTATAAAGCTCCGCAACACTGACGGGAACTGGGTGATGATTCTTAATCCTATTACATAAGTATTCATATGATCCTTTGTTAACATAAAATATCTAAAGCCACTTTAACTTTTTTATCCACAGAGCAGAATGAGATCGAGGGAGAAGAATGAGCAGTTGCGCGAGTTTCACTACGATGGCCTTTATCCTCGCTACCACTGGTTCCACTGAGCTGTCGCATGGAGGGCAGCCCCTCTCATTGGAGCAGTGCAAATACTGCCATAAGCTTTAACCTGTAGCAGAGCAGAGATTCCTTACACTTTGAGGGCTTAAGTTCTCTGTATTTTTCCCTACTTTAATAAAGGTTTTCTTTTCTCTTTTTTTTTTTTAAAAATAAATTGTGCAATATGTCTCCATGTCAATATGTAAAAATATGTTTAAAGTGTAGTTTCTGTAAGCTACACTTTACCATATAAAATGTAGGTTATATCTTCTGCATGCTTGTTTTTACTCCCCTTTTCCCCCATGTACATACAAGCTATGTCCTTTAGGTCAGCCTGAGGCATTAGCAGAAATACAACATATTAACAGCTGACAAGTTTTGTCAGAGGGGTAGCTTTATTTTTGCAAAGAAAGTGACTTTATGTCTTTAAGCTGAAATGGCAAATAAAGATGAGTCCCAGTCTGATTCCCAGACCACTGATGTGTTTTAAGTCATGCTAGCACTGTCTGGTATTTGGAGTATTTAAAGGGAGGAAGGAGGTGTGGAATAAAGAGAAGATGGAGTGAGCTGCAGAAGTCATCAGGCTGAAATGAACATTCCAGGGTGGAAATATTAAACCCAACCTGGGCAAAGGAGAGAAGGACAGGAGGTGGGGGGGGCAAATGAAAGCCTCAAAATGATGCGGCATGGCACTCAGTACTTGCTAATCACACAGCTTCAAATCCAAAAGCCTTATTTTATCTCTATACTGCGA
>NW_024040985.1:0-21440 GCF_014851395.1 Micropterus salmoides
TGACCTGTGTCTGCTGCCTTGGTCAGCTTGGTCACCTGCTAAATCCCACATATTTTCTGCAGATTCAGTGAAGATTTACAGGATGAATGAATAGTAATACAGATTTGGGTTTATTATGGGAGTGCAGCACCTTCTCCAGCCAGCAAACTGATGAGAAATTAGTTTTTTCTTGTGCTTGTTGAAATCAATAATAAAATCTTGTAGCGTTTGTGTCTGGGCAAAGTTTAGGATTAGGCTAAATGTAGTGTTGTATGTGCATGGTGTCAAAACTTTTTAACGCAGAAGTAAGGGGGATTTGTACCTGCTTCTTTGGTATAATGTTGGGCTATGCCTCTGGGAAATGGCTAGTATCTCTTTGGTACGGTAAGCCTTTACATACGCGAGTGAGCAGCCGTTTGCACTAATCCAACCATGAAATTCCCCAGAGACGGAGAAGTGCTTCCTTGTTTTTGGAAATCTTTCATATGCTGTTAAATTTATGTCTGTGTCCTTCTTTCACCTCTTCCTCCATACTCCCCCCTCGGGCTCAGCAGCGACTTAATGAGGATGCACAGTAAAGATCAGACCCCATGCATCACACTTGTGCTGACTGTAGGCCATTACAGATTTACTGATGTGAACCTAAGCAGCGCTGAGACTCAACAGTTTTGTTCAAACTATATTTTACACCGACAACAGTCGCCTGACCAAAATAAAAATATGATCAAATAAAACATGCTATATTGATTGTACATGTTCCTTACACTCAACTGAAAACAGATTACAAATACGTTTTGGAGGAAACATAATTGTTGCCTGGGTTATTTTAAGTGGCAACTTGTTATCCAATCCAGAAAGTGTAGCATTCTTACTCTGCACAAAGGTTTAAGAGAGGACCTCTGAGTTGATGATTGGGCATATAAAGCAAAGGACATGGAGATATGATATGGAGACTAACCATTAACGCCAGCCTCCCACGTGCTGTTAGGTTTAGTCTACTTGGTTAAGATTGGGGGGTATTGGTATTGGGTTTTGGGTAAATATTGAAAAAGTCATTCAAGTCATATCAACATTTTAGGGAAAACACATAAAATGCATCGACAGAAATGTCCTCTTTGGGTTTTACACGTAATCTAAGCTGCATTACATTTCATTCAAAACTTTTCACAGATGTGCATGGCAGAGAACTAACAGAGAACAGTGTAAGAAAGACGTAAACATAAGGACTGATGATGACAGAAAAAAAGAAAACAAGTTCTTGTTGGATTTCTGCACATCAGCTCTGTCTTCGCTTGAAAGCCTTTAACTTAGACAAAGCTCTTAAAAATATATGGGCGACACTTTAAGTTTCAGTAAGGTTTCTGTCACACCAGGTTCATTTTGAAAACCAGGCAGTGAAGTAGCCAAACTGTGATCAGAGAACTGACACTATGTTCAGGCAGCAGACAGATCCCACCTGTTTTTTAAGAATAATTTAATTTAATGACTTTCACAGTTAATGACATTGTTGTAGTTGTTTATAACATATTTATCATACAAGATCACAAGATACTTGTGAGGAATGAAACCTCATTATTCACCCTGTCGACAGCAGTGCCTGGTAAAGTCTCCTACATATTGATTTATGATCATGTCAAATACTTGTTATGTGTGGAGTAAGACGCGCTGCAGTTTCAGAGATATGGCGTAAAGAGTAACTGAAACAAAAATGTGTACCTATATGTGTAAATCTCATTTGACACAACATTATTTTACATGTGACATATACTAGGGTAGTGCAGTGGATAAGACATATGCCTTTGGGAGTCATGGGTTTGATTCCTACTGTGACACATCCACCAATGTGTCCCTGAGCAAGACACTTCCCCCTAGTTGTTCCAGAGGCATACGGCCTCTGACATATTTGGCCATTGTCGCTTTGGATAACTGACTAATGACTTATTATTATATCAGATGTGCATTTTGCATGTTTAGCTATTATGCTCCAAAGATGTAGCAACAGGCAAATATAAATGTGCTAATGATTGTTACTATACAGTAACAGTTAAATCCCATTAACTCTATGCTCCAAATTTTAAGTACCTCTGACAACGCTGGCAAATTATAGCAGCAGTGTTACATTAATATTTCTATATAATGAAAAAATGGGCACTCAAGATGAAGACCAAATCAAAGTACATGTGTATTATTTCACAGTATACAGTAAAAACTGCATTAGTTCAGTGGTGGTTCAATGCACTCATGGAAGCGCTTCTCAAACACTCACTGGGGAAGAAGAAACAACATTCTGCAACATCATCACACGGCCTCATTACTGCAACTCACAAGAATTATGTCTTTTTACATTTGACTTTAAGGAGAAATGGCTTCTTAGAAATGTTGACATAAAAGTTTGAATGCACTCTCAGGGGGGTTTTAATGCACTAATTAAAGTTGCAATGCAGCACATTAGGCTTGCTGTTTCAACCTTTGCAGGGCCAGCAGAGGAGTGTGGAGCTGAGAGGTCTAATGAAGGGAAGAAGAGCAGGGTAATAACAGCAGAAAGGAAATAAATGAAGAGATGGAAAGTTGCATCAATCAGCAGCATGCGTGGAGCGGGATCAGAATGAAGATGGTGGCAAAGGTTTTTTATAAGTTGTGCATACACAATTGAATTAATTATTCATCATTGGCAGTCTCCTTCTCCTGTTTGTCTCACTGGGCCTGCGGTTCGTGTCTTTCTTGTATCGAGGAATCGCTGTGTCCGAGGGTGCTTGCTTAACAGTGTGCTAGGAGCAGAGGCATGACAACTCTGGCAGTGCTGTAATAATTACCAGCCGTCTCTCCTCAACCCTCCTCTAATCCCAGCCTCTCACACAGCAAATCTCCCAGGAATTGGGATGATTGGATGGCTTTGCAATCTACCTTATATTTTTAGTAGGACTTTTTTTTTGTAGGACCCTAATCATTCATGCCTTTAGAAAACGATGACAATCTACGTGCTGTCATTTATTCAAAACAAGGCCATGTATCTGACTCATAGTGCTGCATTCCTCACTGGTTGAGAGAACACTGCAGTGGCTTCTTCAGCAGCAGAGAATGAGCTTGAGAAAACCCGCACTCATCGCCACTTCACTTCCTTCCCACTTCCTTCTGTCTTCCTGTGCCATCACTCCCTCACAGTCACACTTGGAGCCCCTCTTTGGTGAATCACTTGCAGCAACACCACCGGCTTAACCTTGCACCTTATATGATTCACAAGGACAATTACAGCCCCCTCTAAATAAATAAATTATTTGTATACTTTGGCCAAAATGAATCTGTACCTACAGTGCAAAAATCTGACTAGAAGTAACGTCAACATCTGAAACACAATTGTCCACTACATACTGTACCACTCTACCTGTCTTTAGTGTCTTCTTTAATCCTGCCAGTAACATCATTACATGCTTGTTTCACACAGGAAAGAGTTGTAAATGCACTGTACCTATGGAAAAGAATGCTAACCAAAGAACCTCAGCAAGAACAGTTAGCTGCCAATTTAAATAGGGCAAAAAAGTATATTCGCTACATTTTGTTGCGCTACAGATGGCTGCCTCGTGTTTGGTGTGCATTATTTTGTCTTGTTCTGATTTAACCTGCAAGTCATCATGAAGACATTGTGAATATGATATGAGCTGGGGCTTTGTAACATCAATTATTAAAGCTAGTAGTTCAGCTGACGTTGCTACTAGTGCTTGAATGTTAATTGTGGGCTTGACTTGGCTTGCCAGGGGGAGAGGTTTGATTTCCTGCATTTACATTTTTTTGTATGGAGATTTTTGGCATATGATTTAAATAATTTCGTTCATGACTTGCTCATTTACAAGGTTGATGCACTTACAGAAATCACTAAATTAAAGAACAAAGCAGGAAAGTGAAAAGCCCAATAAATATTCATGTTGGATCAGAATAACAATCTTCTTAAACTGTTAAAATATGCAGCAATTTGCCTGTTTTATTATGTTGGACAAGTTACCTGAAAGTTGTCATTGAAACAAAACTAAATATTTTCAAGATTAAAGTTGTAAATTTATGAGAAAAAAACCATACAAATTAATGAGAAAAATACTCAGATATTCTCTGAGATTAAGCTGATGTTTACCAGCTAGGTCCAAGGTAAAGTGGATTGTTGTGGTAGATAAGGGGGGCCAAGAAGAGGCGGGTCACAGAGAAAAAGTCCCTGAACGCATGAAAAATTTAAAATCAACAGTGCCTGGCACACATTGGACAACGCAGAGGTGCTAGCAGTTAAAACTAAACTAATCAAAACTGAAATCACAAGCAAAGCATTTATATTTACATTTTTTAATCAGAGCATTCACAGTAATCATTAAAATCAGCAGGGGAGGTGCTAGACGGAGCAGTTTCTCTCTCTCTCTCCCCCTTCTCTTTGCCATTGTGTCCCTTCTGGCTGTGGATTGCTGCTACAGTGGGGGGAAATTAAATCAGGGCTAATTGTTATATTTGCAACCACGAAAAGCAAACACGCTAAGAAACCCGACTAAGTGACGTTTTCTGTTTATCTATTGAGCTCCTCTGCTTTTCAGTACTATGGACAGTGCCACACCTACACACCCACACACACACACACACCACACACACACCCTAATTTAGACAGACTCATTTCACCATTTCACAGCACAAACACCCACTTGCGTAACTGTGTGGCTTACAGTAATCATGCATTAAAACACTTGCCAGGATGCAGTGCATCTGGTAGGCCTATCTGTAGAGCCTGCAGAGTATGATAGTGATAAAGGAAGGGCTAGATTCAACAAATAAAAAGAGAAATTTCTGTCCCCTTCCAGCATGGCCAACGGGGCATAGCCTACAATTCGCTATGTGCTAGTTGGACCTGGAGGGTTGTGAGTTGAGCCCAAAAAGTTTGCTTGAGCCCAGCAGCTTTCCTCAATTCATCCACTAACCAACAAACTTATTTCTCGCTATGACTTTATAATATCAGAGAATATGTGAGTTTTTTTTCATACATTTATACATTTTATCTAGTAAATTTACCACTTTAATCTTTAATCTACTCTATCCCTAATATGCCATCGCAGCCCAACACTGGTTTTACCACTAAAGTAATAAACCATGTAATTATGCTTATAACAAGAGAATAACACTTTTGTCAATAGTTCCAGTAAATTGAGCAAATAGTTAACAAGCAAAAAAAACTGATAAAATATCTAAGAAGTTAAGTAATCAATTAGTCAGCAGAAGCAGGACATAAAAAAATCACTGACACCTGAATCCTGCTGAGACGTCAAACTGTTTGCAGTCCACCCACGTCTACATGGCAAATGTTGACCTCCAATATGGCTTCCTGAGGGTGCTTCTGTGTGACCTGGACAACCTATACTGTATATTACTCTTCAGGTAAGATGGCTCATAAGTGCTTTCTTATGGCATTTGTTCTCTTTGTGTGAGAACAAATTACAGCTTGTTTTGATAAAATAGATACAGACAATCCATCCTGAGGGAGAATAGTACGTGCAAGTTCATAGACACAAATGCATGCTGAATCCATATACTGCACTGTACTATGAATAACTGTTCCCTTTTGTAATTGCAATGGATACACTATTCAGAACTCCTGCACCTTTATGTAATTTTTAGTCTGATGCATAATGTTGGTGTATACTCGTCATATGATTAACTATGTCTATTCTGTAACCAACCTGTTAATTCTCACATGTCGTACAAAAGTGAAAGCATGTGGGGAAAAAACCCTAATGTAGATGTTTCAACTTGAATACAAGGTAGAATATTTGCTCCATAGAAATGACCACAACCACTAGGAAGGTACTCTTTTTTCTGTTTAAGCTGTTTTTGTGTATATGTAAGTGTAAAGTGAATGTACTGATGTGTTCACATTTTGGAGCTAAGGTCGTATTTATATTCATGCAAAAGTATGCAGGGAGGCTGCTGTCTCATAGAGTGGGTCCAACGCAGGTTGAACACACGTCGAGTTGGAAATTGGTATAATATTATAAACATGTCTTGGTTTGAGCTCTGTCACAGTGCAATTCTACTTTAGTGTGTAGAATTTGAACATTTTAGACTTTAACACTTTGTCTGTGATTGTCTAACTTTCTACAAACACACTTTATTAGACTAATTTAGAAGATATAAATATAATCATTAAAAGTCACAGTGTGGCTGAAATTTTACTTTTTTATGTTTAAAGATGTGGTTGTAATGTTTGAAAATATTCAGTTTTAATAGCTATATTGTATCTCATGACTAGCAATTATAAAACAACTAAGTTTTACAATAACAAAACCACAGTGTGAAGAAGCACAGCGTCTTCTTTGATCCAAAAAACAGGTTCGCTTGTTTTCAAGGGGAGACCCACTGGCTCAGCTTCTTCTCTATAGCACAGAAGCCTTTTCACTGCCAATCTTATTAGCGTTCAGTTTTCCCGTGCTGCTTCAGTGGTCAGAAACTTTAATTGCCACGCATAAAATCGACATTTCATGAAATATTATCATATAAAAGGAGGGATAAATAAAGCAGGCTCGGTTTTAGCGTTGAGCTCACACTAATTGAAAGTCAGAGTGCTGACTGTGAAATTGATAGGGCATAAAAGACACAAATTATGAACAGTAAATCCAAGAATGCCCATTAATGAAACAGAAAACAGGAAACTGTAAATTCCTAACATTTGAAAACTATAGTACACAATGGTGAATACCACCCCATTGTGGCAAGAACTATTTTCTGTGGCAAACTTGAGGGAAATTGTGTTGCACTAGTGAACCACTGCACAGAGCACCCATAAGCTATAGTCAAAGTCCTTGTAGGCAAGTCATGCCACTCAGCAGCCATCTTGGCAACGCCTCCGGTCAGTTATTTCAGACTAACAAGACCAGGCTCCTATCTGAATGAATGGAGAGATAGCCAGAACTGCACTTTTACTGGTCACCGGGACATAAAATAGACAAAGGCCTTTAGGCTACATAGTTTTTTAATGAACAAATATGAGACTATGGGCCCGATTTTCAAACATCCCGAATAAAGAGTACTAAATTGCGTGTGCATTCTAAAATATTGCAGGTGCAATTTTAGTACCTATTGTGGGTGATTTACTAAGAATTATTGCGTAGATGACAACAGGAGCAAACACAATGGAGGTGGGAGTATTTAAATGAGGGTTTTGCGTGTAAAAACCTTGGTTTGTTTTGTTCAGTGCGTCACGATTATGTGGAAATCCTGCTTGAGATTGCACTAAGTACTTGGGACTGAACACCTGGAAAAACTTTGGAAAACCCCAGCAAAAACAGATACATGAATGACCCAGACGCGAGGAAATGCCAGCAGATCGTGCTTCATCCAGCCAGAGGGAAAAATCACAGACCGTCCACAACGTGCCCGATCTCCTGTCTCTATCCCTGTACCCCCAACGCCCCATTCTCTCTTCGATACCTACAATGAGTTGTGTCGCGATATTACGACCGGCATGCTGTGAACAGTTGGTGATGTTCCCTCTGGCTGGATGAATTTTACGCGTGATCCGTGCACTACTGCAGCTGGGGGCTCTCATGCGCCATGCAACTTTCTAAATTATTCCCTCTTATGGAGAAAAGTCAGGTCGAAACAAATTTTGCTTTATTGGCTTGAATGTTAATACAACAGTACTGCCAAAGCTAAAGGAAAATCCCAAACAAATTCTATTCATATAGTTCATCGAATAAATAAAATAAAATAATTGTATTTCTATATATTGGATATAGAATAATATTATCTAATGTTAATGTCTCTCATTTTCTTTCATTACGGCTGTGTCTCCTTCTGGTAACAATAACAGCAGCCATCTCTGCGCAACGGTTTGCACCTTCCTTTCAAATGTATTAAATACGGAGGCTGTTGCACTCAGGTGAAATTGCGTTTAGGTTTGGTAGATCACATTGCGTGTAGTAAATAAATGTATTTGCATGTTACGCCCCAAATTGCATATTCATTAAGGCAAAAGTACTAAATGAACAACAGGTGCTATCTTGCACTTTTGAAAAGACGTCACTCTGCGTGCACACCGTTAGTGGATCAGCTTACGTGTTAATTTGCTGGTGATATAAAGTTTGCACACGTTTTAACTCACGCAAACCTTTATTAAATCAGGCCCTAAAAGTATTCAAATCAGCAAGGTGTAGTGGTTCTTCGGCCCCAATCTTGAAGGCCTGCATTAAGTTTTACAAGTCACCAAATGTCACTTTGTTTACTCAGTACATGTTTGTCTAATATTCAATTCAGAGTATTGAAGACCACATTTACTTGCCATTGTTGGGGATTCTTGATTTGCTATTTGAGCAGCCCAGATAATTATGGCAAGGATTCAAGTGTAGCAGATTTGTTAGCTAAACATTCATTCTGTGAACTCTACTCCAGCATGGTATAACAAAAATAGGTTTCAAGATTGGTAATGCTGTTTGCCTTTTGGGCCCTATAGTTACCTATGGACTATCTATGGACTGCACAGCCCAGCTAATAAAGAAGCTTACAGGGTTAGGTTTAGAGATAGTTTGATAGTTGTGTTAGGACAAAATGTGATGCCATAGTACGGTTATAGTCTTATCAAATCTGGTTCTTATTGAATCTCGGTTTTGATTCCAACCCCTTGACCACAAATCTTGTCACTGCTCGGTAACATTCATCTACTTTCTCCGTGCTTATTTTCCCCTTCATGGCTTAAGTGAAAGGAGTTTCTGTACTGGAGGGGTGTCTCTGGGTAGTTTGCGAACACGGTGCATTCCTTCAGATTCACGGCATGTTGAAGTAGTGAAGTGTTCTTCAAATTGGAGGTGCTTCCTCCACAAAATATCCTAAATGCAGGTGTTGCATTGAGAAGCTAAGCCAAACTTGAGCATGTGCTGCAGTCCGCATGTAAACAGAAGTACTCTCTTCTCGCATGCTTTGTTGACATACTGAATAACAAATGACGTTAGGTCCGCGTAGCAGGTCCGGGCATAAATAAAGTGCAACCTTTATGGGCTGTAAAATGCTTACTGCAGTTCAATAGGGAGTATGACTGAAATAAGCAAAAGGTTAGAAACCGGTAAGCGGAATCGAAATGCACGTGTCTTAATGATTCCACAGTTATTTTTCGCTGCCCGCCAACCAGGAAGCAAGTTATACACTGTTACTTTGAGTTTGTTACTTTTGCATTTCCAAAATGCTGGATGGTTGTTGTGCTTTTGGATGCACTAATCGAGGAGGGGACAGGCCTGGGCTGTTTTAGGTGAGGGATTCAAGCAGCGGCAAGGACCTGGTGGTTAAACGATAGAAATGCGGCAGCTGATGCATTAATGTTATATGGATTGGACATTGCCCAACACTTGCAGTTTGTGCCCATAAGCCTATCTATCATTTTTGTAAGTTTAGAGGTGTTTTTGCGGCGTCTCTACGGGGGAGTCGTGGTGTGAGCCGCTATGGTCTATTGTTTTGTCCTCCAGGTCACCGCGCATGTCACATGTCTGAAAGCTATGGATAGTGAGTTACTAGTTAGCATCATGGGGATTTATTTTGGTAACACAGAATGAGACCGGGTTGACTTTGTGTCCCTGTTGATTGATGTGCCCAATCATGGAGCCACTGCCATAGTAGTCCGATAGTTTAAGATATATGATCTGTGGAAACAAAACTGCTTGATTTTGTTGAATTGAAAGGAGAAACAGCAGAGGAAATTGCAGCTGAAGTCCTCGTGTTCATCCAAAATTTTAACCTGGAAACAAAGTCATTGCGTTCTCTATAGACCACACAAATACCAACTTTGGAGGACTGAATAGGCTGGTAGTACTCAATTTTATCAGTCCGCCTGCATAACAGTTTATCACAGTACAACAGTTACATGGTAATATACATAAAAACCGGAATTGTCCCCCTTTTTAATTTCATATATAGTAACATTAAATATTTGAATGATATATTGACCGCCGAACTGGAAATATTTGTTTTAGTATGCAAAGTAGGCTAACACGTGGCATCAAAATAATCATCCATAACCATAATGGTGTAATCATCCATCAAAATAAATGTGTTTATTCTTCTACACATGTTAATGAATTTCCATTGCACAGAATTGAGAATGTCTATTGAAAAACCAAGGCAATCATATCTGTTTCCTTGTAAAGCAAAATATTTTCCATTATAATTTGACTAAGTTATAATTTACCACACGTCCATGACTTTGGAAATGTTTTCTATTCATCATAGTCAAGTCAAGTCTTCATAGATTGGCATTTGGGACTGATAACGGTTGTCTTTTACCCTGCGTTTGTAAGTTTGAGGCCTTTGTTCTCTCCATGACGGTTTCCCTTGAACAAACACTTTCTTAAAACCAGTAATCTTTTTAGTTATAGACTGCAATAAAGATTTTATTTACAGGGAAATTACACCTTGATCTCAGGATGGCACCAAGGTTCCTAGTGATATAATGGTAATGGTTCATTAATATAGGATCTCCCAGTCTGTTCTATGGTAAGTCATCATAATCTACTATATAGTCCTACATTAGGAATTATTGGAAAAGTATTTATTAACATTTCATCAATTATAAAGTAGTTCCTGATTAGTTCCTCACTTGTTTCTTGATTAACTAATCATTTGTAATTAGGAGTTACTCATTACCTAATGGTTTACAGTAACAGTTATCTCCTCATTTGTTTCCTGGTACTGAAAAATTTGAGTCCCTTATTGTGTTACCCAGTTGCTTATCTATATTCACTTGTTACAGAGCAACATCAATCAGTCATGATTGGCCACCTGGTAAATGATGTGTTTACCCTCCTTTAGCTCTGTTTTTTTGTCTCAACCAACTGCTCCAGCTAGTCTCTAATCTGCCATATTATGCTGAGCAGGTAGTGTTCAGTGAACACAGAATGACCTCCTAGATCCAAATCAGTATGATTTTAAGAGTGACACTCCACTGAAGAGTCGACAGAGGCCCTAAGGTCAGCTAAAGCTGCAGCCCATTTCTCAGATTTATCCTGCTTGAACTATAAGCTGTCTTTGACACAGTCAATCGCAGGACCTTGCTATCCGCACTCTCTCAGGCAAGTCACTCCTGTGGTTTGAATCCTACCTCTGTGGGCATTCCTACAATGTGTCGTGGCAAGGACAATTGTCCTCCTCTCACTGTCTCTCAGCTGTACAAAGGCTTGGTGCTAGGGCCCCTTCTCTTTTCAATTTACACCACCTCACTGGGGCTGATAATTCCTCGCATGGCTTCGCAGAGGATACGCAACTCTACTTATCCTTCCCGCCAGACAACCCCACCGTCTTGGCGCAGGTGACAGACTGTCTCTCAGACATATCCAACTAAAAATTGGCTTCTCAACCATCACTCCAACCAGGGTGGCGAGAAACTTGAGTATCATGATTGATGACCAACTGTCCTTTTCAGACCATGTTTTCCACTATGTCTCAGTCGTGCTGCTTTGCTCTAGATAAGGGAAATCAGGCTACCCAGCTTATCTCTCCCCTAGACTATTCCAATGCCCTGCTAGCGGGGCTTCCAGCTTGTGTGGTGAAACTCCTACAAATGGTTCAGAATGTGGCAGCGCATCTGGTTTTCAATCAGCCTAGAAGGTCTCATGTCATTCCATTATTCAGCAACCTCCTCTGGCTAGCCATGGCCTCCTGAATCAAATTCAAGTCACTAATGCTTGCATGCAGAGTGACTGCTGGGTCCGCACCTATCTACCTAAACTCACGTCCCTTTTCGGACACTGCGCTCCTCCAACAAGCGCTGCCTGGCTCTGGCTCTCACGATGGTGGAACAAGCTACCACACGCCATCAGATCAGGGGCGTCCCTCTCTAACTTCAAGAAGCTCTTGAAAACTCATCTCTTCCAAAAACACTTCCTCTTATAACACCTCTAACCTGTAACTTCTAACGTGCACTTCCTGTGCTCTAATTCTTTTATCTCCTATTCTTATGTATTGATTGCATGGGCATCACTTTGTGTTAAAAAGTGGTGGGGACACAGGGGCTCAGATTAGGGGTGTGAAGAGACATCATGATACGCAATATTAGGTTCATGAGAATGAGACTAAAACATCCTTAAACAGTGTTTTAAAGACATCCTCAATGCTGAGATACATGAGCGGGCGGTCTGGGGGGACCTCCACCAGGACACTTTGATCTTTAAACACTTAATTTCCTGCATTCTAGTCCACCAATTTATGGTGAAAATGTCTTAATTTATATATTTTAAAATATATAAATATAACAGAATATAAGTCAGTGCAGCTCTGTCATTCTGTGCTGCTTTCAGATCTGTTTCTCCTGTAGATCAACATTTCTCCTGTAATATCATCCTTGCTGAGACAACACATATGTATGCCTGATTTAGTCTTCTGTCCTCAGAAAACTTGGCCAAAAAGAAAGTTGTTAAAGTTGTGTCAAGAAGTTGTTAAACTTACTGATTCGTGCTGCACGTTTTTGGGTCATTTTATAATCTATAGCTTTTTTTTTTTAGCTTAAGTTACTTTTTTTGGACAATGCACATTTGTTTCTTTTAGATTTCAGTTGCATTGCATGTTTTCTTAATGTGCAAATAAACCTTTCTGAAGGCATTTTCATTTGTTATTTAACTGCAAGCTATATTTCAGAACGTACTTTAACAAATTATACTTTCAAAAAGTGGTGGTGACAAATCAGCCATTTCAAAAAGTGGTGGGGGCATGTCCCCAGCATCCCCAATGTAAATGACACCTATGATTGATTGCATTAACTTCTTTCCCTAGGTATTTACTCCACTAATGCCATCCGTGCTCATTAGCTTGTACTAGTATTTATTGCTGCTCTTACTAGAATATATTGACATTTGTAGATCTCTTACTTTATTGATGCTTCATTGATGCCTTATTGATGATTGTATGTTGTTCCTCAAATGTAAGTTACTTTGGATAAAAGCACCTACCTGAGTACATTTAAATGTAAATGTTGAGCTTTTCTGCTGAAAAAGGCTTCCTTGTGCTGCTGAAAATAACACTATGAGAATGGTGAGGGTGAATCCAAACTGGTACCAGAACCAAATAAGATAGCTAAACAATGAGCTGACACTCACCATAAAGCTACATAAAGCCAAGAGGAGCTGCAGAATCAGATGATAATTCTCTGAAGGTTTATCACTAAAAAGTACAGCTGGTGCTGATGAAAATGCATTTGTATTTCCCAAAGGAAAATTTTGACCTGATGGTGAAGCTAAATGTAAGGTCAGAGGATCACCAAGTTATTAGGAACCAGGTGTGTGCTGCTAAGCGTGCTCGCTTGAACTCATGAGTGAGCATAATCCAAAATACAACCGCTTTCATACAGAGATCCTGCAATAAACGCAGAAACACCGGCATGCTGGCTGTGGCTTTTCACTAAGACATCTTCAGGCTCTGTTACTTAAACGTTCCGGCTCAGAAGCAGATCAACACCGGCTCCGTACCTTTCATTCAGCGCAGCCAGCTGCATATTGGCACATGTGACAGTGGCTATAGACTTACCATTTACTATTATAGATTTACTGCATTTAGCCGACATGCAACTAGTTTACTATCTGTGTATTGTATATCATGTGGGTCACGTTAGTTACAGCCACTGAGAGGTGGAGAAGCTCTGTACCTGAGTTTTGGTAAAACCATAATACATTTATATTGAACGTTACGAAGCAAACAGCAGCAGGTCCGAGCTAATGTTGCGTTATCTGGCTGCTACTGGCTTCATCCCTATAGTAAACCAATCGCTCCACATTTCCTTTTATTGTTACATCATTTCTTGAAGACTAAATCAACACTTTGACATAACAGTGGATAGTAACATGGGTCGCGTTAGTTGGTGAACTAATGTGGAAAGCGATACACCTTTGCACTGGATAAAGTTAGCAACTGCTCATGTTAGCTGGCGTGCTAACGTGACTCTCTCTGTGTTTCTCCAGCTTTTCTGATGTTCACTGTGTTTTTACTCGACATCATCTGAATATGTTTGGTCTAATGGGCTTCAGCACATAAACCTGTATTGCTGTTTTGTATCCTTTGTCACTATGAAATAAGGGACAAAAGGTGGGACTGCTGCAGCAGTGCGGGTATGGTTTTGTGTGAATATACAGTGTATTGTTTTAAGCAATTTTTCATAATGATAGCTAATCTCTAAATTAAATGTTTTGTAGGTTTAATAATAGTTTATTTACAGCAGGTACTTTTAACACAGTCCTTTAATTAAACCACTACCTGTTACCTTTAATATTTGTCTAATACAAAACACTTGTGACTCTTGCTCAGTAAGTTACAAAAGGTTATCCCCTTCATGTACATATGACAAACTAAAAAGAACATAGCTACTTGTGACTTGTCCGGCAGTTCAGAACTTGATGAATATCATTTGCAGTTTCATCACTATCTTCATAAAAGTCAGGTAACTTGCACCGCACTCCGTCAAACTATCTCACGCACACTTTCTGTTTCGGTGGCAACAGAGTACAACACAGGCTCACCTTCAGTCGGGGTGAACAGGTGTCAGTGACCATTGTCAAGTGTCGTGATCAGCACTGTTGCTGTTGTATCAGTCTGTGGTTTGATCAGCGTAGTAGTCAAAAAACAGGACAAGAGAGGTCACATATGGGACATATCAATTAGGCCAAATATGAGGGACATCCCGGCTAATACGGGACAGTTGGCAATTCCCTCCCTTACGTGGAGTCTGTGTTTCGCTGTGAGCCTGTCGTTTCATGGTGTTAGTGGACTGCATGTTGTTAGCTGCGCTGTTGTCGCTTTAGTCTAAGAGAGGCTCGGGAGCACACACAGGGCTGAATCCAACCCGGTGTCCTCACATTTATAGCAGAACGGTGGCTGATGCAAGCAACAGAGAAAACAGGCGTGTGCTTCATTTTTAAGAGTTTTGAGCCCATTGACAATCAGACAATGAAAATTTGACTTATTAATAAGTAATTTTATTGAAAAACTACATATTGCCCCTTTAAAGGATCACATTTCTCCTTAACTCTGATATGACAACACATTCTTTCAAGCACCACTCTCCTTTTGCTCTCCCACTGTCTGTTGTGTTTTCCCATCTCTGTGTAAAGTAAATAGATTGTGTCTAATGCTCTCATTAGTTTCCGCTGTAGCTCTGCGTAGCATTGCGTGGTAGCTCCATCTTTTATTCTGTCTTCTCATTCAGTTTGAACAGCTCTATTCTCCACCGGGGAGAGGGGGCTTCTTATATCATCGTTTCACTGAACTGAAAATAGGAAGTTCAGAGCATGAAAATGCCTTTGACAGGGGTGGGGGTGGGGGCTGAGCCTGCCGCTGCTGCAGCCGGAGCATGATGTTTAAAACAAGGCAGATCTGGAGGGTTGTGTCTGAAGTCCAGCACTACTGAAACCGAATGCACTATGATGAATACATTGCTCAAAGGCAATGCATGCGTGATGAAAATGTGGGTCTGCATTGTTTAGATTCATTCTATGTGATGTCTTTTTGCTAAATAGCCTCAATCTACAGGGAGTGGGACATTGCAAAGGGGCACTTTTTAACAAAATACATTATTAATTACATAAAATACTTAATTATTATTAAGATCAAATCATACTGTGATTTACATTAAATATGCATAAGCAAAAGAAAGCTAACAATAATATCTAATTGTGGGATTTTTTAAATTTAAGTCAGGTCAATAGTATCATTCTTGAAGAAAGTTTTTAATATGACTGAGCAGTGCTGTCTCTGTCCTGTGACTAACTACCATAACTCGAGCTCTGGTGGAGGTAGATTTTGATATTCAGCTAAAACAGTTAGTCAGCAAAAACAGGAGTACTGCAATGGAAGGTTTAACATTGTACAAAGCAAACTCATGTGTATGAAATTGACCTGGCTTAATCCACCTTTATTTTTACCAGCTTCAAATCAGCACAACGCAGTGTAGCTGATAAAAACCACGCATGGTTCAAACTTGTACAGAGGCGTCCTTATTGTTCACAAGTTAACCAGTTTTAGATTTTGTTAGCTCTCCATCCAAGTCCAATCTTGAAAGACATCCGCGTGTTCATTTAAATTCTCTTTTATTCTGAGAGAGCAAATAAAACTTAACAGCATGAACAGACTTCATGGCCAGGGCACCATGCCGCTGCTTGTTAGAAGTGTGCTACGAGGTTCTTGGTGGGAACAGAAACTGATGGGTTGGACTGCTGCAGAGCTGTTGTTGTCTGAGGGCTTGGTGTGAAATCAAAGAGAAGTTTCTCTCTTAACGCTTGCTACTTTGGAGAGAAGCCTAGAAAATAGAACAATGATAATGTATCAGTTCGTGTTAGTTAATGTGATGCTTGTCTCAACTCTTTCTGCTGCAGCACAGTTAAGGATTAAAATCTTAACAGTTGTTGAAATGAGATATTAAGTACATTAAGGACAGTCAGATCCCATCGATTACAGGATTAATCCTAACTTTAATGTTTCCAGTAATATACCTCTTCCTCCATTTTGTAAACGTCTGAGCTGTGCAGGTGCATACATGTGTATTCCGGTAGCACTTTATAATAACTACACACTATAAAGCATTGGTAAGTCATTTATAAATAAAGTTATACATGTTGTATTCTTTATTAATAAGCTCATCTATAATGTGCTTTATAATTGTATTTTCATACTTTATACATGATCAGTTCAATATTTATAAATGAAGTATCATTTTGTTGAGTTATTAATGGTTCATAAGATCATTTGGAAAGTTTAAAAAATTAATACATAACTGCCGGTTTTTTGATACTTTCCCGTGAAAGAATACAAACAGTCTCAGCATAACTTGTAAATCTGCTAGTGGCAAAGCCCAAAGGATGCTACTTAGACTACCAGAAAGATGCCCCAGCAAACGTTGCTTCGATGGTCTGTTGAAGGACACCAATCTTACACCCCACCCCTCCCTCCCTAGTGCTTTGATCAACCGCTAACTTGACATGACATGTAATTATTTATAAATGGCCTAATAGTGCGTGTTCATAGATGTTTTATGACACTTAATAATATTGCAATTCATGATTAATTCTGGTAGTTACTAATGGTTAGGAAAGTATTTGCGTGAGCTCATCTAAAGTGAGGACTGTCTACGCCTCATTAACCATTTACAAATGAAATTTAAAGGCAATAGATCTTCTCTAAACATTTGTTAACCGCTTCTCTCTGTTCTTCCTTGGTGCGGTCTGGCGCTAAAGTGAGCGCACACTGCAGAGATTACTGGATGCGCCGCTATAGCGCTGCTTTAAGGCCTGTATTTTTTATGTGGACTTTGACCAGAAACCGTACTTTCACTTGTTTCCTGTGTTAAACACAAACTCAATATTGAGTTTTTATTTTGAAAGCCAAACTGGACGTTGCGTATTTATTGTTGCTAACTTGACCGCCGAGACGTCCAAAAACAATAAACCCAGGCCCTAAAAAAGCTGAGACTTGAGAAGCTTAACCGAGACTTTTTTCTTTCCTTACTTTAGAGGGAAAATACTTATTAAATAATTCCATAAACTTTGTACATGATCGTATGAACCATAGGTGCATATATATATATATAATATTTTTTTTTAACTTTCCAAATTATCTTATAAACCATTAGCAACTCATATATAAATGGTTTGTCATTAAAATAATTTTTCATTTATAAATAGTGAACCAATCATGTATAAAGTATGAAAATACAATTATTAAGCACATTATAGGTGAGTTTATTAATAAAGAATACAACATGCATAACTATGTTTATAAATGACTTACTAATGTGTATTAACGTGAGAACAATGCTTTATAAATGATGAATTAAAAATGTACTATTACTTAACAACCGCTTCATAGTGTGTAGATAATAAAGAATAAACATTTATAACTGTATTTATGAATGACTTACTAATGTGTATTAATGTATGAACAATGCTTTATAAATGATTAATTCTGTATTTACTAATACTTAACTAATGCTTTATAGTGTAGTGTGTGCTACCTGTATTCATTCCTACTGTGTGCAGAAAGCCTTCAGCTTAATTAGTTTTTTAATAATTTCAATACAAACTGAATTTCCTGACCTCTAATGAAGCTCAGTGTAAGTTCAACCTGGTAGACAATCTTAATGCTTAATTAATTCACAACTCTCTCTCACACGCACTCTTTCTCTCTTCTTGCCCTCTGTCAGCTGACCATGGGCGTTCACTTGCAACCAGATTCTGCTACGATCTCCATCCGCCAATCATGTAGTCGCTGTCAAACTTAAAATCTGTTCTCCTCTCTGTCAGCTGTGCGAAATCGCTGCAGCCCTCCTCCACCCATTCACCTTCAGTTCATCATAACCAGGTCCAGGTTGAGCTCATCTAAAGTCCACTCCTCATCACATTCAGATCTTTCTTCATTAAATCACCACCACCACCAGTGTCTAGACTCCATTGGGGGAGGTTTCTTTTCCACTTACCGCCCACCACTTACCACCCCCTTAAAAGCAGCAGTAGGAAACATTTGTTGTCATATTTGCTGCAACTGTCACAATATCCTGAAATTAGTACATGATGATTAATCTTAGAAAAAAATCCAAGACCCCCACAGCTCCCTGAACAAAACAACCAATCAGAGCCAGGAGCAGTCTCTAACACAGTGTCAATCACTGCTCGTGCACAAACCTTGCATTTGCTCTCACCCAGTCAAGTTCAAAATTGCCAGTGTAGCTTCAGAAGTTTTGCAAACACAATGTACTGAGAAACAACCTGCAGCAATGAAAGAACTGCCCATCCCCTTTGCCAACAAAAGCGTATAGTACAAAACACGTGTTTGATCATGTCTCTCCTCCGCACGGAGCGTAAGGCTCATTATGTTCGATGCCATGACCTCATTATGGGCTGGTGACAAAGAGGCATGATGACAAACAGTGATAATAACTTTTGAGTGGGTGTTGTGTCCTGGGCCGCGAAGTATTGGTGGCGTCTTTGAGAAGACGAGTTGCAGCGAGAGGGACTATGGTCTTGGCGAGACTCGCCAGGGAGAGTGAGCCCTAAGCGGTATGAAGTTTCAAAGGACAACCAGCTTCTGCTTGTGGGTTTGGTGAGCAGGGCTTAGTGGAGTGATACAAGTAGTATAGTAGTAGTAGTAGTAGTAGTATAGTATAGATCCCCTCAGTGCTGCGCTCTTTCCCCTCTGCCTTCTCCTGTACACCAACAGCTGCACCTCTAGTCACCAGACCGTCAAGCTCCTGACGTTTGCGGATGACACCACGCTCATTGGACTGATCTCTGGTGGGGATGAGTCCGCCTACAGGTGGGAGATCGACCATCTGGTGACCTGGTGCAGCCAGAACAGTCTGGAGCTCAACGCTCTGAAGACAGTGGAGATGGTCGTGGACTTCAGAAAGAGCACAGCCCCATCATCCTGCGTGAGTCCCCAGTCGCCACTGTGGAATCCTATTGCTTCCTGGGCACCATCATCTCCCAGGACCTCAACTGGGAGCTGAAATCACCTTCATCACCAAGAAGGCCCAGCAGAGGATGTACTTCCTGCGGCAGTTGAAGAGTTCTAAATGGCTAAACCCCATGGGCACTGGCATCAGTTGCCAGTGCGAATCTCTTCATGTGTCCGGGAGTGAGGTTTATTCACTGCACAGTCTCGCTGGCTTCCATCATACGGGCTTATACAATTCAAGACCAAAGCAAGACAAGTCTGAAATTTGGAAAACTTCTCAGTTGTTACTGACAAAATGAATGCAATGATTTATGTTGGTTATTCTGAACATGTGTGTCTGTATGTGTCAGCATGTCACAATGTTTGCGGATGCGAGTGGGAGTGAATACACATGTTGCGGGAATGGGCAATAATGGTCACAAAATCAGAGGGAGCAGGCAGAAGGGGATCAAGAAAACAGTCCCGCGCAGGTCTCTACATCAGGACCAAATCCTCTTGCCACAAAACAGCTTCATTTAAAGTCTCTGACATGTAAATATTAATTTAATTTCCTATATTTATATATTATATATGTTCACAATATCCTCTTCCGTTGCAATACGTCTGCACAACAAAAAATGGAGTAGGCCTATGTAAGTATCTTTTTCATAACTTGCATTTGTTTATTCCTTATTTATATATTTCTACATTTATTTATGTCAACTGTATGTTTGTCTACTTGTAGTACAGATGGGGACTGGAGTTTGAGACGCGGATTCAAGTCCGACTTAAGTCGCACCCACAGTGACTTCAGACTCGATTTGAGACTCGTCCTCAAAGACTTGGCTTGAGGTGCAGACTCGTGAACAATTTTTATTTTGGAAACAACTGATGAGCTTGCTGTTATTCCCCTCCTTGCGTTACCTATAACCTGCCTACGTAACATGTAGTATCAGCTGCGCACGGCCACATGTGTAGAGGACACAAACACCGGCAGCTGCTGTTCCATTCATCATAAACTTTGGCTTTAAAACTTCATACAACAAGGCCCAAACAAAGAAGTGCTGAACGCAAAATAGGTTAGAAATCTGAGGTTAGTAAACATTTTTAGCTCAGCGTTGGCCATCTAACGTTAGCTTGCTTCTTGCTTTAGCTACGACCTATGAGGGGTTTACTCCGACTGCTGTTCGTTATGAAAGATGATGAGCGTTTGTTTGCATTTAATTTGTAGTGGTCGATTAACATAATCATTACGTCCCGCTGGCTGCCATCACGTTAATTATTAACATTGGCTGCAAACAGGTTACAGGTTATTGTTGATCATGTACCGTTACAGTTTTATTTAGTTAACGTTACACTGGGTTTGAGAGAGGGAATGTGTTGACTTCCAGTACCACATGGGAACGAACTGACCCGATAGGGGGGGGCGTAATCGATTTTCGCTGTTCTAGCTGGTTTCCGTCCAAAAACAGCGGCCATTCGTGTCCACAGAGACAGTCTGGCGGGCCGCCATCTTGCTGAGGTCGACGGACACGATAAGTTTCATTTCTACCTCAAATTCTCACCGAAGAAGAGCTTGTTTGGCAGAGGCGGCCTTTATCGGCCTCTGCTGGCGAACCGTAGGAGCTACAACCTCATGCAACCCCTCAATCTGTGGCCTGTAAAGCATGGAGTGTTTTTGGTCATTTATATTGACTGTTATTATCAACATTTCAATGTTTTGGAACTTTATGTTATTTGGAACGTGGTCGTATGGAGAGAAATAGTGTTTTAAAGATAACTACCAATAAAAGTGAACATATAAGTAAATATGGCCAAAACATGGACATTCGCCTGGTATATTTAAAAAAATTATTTAATAACTGTTGTATATCAGTTTCTGATTGGATTGAACACAGTAGGTGATACAACATTCATTATAACCAGGAGTGACTTGAGACTTGACTTAGACTCTAGCTCAAAGACTTGTAGCATCTCTGACATGTAGCACCTTATCACCAAAGCAAATCCTCGTACGTGTAAATACTACTTGGCAATAAAGCTCATTCTGATTC
>NW_024040986.1:0-7500 GCF_014851395.1 Micropterus salmoides
TTCTTCTTTCGCCTGTTCTGTGCCTTCCTCTGGACTTCATTTCTACTAAATTTGCTTGCTGGTTTTGCATGTGTAGAGGAACTGCTACAATGACCACTTTCAATTTGTATCCATTACCACATTGCTGCATCTCATGGTTACAATGTGTTTTTTCTCCAGCTGCCGCATTTCTAAACCATCACGAGTCACACTTGTTGTGTGCGAGGTACTTAACTTGAGTGTGTGTGTGTGTGTTCATACTATGCATATTATCTGTTCGTGTGTGTGAGTGACAGAGGGATGAGGTCTAAGAAGGCATGCACACACATCTCTCTCTCACCCACTCTGTCTACTTCTCTCTTTATCCATCTCCTGCAGTTATCGGGCTGATTTTATCACCCTGTTAGCTGCAGGGAGATTACCAGTGACGAACTGGGATGGCTAAATCGGCTTGGTAAACTCGCTGACCCTGCAACCGCCGACCCCCCCCCGCCACTATCTCCTTAACACCACCTTACATGGGCGTAGAGTGTGGTCCACCAAAATAAAAGTCTAAACACAGATAAATTCCAGAAGAACTGTCTAGGTGAAGACTGAATTTAAATGATATAATGCCCTCATAAAGTGCACATTTGTTTTAGAAGAAATGAAATGGACAGTTGCCATCTCTAAACATGATCTAGGGTTAGGGGTCTGGACAACATGCAAGTATTAAAATGCAAATGATCCAAAACTCTAATTTTAAGCAATGTCCAAATCAACCAAAATAAAACCACTAAAAAGACAAAGAAAACATAAATTGGTTAGTTGGGGACGGCCTCTCCCACCAGATTGATTCCTCACATCTTAAGGGAACCTATTATCTCGTTCTGACTCAGAAACAGGATAAGTGCGCAGAGCCTTAGAAGGCCCTTTAAAACTACCGTGGTTTATGTACAGCAGGCTTAGTATTAGACAGCACGATGGAACCAGTGGCTTTTGCTCTGTCTTGTAACCTCCAAACGGGTCTCCTTTTGTGGCTGCAGAACTGTGCTGGTTCAGAAGGGGTTATGGTGGGATTATGCTGAGCAGAACTGTCGGAAATGAAGTGTGTTTATAGCAGTTCGGAAAGGCATTAATAGTGTGGCACTTGGTTGTTTACGAGAAAATTGAAAAAAGAGAGCTTGAGAGAGTGAGAGGGGTGTGAATGTCGGATTGTCAGTTTCGGAAAGTCACAGACATTGTCGGACACAGCCCCTTTCCCCCCAGTATGAAGGTGTGTTCAACCATCCGACAAGCACTTCTGAAGAAGCAAACAGACAGCTTTAGCCCTGTGACACTCCATTCCCATGGGAGCATGTGTTGGAGATGCAGGCCATTTTGGGCTTCCCCTGGCTGACAGGGACAGTGAGGCAGTGGCACCGGAAAACACAAAGCTGTTTTAAAAGGCTAATCACCTTCATTTCAGATGAGTGCCCTTGAATAGAGAAAGTAAGTGATGAGGCAAAATGCGATGGGGCTGCTGACATACTCGTGGAAAAATGGGATTTGTCTTCTAATCCCACTTCCTGTCCCCAAGGCCTGGGAATCAGGGGTGCATCGGAACTCAATTGATCGCCTGCTTCTGTTCAAAGAAGGGATGAGCGAGAGGGCTGTCCCATCAGTCTCCTGTGTCCATCAACGACATCTGCCTCTTTGCAAGTATGAATGATGATAAGCTAGAGAAACTCTACGTTGCAAATAAAATGGTAAAAGCTTTCCTGCCCCTACACCCAACTTCTCCTTCGTCCAGCCCCCTAAGGAACAGGAAGATAAGCGCTGAGGTGGCACCGCGTGCACTTACTCAGGAGCAGTGGGAGCCTGGTGGGAGGAAGAGACCTGGAGCAGAGCCACAATGGCTGCTGTCACAATCTGTCCTGCCTTCTTGTCATTCTCAGGAAGGGGTTGGAACAACTGGCCTCCCACAATGTGACCCCATGCTGCTCCAACAAATAAGGCATTCATAACCACAGGGCATGATAGTGGGTCACTGGTGTCACATGCATTAGGTTGCTATATCCTGTGTCTGTTCAATTGTAAATCTTCCACTGGCCTGTCAGGATGCACCTGAGAGACACAGAGATGTATTGGCGCATTGAGACATTTTTCTGCGTTTCCTGACATAGTTTTCTCAATCGTGGATTCAAGCTGCCAAGAAAGCCTTTTTCTTTGAATTCACTGCTTTCAAGGAGAAGATGTTGCTCCATTGATACAAATTAAACCGTTACTTTCTTTCTTTGGATGGAAACTACTTGGACTGCAGAGGATGCAGATTTGCTTTACCAGAGCACTGCATGGAAAACAGTCTACATGAAATGAATAATAAAAAAGAAAATTGAAAACCTCAGCTGGAAGTCAGCCATTGGCATCTTAAACCTGTCTTTTTCATGCCCTTTGATGCAATTTGTCATGTCTGGCAGTTTACATTAGCATAAGATATTCTCTGTCACACCAGAAATATCACAAAGATCAACATGAATAATGTTTATGTGAGACAGTGTCGTTCATAATGAAAAGTTAATATTTTTCCATGGAAACCCCTGAGCAGATTCTTACAAAAATGACAGATCCACTATAGATTCAGCTGTTTAAAACTGACTTTGTTGCTGCAAAGTTTGAATGAAACTTTAATTAAGAGGCTGTGCTGTGGGACAGTGCGTTCGTACAGATTTAATAGGCTACTGTCCTTAAATAATCTTTCAGACGGTTTCCTATATGATTTCTAGTTCTGTTTTTGGTTAAGCACAGCAGGGTTTCTGTATTTTTTTCTTTTAACATTCCCATAGAGTTTAAGACCTCTCCATTTTCACTAGCTTTAACATTTTACAGACAGAGCGCGAGACTGAGAGAGAGATCCATCTTCATTACAACAAGGTTGTTCTGGTCTCATGGCTGACACAGCTCCCAGGTGGAGACACCCTCTGGAACCATACAGCAGAGCTAGAGACGTTAGAGTGTGTCTCTGCGTCTGAGTGTATATGGGGATTATAGACAGACATCATGAAGCTGAGATGCCAAGTTAAGATAAGGGAGGCTAAAGGTAACAGGGCTCTTCCACTCAGGGCTGTATGTTTAAGTCTTTGTGGCATCTCCCGCAATGTTATTCTGATAATTCTGCAGTGCTATTACTTTGTTCCTTTGATACGAACACTTGAGTGCATGCTTGCCTGTTACCTCCTCTGGCATCTGTCCTATATCAGCATTAAAATGAATTAACCATGCTAAATGTACTCAGGAAACCAGAAAGTATGCACATAACTGTGGCAAGCCAGATGCCATATACCAGTGATTCATTGGTTCATGGGGTGTAGTAATTCACAGTCTTAGTGCATGCGGATCTCCGCTGAGCTGGATCTCAGGACTCAGCCGATGGCAGAGAGGTTACAACCCAGAGCACACTGAGTCATGCTTGACATACTTGCTCTCTCTCTCTCTCTCCCTTTTTCTTTTCTTTATATTACTCCTGTTGAACACAGGCTCATTGCGATTCTGGACAGGCCATCCAGTAATGCCACTTTACCCCAGGCAATCCCTGTTTCCTGATTCCCCTCAGGCTGAGGAGAGATAACCCTGACCCTGAGCTAATCCCAGATTAAACCAGAACATAAAGCACTGCCACTGCTGCCCATCGACCTCTGACCTCCTCACGTCTCCTGGACCAGGCTGCAGCAGCCCTGTTGGCCAGCACTTGCAAAAGCAGGTTTTTATCCCATCCAGAGCAGGTTAGGGCATTTGTAACATTTAAAATAATCTAAAGAGCTGGGATTGCTTGAGATGATGGCAACCAGTAACCTTTTGGTAGAGTCTCCTGTGACTGAACAATGCAATTTGCTTCCCAAGCACAGTCGGTATGCAGAGGTTTCAGAAAGATTTCCGGAATTGACATGCGGAATGGGAATAGGGCGAGATGTGTCACTGTTGAGCTGTAGACTGTTAATAAAAGACGTCAGTTAAAACAGAGTCATGTTTGTGCAGATGTGCACGATCAGATCGAGACTCTCATGGGAGGATCTCCTTCCCTGCTAGTTCTCCACATTTCACATCCTTCTCTGCTTGATCTCCACCTTTATGTGTTGCTGCTAGATTGAGGGAGGAAGGTGCTCATTTGTTTGGAGAGAGATCGTGGGTTCCAACAGTGCACATTGTTGTGTATTATTAAGGGTACTAGTTTGAGGTCTAAACAAGGGAAAGATAAAAGAAGAAGAGACAGAAATGGTATATGTGATTTCAGTTTTGGTCATAGATCCCTCATGCAATCTTGTTTGTGTTATTCAACCGATTCTGTACCAGAGCACATCTGTCTGCTGTTACAAGAGTTTACATGAAAATGGAGACAAATGTGCACCTCCCCCCTACACCCACCTCCCCACCCGCTCACCCTCCCTGCCTGTCCATCAACAGGCTGGGTTTGGCAGGCGGCAGGAGAGGGGCTTAGGTGATGTGAGCCAGAGGCCCTGTGATAAGGCCATCTCTCCGCATGAGAGCTCATCAGAGCTGACAGTGAATACAAATTGGTGCCATTAGCGGGGGGGGGGGGGGTTGGACAGAGTAGGGGCGGGGCACTACAGTGGCTCCTAATTATAGAGCGGGTGAGCCCCCCAGGTCAGCAGGGGAGTGGCGGGATGCGGGGGGCGCGGGAGGTGCGGTGGTAACAAGGTGGCGACGTTTGTAAACAGTAAGGTGTCACGTCTCACAGAGCATCGTGGTGCAACTCCTGGATACTCTGAGGTCAGGAGTCGCGGTTAATGATGTGTGATATGGGAGCGCTCTTTGTGCATATTATGACGGATCACATTCAGCATGTGTTCAGACAAGAGAGGGTCACACCTTTTCCGTAGTGAGGGAGCTCACAGCAACAGAACACAAACAACATGCCACGAATAGCCAAGTTGCTTCACTTTATTGTGGTTTAACAGCTGGTAAAGCCCAGCAGGGAGTCTATGCTGTCTTCTATTCTAAAATACAATCTGATGCTGTGTGAGATAGATTATGATAAACATTTGATCATGTTTATCATAATGCTGTTTTGGTGATACATTTCATGATGTGGCATCAGGTGTCCCTCCAGTAGACAAATTGCAGCCTTTGAATAGACAAAAAAAGCACCATAATGATGGTTAAACCAGACAACAAAGCAGAAAACCTTAATGACGGAGTCTTGCAAAGTTTAAACTGGAAAACGTCTTTTAGTGTCCATACCCAAGTGTGGAACACCATCTGCCATGCTTTGGTTTAAACAAGATGGCCGATGAGTCTGTGCAGTGTTTCACCAAAGGCGTCAGTATGCTTCAACTAAAGTGCTTGCCATACCCCTGCCATTCATGTTAGTAACTGCACTGAAAATGATCAATACGGTTAAGGAGTAAATTTGAAAAATGCTGTCACTCAGAAAGGCTGCACTTAAATTATAAAAGTATGCATTTTTTGTTCAAAATATAGAATGAAATTATTTTATATTCCTTAAAGAGCAACACCCCATTTTAGCTTCATCATGGTCCCTTTTTTCTGTGGGAAAAGAAAAATAAGTTATGTTGCAATGTACTAGGGCTGTGCCATTAATCCAGTTTTATTTTCAGTTACGATTTTGGCTTCCAACGATTATGAAAACAAGACAGTGACACATTCCGTTTCGCAATGATGCTCTCGTTTTGTTACAAGTCCAACGAAACCCTTTCCTTTACAGCCGTGGCTTCTGCCCCTCCCTAAAAGCACAAACTCCCTCTCAGCCAGGCTTTGGCATGTTTAGTTCTGCTCAAGCCAAGATGATGGGGGGTTACAACTGCAATGACTTGTTAGTCACCATTATTAGCTTAAGCCTACGGAATTTTACACTGCATAAATTAAAGGTTGGATTTCAGTGTTATGTATAATGTAACGTTGGGTCATGTAGTTGTCGCAAACTCGAGTAGTTGGTGACATCAGTAGTAGTAGCGGCCCATCGCCCCTGCCCCTCCCTCAAGCAGTCAACCTAGGCAAAGACTGCGTGGCTGTCACCATTTTGCTGTTTAAAGTTAATAATGTTGGAATACTATCTCTTATTTCATGGGCTATATGGAATTTTTAGGGCAATGCATATATAATAATTTTAAGAAGAAGATATACTTTATAAATGAAGCATTCAGTTTTAGAAGTTCAATAAATGCATGATCTTTCCAAGGTCATTGAGTTATCATGTTAAATTATCGTGATTTCAATATTGACCAAAATAATCGAGATTACTAATTTTGTCATAATCGAGCAGCCCCACAGTGTACTCTATAAAATGCCCAGGATCAATAATGTGTAATGAAGTGAGTTGTAGAGTAGTGTGAAACTGAGATGGATAATCAGGACTAGTAATGATAATCACATATTTTTAAACTGTGTTTTCAGTTTTGCAATTACTGTGAAAAGTAGCGCTGTCATATCGGGACTGGTTAGTTCCACAAAGTTTGAAGTTGGGCCCCGTCCACACATACCAGCGTTTTAGCTGTGTATCAAAACGACTGAAAACGCACATCTAGTGACGGTGTAAACATGAAGCCGATGGTCTGTTCTGTAGTTACAGAAGATTTGGCGAAAGAATAAAGTACAACAGTACTACAGACAGATTTTTTTTTGTATTGACCAATAATGAGCTGGGACTGTTACTGAATGTAACACTGGAGTATGGCGGCGGAAAACAGGCTGGAAGTCGTCGCAAGTGTCGCAAAAACTCTGTCAGTAGCATTGTGTTTCTGCTTTGCTTGACTTATAAGACCCAATCAGAGAGCCAAATGCATCTGCGTAATTGTTTTAAAAGTTTTTGCCCGTCTGCACTAAAACGCTACCCGGAGTTTTAAAACGAAAAACAGGGTTGGCAGCATTTTCAAACTTCTCTGTTTAAGTTTTTTGCCATTTTAGTCTGGACAGGAGGTGCAAACTTAGCAAAAGGTCTCCTCTTTAAAACAAAAACGGCGTAGTGTGGATGGGGCCAGCGAAGTTGCATGTGTTGACGCTTTGTTTGTATGGGACAGGTGTTTGCACAGACATGCTGTTATGTCTGTGTTTTCTCTCCTGGCAGCAAGCTGCAGAGCCCGTCTCTCCTCCAAGATGCAGACATACACACACACACAGACAGAGGATTCAGCGAAGCTTGACCACGTCGCTGAGTGAGAGCACATCATAAAAGATTACCATTCCTTTGTGGGCCAGGCCCTTTAGCATTACCAGTGGGTCAGATCATATCTCTGGATTCTATGCCTTTGCATATTTGTTATCTGCTGAATGACGCGTCCTATCTGATGTGACACAGTGGCCGAACCTCTGACCGATTTTATTATCCTCCGTCCCACAGAGCGACTAAGCCGAGGCGAGCAGCTGCTGCGTTCACATGCTGTTATCGTTCCTTTTCATTTAGCAGCACAGCTAACCTCATACCCAATCTCCAGTAATCACACAGGCATTCTTTTACAAGTGTGTCACTTCTCTACTAGCATCGAAGCGTGCAGCTTACACAAACCCAAATAACTCATGTAAATGTTT
>NW_024040986.1:12500-35163 GCF_014851395.1 Micropterus salmoides
CCTTTGCCATTCCACAGGGGAAGTGGTGTGTTCCCGAAACAAAGTCCCCGCTGTTTGTGTGCAGACCCCCCAGAGTGAACCTAAACCGTACACGCAGTAATGGACTACTTTAAGGGTTTATCTGGCTCTAATAGACACACTTGTACGCTGCTCCCAGCCTCTAAATCTCCAGGATAAGTCTGTGTGTGCGGAAAATGCTGCCATGCTCTAATGTGGCTGACAAAGAGCGCAGTAGTGTAGCCTCTCTGAGCCTTTCCTGTTCAAAATTGTAATCTCCTACTGTGAGTATGTAGTTGTGTGTTGCAGGGGAAACTCTGTGCGGTCAGATGTATCTGAGCTCAATAAAACGTGACTGGTTGAGCAGATAAGGGATCTATTTGCAAATTGCTTTTTGTCATTTGAAACTTAACCTCAAATGTGTGAGTAATATGTCTGTGTATTGTTTGTGAGGTGACCTTGGGTGCTATGAAAGGCGCCATTAAATAAAATGCATTATTATTATTATTATTATTATTATTATTATTATTATTATTAATGCAGCACAAACATGCTTCTGTTGCTTTCGGGGAATTACCACATCCTTTAACACAACTGTACAAATTCCTCTTTATATTTTCAATATAGGCACCACAGGAACCACTCCTCAGCATCAGTCTTGATCTGGTACATAGCAGCACAGTTTCTTTGAGCGTCTTTTATAAGCTGATTGTGACTGGGTGTTTGCCTGGAACCAATCTCAGTCTAGGGACCTGCTGGGCTCGTTTTCACAGGCGGCCTGACCTCCGGTGCAGTGTAGTAGCCGAGCTCAGTCTGCGGCCATTGTACGTCCTCGATCAACATTTCATAGGAGCACAATGCCCGTCCCTGAGGCGGCAGTTGACTTTGGGACTGAGCTGAGAAAAGCTGACAGAATAGCTGGAATGACTTCACACTTTATTTTTCTAATTTTATCTCATGGTTAGAGGGTTCCAACAGTTTCATTCTTATGGTACCAAAAGGCCCAATGGCATTTTGGCTTTAGCATGAGCTCCATATGTAAGTCCTGTGCAGAATCACTCCTGTAGAGCCTTAGAAACCCTTAAATTCTTAAAGATACGTCAGCTCTGATTCATTCTTTCAAAATAGAAGGTTTTCTGGAGGGTTTGATTTCTGCAGCACCATAATCTAACAGGCATAGCTCTCTGTGATGCAGTTTACATTGCAATTAGATATGGAGGATAAGGTGTGAGGAAAGATATTCCATCAGAGTTTATTACAGTGGGCCATATTTTTGCTATGATGTAGAATTTGGACATGCTCCTATGATTATGAGATTAGATTACATTTGGGTTTGTTCCTTAATGTGCAGCTCTCTATAGAAAGTGTTGCTCCTGTGCACTGTTCACAGTCCTTCTTCAGCTGACAGATGGTCCCATCCAGCTACTCTGACAGCAAACACAGTGAGGAGTTGCTGAAAACCTGCTTCAGCAAGGGCTTCAACCTGCCTATGGAATATGTGTCTGTGTGTGTGTGTGTACAATGCGTTCTTATCCAATGTGTTTCACTCTCTCTGCACACACACATAAACACAGCTAGAGTGTATGGGGACTCATCATTCAACTTAAGTCTCCAAAACAAATAATCACAGGGTTGGACCACATGTTGCAGCTCCTCTGCTGTGGGCTATGACAGCTGTCAATCACTCCGCTGACCTGTAAACACACCTTTGGTGGGCACAGTTACTAAATCAAACTGTACAAATATAGCAAATCTAATGCTATTAATCTTTGCTTATTGACGTAACCCCGTGTTAAATTTAGATCTGGCTGGAAAGACTGGTAATATCAGATTCCACCGGGAGTCTGTTTAAAAAGGTCTCTAGATGGTGTTTATTTTAAGGCCCCAATGGTGGACATGTTGATGGCTTCGCATGCTTTGGTGTCCAGACCTCTTCTGCAGAACCGCCTAACAACCTCACAGGAATGTTTCTCAGTAACTTCAAACATGACTGCACATAGAGCGCTTGCAAAAAATATGTGGTTATTTATCAACTGCCCGAAACATTTTCAGATCTTGAAATGATTATTATTTTTATAAGTCTAGAGTGTTGCTTTTAAGGTCTGACGCCCCACGTTGACAACATTTCACGCTTCCTTCCTTTTATTTTACACTAGCAAATCTCTGTTCTTATATATTATTCGTAAACAGTTAAACAAAAGCTAACTGTATTTGACAGTTTATCCTCTGGTTTCCCTTCACCACATTTTTGGCTGCTAAATCAACACAAAAGAACTCGGGGTAACCTCAAAGTGGGGTTCCCTTTTTCAGCTTTCTGTGGTCTGTTGGTTGTAGAATAAAGCTAAACAGTGAAATGGGACTTTCCTGCTGTTTGAGTGAAACCTCTGTGTTTGTCCAACAATATGTGAGTGCCACCCTCTAATGCCTCTCCCCTATAGATTGTGGAGGTGTGTGTTTGTCTATGGTGCGGCATGGGGCCTATGATGTCCTAGCAGTGGCCTCTCTGCCCTGCCTGTTCATGGTTGCTGAACCAAGAAGAACATATCAAACAAACACTCCAACACAGGGCTGTCGGAAGATTGGGTTACTCTTGACATGAGAGGACATGTGGACTGTATTGTGTTGCCAAAGTCGCACACTCCTCTGACCTTCAGAGAGTGGTGTCCAACTAATCATGGAGCAGCTTAAACCCATGTAAACTCAGTAGATCCACCTTACCCTACCTTATAGATGGTATGTATTCGTAGTAAACATCATCTGTAACTGTGTCTGAGACAGCCAATGATGAAAGACTTTCTAGATCTTCCGATCCACCAGGCGGTATTAAGCCATCAACACAGTGTGACAGACACTCAGTAGCGCTTGTCTCTAATGTGCGGTGTTAAGTTACAACAGTGCTGGTGGAAAACCATCAGATAACTCCACATGGCTTGCAGGAGTGGCATGAGGAATGTGTCAGTTGTGCATGCATGTGTGTGTTAAAATGTGCATGTGCACCACAAGTGTCATTAATGGATATATTTCTGTCTCCATACAGAGCTGAGATCCACCGGCACTGCTCATCACTTTGCCTACCTCCTCAACACATCTGACTATCGGATCCTGCGTATGGATGAGGACCATGACCGCATGTATGTTGGCAGCAAGGACCACATCCTGTCCCTGGACCTCCATGACATCAACAAGGACCCACATATCGTAAGACCATTCCCATGCTCGGTCTCCCCTCCCCCTACACTCTGGCCCCTCAAATTGGCTGTTACACTGGGATGAAGCAAGCGCCTTTACCTCAGTGCTACAACAGAAGCCCCAGGGGCAAAATGTTCTGTTCTATTGCCCCAGCAGCAGCCATTTTGTTAAGCTCACGTCTAGTTTTTGTTGGAGTGCACTTTTTCTTGTGTCGGGTCATTAAAACACTGTAATTGGGTTATAACAATCCCAACCGGACTAATATTAGCCTGGGTGGATATCCCTTTTGCAATTTTAGCCCAGAAATCTCATAAATGCCAGTGATGTATAACAGGTTGGATTGTAACTATAAAATGTTCTCTGTTTCCCCCTGGCAGATCCACTGGCCAGTGTCCGAACGAAGAAGGATGGAGTGCCTTGTGAGTGGGAAAGACGCCAATGTAAGTATGGCTGTTGACAGCACTCATAGCCTCAGCAGGGTCATTCAGCTGAGCTGATTTCCATCGACTTGATAGGCTGAAAAAAGAAATGTAGAGCATTAAAAGCATACAGCTCCCTCCATTGTGCACAGTGGTTTTAATATGAGGAACCTGTAAAAATAGCACTCACCTGTGGAGTTCGGACTTGGCCCAGTAAAAGCGTCGGTTCCCTTCTGTCTAGCCAAGGAGACAGGAATGGATTAGAGCAGAGAAGTCCAGTCAATCTCACCATCGTCCTCTCTGCCAGGCCAGAGTGGGCAGCACAACACCACTGATATATTGTCCAAACATATATAGATGCACACACAATATTATGTACTGGTGCAGTACCGGTAAATTTTTTTGTCACTTGAGCATTTGGTAAATCTGCAGGATGTGTACCAATATGACTATGAATGTCTTTGTGTTTAGATGTTTATTGCAGTTTAATTGTGTCTGGGCTTTCTGTCTCCAGGATGAGTGTGCAAACTTCATCCGTCTGATCGAGCCATGGAACCGGACTCAGCTGTACATCTGTGGGACAGGAGCTTATAACCCAGTCTGTACTTTCGTCAACCGTGGACGCAAGCCTCAGGTTAGGATTAAAGACTAGAGGAATGTACAAGCCAAGAAAGTGATCTCTCTGTCAACTTAGCAAATATTTTTCTCCTTCTGCATCATAATTGGCATTGCTCGGCCTCTCATTTTTACACAAGTTCTTACTCCATGCACCTTACGCTAGGTTCCCTTTACGATGATTTTCCTCCATCATTAAGCCTGCCTGAGGTACCATGTCTCTGTGTCTGGCAATGCAGCCACCACAGCTTTACCAACACACAGCTGTCATCCCCAGTGAGCTGTTAAAGCTCTTGAATTTCCTAAACCAAACCAGGCATCACTACCATACTCCCCTTTAACACCTCACTCTTCTTTAAATATCACACTTGTTCCCTAATGATGACCAGGGGACTTTTTAAAAAGGACAAATAAAAAGTAAATTTCCCATTGGACTTTCCCTTGAGATATAAAGTGCGGTGCGGAGAAATTGCAATGGCAAGTGCTGCTTGCATGAGTCCCTTGTTGCATCCGGTTCCTACATGACCCTTTACTAACTAAGGGCCTCCATCCATTCCCTCACCATCCACCCCTTCATGCATCCTTCCAGGCCACCCGCCAGCCTCCACCATGTGAGACGTTGGGTAATTGGAAGTGGGAACTCCCGTTATGGGGTGCCAGTGGAATGTTCCAGTTCTAGTCCATTAATGAGAAGGCTGTTTTTTTCTCCGTCACATTGAACCGACAGGTCTGATTCGTCCCCCCATGAGCACCTTTCTCAGCTGGGCTGGGGAGTTTGCACTATGATTGCAAAAACATGACATGATTCACTCCACACAGATGCATGCACACAGATATCTTGACATACATTAAAAAAATTGATAATTAATTTGGATGGTTTTCATTTGATCACTCCACTGTGGCGTTTATTCTTAAAGTAGGAGCCTCTAGCTTTTGTAAACTGTAATAGCCAAATGTTTTTCTTTGGCAGCAGATTTGAGGAGAATACACTGTATGTAGCATACTGTGAGAGACTTTCTTGACTCAACCACAGGATTGAGGATTATTGTGGTTGCCCTTTTGACCATCTGGTCAAATAAAGCTACACACATTCCCTGTACAATCTTGCACACTCACATATATATTTTCCTCATGCACTTGCATTACATTTATTTCAATACTATTGGGTTAAGGGGTTTTACATCATGTGTGGAAGTCAGGACAGACTCGAGCGATGCAAATGGAGGTGGGGAAGGTCCTCGATCCTTCCTCATCTTTGGCGTAACATCCAGACTGTGTTGCTGTCTCTTGTTTTAGACGTCCATGTATCTGCAGATGGCCCAAGCCAGAGGAAGGGCTAGCCGCGCAGCTGAACCCAGCGCGGTGCACGAGACACTTGGACTAAAGGTGCGATGTGGGCCCTGTCTGCACCGCAGCCCTGCATACTGCTTGGGCTCGTGGTCACCAGCAGCCACTCCCTCTCTTTGTGTCTGAGCACATTTTCTCCATACCATCTTTAATTTGACCATCATTCGCTTGTCTCTGAAACATTTGGCATGCATCATTTCCAGTCCGTGCACAATCTTAAAGTTTTGTGTAGTATGGAATCGCATTTATTTTCATGTCCTTTTGTCTCTCCCGTGTTTCACTCGTACAATATTTTCTTTGTGTAAGCCTCATTGTCTGAGCACCCCTTCATATCTGCCATTGTCCTTTTTGTGCTTTGCATTTGTGCTAAATGTCATATTTTGCATGAAAGGTGGGTTATCATGTGGAAATGGCTTCTCAGGCTGCTAAAAAATTCTGATGACTTTTGCGAGGCACAGATTTAATTAAACAGGCTTTCACTGCTGTTCACTGCATGGCATATTAATTTTTTATTTAGTATCTATTTAGCAGCTTCCATGAACATCAGATACCAGAATCATTCATCCCGCTTATCTGACACAATGCAGGGTGTCCCACCCATCAGTCCTTCACCCCACCGAGCCCTCCACCTTCTGTAGGAATGTGGTGCAGTATCTCCCACAGAGGCGGCAGGACTAGTCAGCATCTGACCCACTCCCACAGCAGGCTCTGTTAGCCCAGAGCAAACACCAGCCATCTGTAGCCAACTAGCTGTGCAGCAAAGGAAATAAAAGAGCCACATACTTGAACATGTCTCCACTGTTTGAGCTCTCCAAGCACTCTGAAACACAGAAAGAGACTTATGAAGGACATAACGGCTTTAGGTGAAGTGGGACACTTTGAAAATGTTGCAAGTTTTTTGTAGTCTGATTTTTTTTTAAATATGTTGCAACTTTTCTGAAGGGTCATACTTTACAGCAAGGTTTTAAAAACGCGCTCAGGGCACAGTTTCCCTCTGGTACACATAAATGTTTGTGACCTTTTTTTACACATCAACATCTGGCATGGCTCGGAGTGAGCTGCCAGCACCTTCTGATTTGCACGAGTGGTGATTTTAATCAAAGATGAATAGGGAATTGCACAAGTGTGTGTGTGTGTGTGCGTGTGTGTATATGAGCCAATGATGTGAGTTTGGCACAGTGCCATATTCTCTCCCCTGCTTTAGTGCTGATGGACAATGACAGAGATGTCTCCATCTCTGTACCCACCGGGAGAGAAAAATGGGCATTGGACATGCTTTGGTCTCTGAGGCGGGGCTACAGGACATGTCATTGCATGCCACTGATTCATTTTCCCCCACTTTCATACTCAAATTCCTGCCAATCACCTTTCAGTGCTTGCGTGCAGGGATGCCACAAGCAGTGAGCATCAGTCATCCAGCCTCCATCCCAGGTTGTTTTCACTGTGCTGGATTACAGGTGTCAGCAGTAGGCCTGCACAGCCATGGGCACCAAGAAGCTGAGAGATATTTGGCACACAGTTTATTATGCTGAGAGAAGCAGCCCACAACACATTGTTATCCTCAGTAGAGAGGCACAGAGATGGATATGAAATTCCTTGCTTTCCCCGCATGTATTTTTCTGGATGAATGCACGCTCATTATTCAAATACTTCATCCCCCGTCAGGCCGTAAAGGTCCCACAGGAGTCAGAGGGAGCACATTTGTGCCTCATTTTCCCTACACAAGGGAATCACAGTGACAAGATGAAGAGTGCTGAATTTATTGCCGTCTCCATATGATTTTTCCATTTCAGGAAGAAATCTTCCATTTGGAGCCGGGCAAAGTGGAATCTGGGAAGGGAAAGTGCTCCTATGACCCGAAGCTCAACAGCGTGTCAGCTTTGATCAGTGAGTATCATCTTGGTTTGCTCACATGAGGGAGTAAGCACGGGTACAGTCAGGCCCAGCGGTCTTCATAGCGATGGCATTGACATCCCTTATGGATTCTTCATCTTTTTCTTCTCCTGTTTCTTTATATGGTCCTCTTGCGACTCACAATTTATATTTCTGGCAAACTTTGTTAACAGAAATATTTATCCCCTGCCATTGAAGAAGTCAAGAAGTTGAGGCCAAGTGTCCTTTCAATTCTGTGTCCCCTTTCCCACAGTGAGCTGCTTAGTTTAATCGGCCCAATCATTAGAGCTTTAGAACTTTTTCTTTCCTTGTTAGGTTGGCGATGAGCACAATAACATGCACCTATTAATATGTGAATCCCTCATTGGTGAATTAGTGGCTTACTTCCCATGAAGCCTGAGTATTTGCATGTGTTGTAATAGTCAACATTCAAATTTACAGATGGGTCACAAATTAAAGGGAAACCCCGCATAAATGAGTGGAGAAACATGACAAATGCAGACTCTTCAATTAAAAGGGGTCACTGAATGGTGTGATGGGGTATGAAAATGATCATCATGTTAGACTGCACTCACCGCTGCCATCATCAAAACATTAAATGAGGGAATATTTTCTGGAAAAATGTTGTTCATTCCTTCAGTAGAGGCCCATTTGGAGAATCAATAACAATGAGCATTGAAGCTAATCTGGAGGTTACACTTAAGTTAGTTTTGCTTTTAGTTTACCACCCATTATGTACTCTGTCATAATGTGGGTATGTTTCAGGAGAGTTATTAGACCAAAATATCATAAATAAATTATATAATAAGTATTCTACTATATAAGAGTGTGGACATAAGTGTATTCTCACTTTTGTTATCTATCTATCCATCCTGTTATAGTAATATCTGTTGTAGTAGTCATGACGCTGGTGTCTTCTGTCCCTTTGCCCAAGGTCACTTAGTCAGCTCCAGATTCCACAGTTGCCATCAGTGAAAGGCAATCTTCTCTCTGTGGGGTGAGACAGCGGGTGTAAATCACTGGCACTGCTTTCCCACATTAGCGCAGTGCCAGCTGACCAGTATGGAATCAGTACTGTCATCCAAGATGGATTTACCTCCCACTTCCACCAGTTAGCATCATACAAGGGACACTGTAGTTAGTGTTGATAAGGATTAAGAACCCTGTACCACGACAATAGATTTACCACTGACCACAGACTGTTCAGCTCTCCGCCACATTAGGCATCCCATCATCCGTGGACATTTTAATGATACATCATCAATCTCCATATAGCGCTGCCCAGGACCATGACATTGAATATAATGCTGGTAGGACAGTGTTTTTTGTTTCCTCTGCTCCACCTCCTGCTGTCTCCTTACTCCATCTCCGAGAGCTATGACAGTCACACCTGCTCTACAGTGGGGCCCTTGCAGCAGCTGTAGAACCAACACCTTGACTTCCTGTGGCTTAACAAGCCTGTTGAATACATTTGTCAGTCTGCACACATGTCCTCATATTTTATATTTTTATGGAGTGTGTGTGAAGGCTGTTTCGGGAAGTTTGAGCATTTTTTTCGGTAACACTATATTTTACTTTTAAGAAGACAACCAGAAAAATCCAAGCAAACAAGCTGTTTCCACAAAAAGTTCCTTGAAAGAAATGGTCAAATCTTAATGAGTAATTCATAGAAATCCATTTTAAAGCACAAGCACATGTAGTCTTTAATAATTAACTTACAATTGCTATATATATCAGAGATCGCATGCCTCTGGAGCATCTAAAGGTTAAGGGTCTTGCTCAGGGATGTGTGGAATATGTCACTATACCCAGGTCTCCCACACCAAAGGTGTCTGCACTGCACCATTACCACCTTACCACTTTATATATTAAACATTTTTCTTGTCTGCAGTGTACTACACTGAAACACAAATAAATGTTTTGTTCAGTTCACCTGCTGTGCACTGACTAAAACTTTGGTAAAACCTTGAATAACTTTCGAAAAATCTCGGTTACTCAACCAATTATAATTGAGAAAATGAAGTGTAAGGGATAGCTTAAACTGTAAATTGCAAATATTAGTACATCTGACTAACAAGCTTACAGTGGTTACTGTGACCACTAGTAACCATGTTTTTTCCAAAGGCAAGGGGCATGTCTAAATACATTATTTGGCGGTTATGCGGTTGCGTTCAGGAACATCCACCTTGTGGGAGCTATGATAATATTATATCAGAGTTAAGAGTAACGTTAGCAGCTTGTCATGCTTGGTCCCATAACTTCAGCCAAACTTAATTATTCCTCATCCTTAAATCCTTTTCTCCAGTAAAAGCATGAAGCACCTTTTGAAACTGTTAATACTGTAAATAACATATAATAAACAATCACAATGTTGTTTATAGTACTGTACTGTAATACAAGGGCTAACTAGCTCTACCCTACAATACACTAACAATGCAGCTCCTTATTTCATTGTGAACTTCTGCATATGTAGGACTTTTTTACAGGCTTAAAGATGAATTAGAATAGAACTTTAAAAAGAGACAGACTTTTAAACCAACTTCTCAACTTTTGGCATAAGCATTAGCTTACACTAGCTAGCTTCAGGTAATAAAATCTGTTAATGACAGTTGATGATTTCAGCCGACAAAATCCACGGTAGGCTAGTTGGCATAAAATAAGAGGCCTGCTTTGGTTTACATTTGTTTGAAACTGAAGCTAAATTGTTTCCAAAATTACTTTATATATATATATATATATATATATATACATACAACAGCAGCTAAAGGGGACGTGATCAGCCAATAGTCAATTGAAGGCTTCCATTTCCCCTGTAATTAATAACCAATTAGATATTCCTTTCCAGAAACCTTCCAAGCAAATTACACTTCCGTTCTAGGAAAAAAAAAAAACTATGAGACCTGTGAAATATTATTCTGCCTTGCAGCCTTTTGAGGAATGATCACTTGCATCTTGATTATACAGTATCATTAACTTATCCACTTTGTGTCTAAATGAACACAAATGTGTAGATGATGACTTTGTTATGCTGAGCTTCTGTGTGGTGGAATAAAGAGTTCTGAAATGTTGGGTTCTAAATATACATTTTTAAATCAAAGCCTTGGTGTTTTGTGCCAAGGGTGGTGCTGGAATAATGTCAGAGTCAAGGAATTTCACTAAAATTAACTTTTTTCTCTCTTTCTCAGATGGTGAACTGTATGCTGGGGTCTATGTTGACTTTATGGGAACAGACTCTGCCATTTTCCGTACTTTGGGGACAAAGACCGCCATGCGAACAGATCAGTACAACTCCAGATGGTTAAATGGTAACTTCCTCCTATTTAACCTACAAATGATACATAGGGGTTTCATCCAGCTTGTGCAGCCTTCCAGCATGATTTTTCAGCATACAATCCCAAACAGGGTTCCAAATGTAAAGCTGAATTGAAGAGATTCTGGTGTTTGCATATGTTTAGAATCACTCAACAAGTGATAAACAGGAAATGCCGAAAGTTTATAAAATATTTTAGCCAGATGTTTTCCCAAAGTCATCCTCTACCTAAACCACTCACCACCTCTTTTCCCCACAGACCCCACTTTCATCCACGTACACCTCATCCCCGACAGCGCGGAGAGAAATGACGACAAGCTGTATTTCTTCTTCCGGGAGAAGTCCTCTGAGATGGGCCAGAGTCCTGTGACCCAGTCCCGCATAGGACGCATCTGCCTGGTGTGTACACAGTGAGAGGCGTGTTTGTGTTGGTGTAAACATAATTAAAAGAAAAACCTGCATGGATATGAAAAACAGGCTGGAGTCTCCTGAGGCAAGTCACCCACTGGGTTTGAATGTTTATGGGCGCAGAACTTGTATTTGGCCAACGCTGATGTGCTGGAATCCACATGTGTCTTTAACCTTCCTGTCTACAATGCATCCCTCTGTCTGTGAGGTTGCCCTTTGACCTTTGACCCTGTGATCTTCTGACCTCTACTCCCTGGTAGTCCTAAAAAACTTGGCGCTTTTAGTGTACACGCCAACAAATAACTCACTGCCTGTCTTTTAGAGTCCTAATCATTTAAACTAGACTTCCTCGACAAAAGCCTGCGTGCTCTAGAAATACAAAGCAAGCTGAGCAACAAACAAATAACAACAACTGTCTCTGGGTAGCTTATCTGGCACCTCATAGTGTGAGTGTGAGTGTATGTGTCCCCTTATAGGTTTGCGTGCATGTGTGAGCATTGCGGCGGGTGTATGAGCACGGGAATGAGTGAGAAAATGTGGCGTATGTGTGCTCATCACCTCAGCTGTTCCCCATTGTATTTATTTGAGGGGGTCAGGCTCTGACCCTGCACACAAACACTCATCCCCCTCTCAGTGGGCTCTGCCACGGCCTCCAGAGACCCAGTCCTGTCATTCTTACTTCGCCACGCATCTGGATACTCTTAGTGCCATCCGCGGCACCCTGGACACCACCAAAAATACACTCAGTCATATACTGTAATTACACTGGAAATTAAGAAAACATTTCAGCCCCCAAAATGGGATTCATCAGAAGTGCGTGAAGAATGTGAAGCCTGCAACCACCATTAAAAAGAAATATTAAAAGATACATGCTTCCTCATGAGCGAGACTTTCTTTAAAGATGCTGACTATGGAGGAGGACTATAAAGCACATACTGGTCTCAGCTCTTTCTTACTGGGATAGATTCTGGCCTCGCTCCACCACAGATGGAAGAGTCTAAATAGGAGGAGACAGTGTTTACCCCCACTCCTTTTAGCTTCCTGGCTTTGCAAACCAACATGTACTGTATATTGTGTGTGGGTGGCTCCACCTGGGTTTGTTTTCATTAGGATGTGAGTTTGAGCGAGTGATGGAGAAACTGTGTCTCCACCCTCTCGAATACAGAATGATGATGGAGGCCACTGCTGTCTGGTCAACAAGTGGAGCACCTTCCTGAAGGCCAGGCTCATCTGTTCGGTGCCAGGGGCCGACGGCATGGAGACGCATTTTGATGAGCTCCGTGAGTACCAAAACCTTGACATTACGCTTTGGTTCCTTTCACTATTCTCAGATGAGGTCTGTAGGTTGTGGGTGGGAGGTGTTGTATAGACTTCCTGGTCAATAAAACATGCTGTCAGACTAGTGATGTCTTTTACTCTGATTTTTCAGTAGGTGTTTTTTTTTTATCTGTACATTATTGTCTCTGTTAATTGAGCAATCATTTGGTCTATAAACTGTCAGAATAGGAAATAAAAGCATTTTTATTCCCCAGGCCCCAAGGTGACATCTACAGTCCAGAGAATGAGCAGGTGTTTAGAACAATAAATATAAAAGCTTATATGTATATTGCATATAGATATTAAAACATGATTGTGTCTATCTGTGACATGGAATAGTGAAATTTGTTTGAACGTAGAAGTACTACTTTCCCCCAAAAGTCCAGTAAAGGTTTTTTCTTTATAAGTGGAGAGCTTACACCCTGTTTTTTGAAAGAAACTAAATCTGTTCTGTGTGCAGTTAATCATTTTGACAGTAGGTATTGAATGGCAAAGAAAAAAAGACAAATATGACATGACTGGATTTATTTCAAACATATTCGTTTTCAGGTTGCTGTCATGTATGATCACATCTGAAATATTAAGTAGAGAATAGTCTTTGACGGGGTCTGCTTCTATTGCAGCACTTGTGCAAACACACACACACCAGAGCTCAGTCCTTGGCCCATAGGGCAGCCCACTTCCATCATATAGTCCATACAGCATACAGTAATGGGAATGACACACATAATCCCACCGCTGTAGTTGTCATTTTCTCTCAAGATGTCTTAAACAAAAGTGTCTGTTTTTTTTGTGTGTAAGGGGGTGGCCTGATGGCAGGCAGATCAGATCACAAAACAGGAATGTCTGTGAATGTGAGACTATTAGCCTCTCCAGGGAAAGCTCTTTCTCTTTCTGTCTCACTGGTTTAAAATAGTGCCAAAGAGTGATAGGGGACTGATGCGTGAGGCTACTGTTGCTCTTGAACTAATCTCAAGAATGGAAAGTGAATCTGGTGATAGTTTTTTGTCTCTTTTTTCCGGCTGACACATTCCTTGCTTTTTATCTCTCTGAAAGCGCTGCTTTGTTTTTTTTAAGGTGAATTTATTTTATCCCTCTTTGAACAACTGAAAAAGTGACACACACTTGAAAACTCTGTGGCCTTTTCGTGTGCAGCCACTTCACCTAAACGATGTGAAAGCGGTTCTGAGTGGGATGGGCTCACTTTGCCATTACAAATGACGGTTCTGTCTTTACTGGTCAGTTCAGTGTTGACACGGGTGTGCTGTGCAAAGTGGTTCTGTGAGCGAGTCTGAGAGTCGCCAGCTGTTGGCACTGTTGATGATTTTAAGGATATTGCTTGAATAAGGCTGTAAATGTGCAGTGGAACAGGATGGTGAATGACCAATGACAGGCATTATAAGTTAGACATGACCATGGAGAAGGAAAGACTGCACATGTCAGTTTGCAGAGCAGCCATCACTGCCAAGGATGCCTAGAGGGGACACTAATTGGATACAATTGAGTTTCATGCAAATGACTTCACATTTACTGTCTAGTTTGAATGTTTATAAAGCTTTGTCGCTGGAGAGTTTACGACAGGAAGTGGAGATTGTAGAATTTCACAAGCGGAAATTGTTCTTTAACTATTGCACATTTTATGTAGGTTATAAATGGAAGATTGGACATTTTGAGAAATATGATTAGATACCACTATCATGACTGTATTTTTAATAAGAAGGTACAGCCAGAAGAAATAAGCTGGTCTGGCTCTGTCCAAAGGTAACAAAATCAACCTACCAGTACCTCTAAAGCTCACTAAAGCCCCAAGACAAAAAGCCCACTAATGGTACAATCAGCACGCTTTCATCTGTTTCTACCTGTGGATACCTATATATGTATGTATGTATGCATTAGCATGCTAGGCTTACAGTCCGTCAGCTGGGACTTTATATCTGTGCTGTGACATCTGTCACCGCAAACACACCCGTCACCTGCCCAGCACAATGCTGTTAACCAGAACAGCATTTCTGGTCTATTTTAAGACAGTCTTTGGGCTACACAAGAGTTTACTAACCCTGTTTAATTGAAAAAAAACCTGCATATGCAGTGTGTGCTAATTTTGGTGTAAAAAGGTTATAATTGACATATTATATATGGTTTATCTGTATAAAAAACAAAATCTAAAGGTGACAGTGTTTGCGATGAAACCAGTGGAGGAAGTCACTGCATCCAGATCAAAACTCTTGGCAAGAAAGCCAATATTGTTAAACTACTTCTTAAGCTTCTACGTACATTCCACATGTAGTGAGGACGCTCTGTAGACTCATTACACTACACTGCTGAAAACAGTTTCAAGCCAGGACAAGTTTAGAAATATAGCCATGCTTGAGTGAGAAGTTTCTTAAACTTTCTCCCTTTCTTTAAGAGTTTTAATAAAATGACTGAGAAGTTTGTTGAAATGTCCAGACCAGCTGTATTCCTGGCATGGTAGTCTCATGTACAAAGCACTCCTGAGACCTGGGGAGTTTTTACAGTTGGAATATTTAGCAGTTATTGGCTCTACCTGTAAACTGGTTCCTAAATGAAGCAACAGGGATTTAAATCACTTGCTTTTTTACTCAGTAGCATACAAAAGTAAAAAGAAGCTCCTGTATTTTAGATGTGGAATACTTTAAAAAAAGTATATGATCAATAGCTGGAGAGGTGAAAAGGCAGACCAAGAGAGATTAGAAGAGAAAATGTGAAGAGAATGAGAGGCACTAAGAGGATTGGACAGCAGATTCTTTTAAAAATTAAATGAAATACAAAATGTGATCATATTTCAGGAAATGGCGTGTATGGCAGCTGAGATTTTATTGCCATACAAACATAAGAAAAATGGTTGTGGACTCTGGATCCTTTCCTTGCTGGTATTTACATACAAGTTCCCCTGGAGCTAAGTCAGGATAGCTTTTAGAGCAAATCACATTGTTCCCCCATGTTTTCCTGAAGCCTTGATCTGTTAGCGACTCTCCGTGATAGCTCTATCTCGGCCTCACCGGTATCTTGACTCCATGTTCACACACTGTGTCCTTGCGTGTAAATTGTTCATTGCTGCAGCGCAACAGCTGTATGTCATGACAAGGATCATCTGTTGTGTGACACCCATGACAGCCCGTCGTGCTGCGTCCATGCTAACCCATGACCGTTCCACTGCTCCAGCTGCGGCAGCTGTAGAAGATGGCATAATGGTGTGTGTGTGTGTGTGTGTGTGTGTGTATGGGTGTGGCTTTGTGAATTTGGTAGCTACTGTGAAATGAGGACATTGTTCTTGCTATCTCTCAGCTTTATCCTTTTCTCCAGGAATGAGCTCATGGTTGTAGACGGTCCCCAGAGGAAGGCTTGACTGTACAGACTCACTACTGTGGACCAGAAACTAGCACTTCACATTCAAAGACAATGCTCACACCCTCCATGTATCATTCTATCTGCATAGCAACCTGACAGCTAATTTCTCATTCTGGTCTTTAAGGGACTGCAAGTGCATAAATCTGAATCGGTATCCTTTTTTTGTGTCAATCAGTTCTACTTCTGTTTCCACAGTTTCCAAACCCTAATAGTCATATTTTTAGCTTGATCGTTCCATCTCTCGCTTGTTGACTCTCTCACCAATCATGTTTTTTACTCTGCGGTTGTTTCCCTGCACAACTGGGTTGGGAGCACATTCTCCATTTTGTGCCGAAGGCCCTTGTCCTACTGTTGGCAGTGAACTTGCCTCCTGGGACTAGTATTTAGGTCAGGTACCAAACAGTGAGACTTATCACCCATCACATGTTTAGCTCTTCTTTATTTGTTGCTGTGGACTTTTCCTCAGTATCATTAAGAGAGATCATCTAAATCAGGCAGTGTCCAGTGTCAGAGCCCTGTTGCACCCTGTCGAGTATGTGAGTGTTGGTGATTTAGAGACCTCCAGAATTGGCTTAAGATTATATGATGCGGTTCTCCTTTGGGACAGAGGAGATATTTCCTTTCCCTCGAAATGGAAGACATGAGATATGGACCCAAGAAGGGAAGAATCCCAGCACATCGTAAAGAATTTCTGTGTCGTCTCGAGCAGTCTCAGATGGTTCAGCAATCGTTTTGTTCCAGTCTAGACCGTAGAGAACCAGACTGTTTGAATTCACTGCTAAATATCAGAGCTTTGGTGCTTGGATTGGATTGCTTCGTTTAGGATGGATAGGTGATAAAGCCTCTCAAGGTTCGGGTTCGATGTGTTATGCTGTCAGTAAGACCTTCACCTTAAGTGTCCCTCCTGAGGCCATTGTTCAGTTTCCTGTTGCACAAAGTTGATTGCTGTGGTTTTCACCTAATATTTCCATCAGCAGGAAGGGCCGTCTGTCTGGATAGAGAGACTCACTTTTTTACCTCTTATTATTTATATTGGACTGTCCTTTCATCTTATTTAGCTACGCTATGGCCATAACTCTGATGGCAATGTCGGTCTGTCTGTTTGTCAATTGTTTTTTAGTGAATTGTGTCAACATCTACTGGATTGTAAGAACTTTAGTTTTGTGCCATCAACAGGTCAAATTTTAATACTGTTGTTTGTGATCAATACCTGCAAAATGAATAAAATCCCCATTGACATCTGCTGTACTTTGTGGTTTGTGCTAATTAGTATACTAACATGCTAAATTAAGATGCTAGATTAAGATTATAAGCAGCATATTAGCATTGTCATGATGAGGATGTTCAACAGCCTCATGGAGGCTTTAGCATGGCTGTAGACTCTTAGTCTTGTGGGCAAGCTGAAGGCAATTACTCACCCACATTCACACAAGCATTCAATAAGCAGCACAAAAATTCTCACATGAACCCCCGACCTTTGTTCTTTTGATGACATTATGGATTTCAGGGACTCTCATGGAAGCATAAAGACACAACACAAGATTGACTTTGGTCATTATCCAGTAGTGGGTTCCATGTGTTTTCAACAAAGATGAAGGTTCAGCATCTTTGTTAGTGCATCACTCCTTCCGGGGAGGTGTAGCCTAAGGGTCTCTCTGGCTAAGAGAGGTTGGATTGACTAAAAGCTGTGTAAATATTAGTAAAGAAGAGTGCTTGTGCTGTGCAGCATGATGTTTCCTTCATCCATGTTTGCACTGAAGTGATTTCATTCTTTTTTTTTCCTTACAGGAGATGTTTACATACAGCCAACACAGGATACAAAAAATCCTGTGATATATGGAGTCTTCTCAGTCTCTGGGTTAGTGTACTATAACAAATACTGTATTATGCACAATGACTGTAACAGGCTCCGTTTGAAGATACATTTTTTGGGGGGATATTTTGATTATTTTGTAAGATACATTTTTCTGACCTTTTTTTTTCTCTTTCTCTTCCTTGACTTCACAGCTCTGTCTTTAAAGGCTCGGCAGTTTGTGTCTACTCCATGGCCGACATCCGCATGGTCTTCAACGGACCCTTCGCCCACAAGGAGGGACCCAATTACCAGTGGGTGGCCTACACTGGGAAGATCCCCTACCCTCGACCCGGCACCGTGAGTTTATAATCCACACTGACCCCACATTGAATCCCACAGCAAGCTGGCATAACAACGACTTCTCTCTGAGTTAGACCTCAAATAGAAACCATCTGAACAAGGTCCTGGTTTCAGCATAGCCACTTTTTTGTACTTTTTTCCTCGCTATAACTAATGTAACTACTGTAACTTTGTGTGTGATTATGTACTTTCTTCTTCATGGGTTTTGACCAAAGCTCAGAATGTTAATAATTCTGTTTCTCTTTCAGTGCCCTGGAGGTACCTTCACCCCCAACATGAAGTCCACTAAGGACTATCCAGATGAAGTGATTAACTTCATGAGGAATCACCCTGCCATGTACAATGCTGTGTACCCAGTACACAAGCGCCCCCTGGTGGTTCGGACCAATGTGGACTATGAGTTCACCACCATCACTGTGGACCAGGTGACGGCTGCAGATGGCAACTATGAAGTGCTGTTCTTAGGAACTGGTGAGTGTTTTGTAAACTTTAAATTTTTAATTAATTTTGGGGAAGGAGCCAAATCTGTTTGTTTTTTTGTCTGCTTATAAAATAAGCACAGATTTTTTTGGTTTATTTTTAAGCGATTAATGTGTACTTGAAATCAGTCTGAACTCATGAACCCTTTGATCAGAGTCAGAATGGTGAATGACAGTGTCAGCGGGAAGCTGAATAATGGAGAGAAAAATCCCCCCTGGAAATAAATCCCATGTAAGTGGAGGGCTTGTCTCCCTTGCAATCATTTATCATTAACAGAAAAGCATTCTTGCTCTGGGTGCCTGAGTGGAAATTTAACCAGTCAAAGGGTTTGCACCTCGCTCTATTCACATGAAGTAAACAACAGGAGATTTGTACCTGCAGGGCAGGGGTGGATCAACAGCAGGAGGGAGAGAAAGAAATGGTGGGGGGGGGGGGGGCTACAGTTAGGATATCCATCACCTTAATCTTACCCACTGGTGTAAGTTTGTCTGCATGCCTCGCACCTTTAATAAGGCCCCAGTCTGAGAGCAGCAGCCACCACACAGTATGCAGCCCTCACATGTTGCATATCACGCCAGTTAACTGGCTTCTTTGTTCATCTGTACATTACGGGGAGGAAACTAATGGGTTTGTGCGATGGCAACCATTGTGGAGGAATGTGTGTCCTTTCAGCTGCTGTCAGAGGCAGCTATTCAGCCCTGCATTGGGGCTCAATGCAGAACGCATAATGAATCTCAGATATCCTGCTCACAGGTACTCTTTACAGAAATCAAACATGCCAGGGAAGGCCAGGGAATGTCAGAAGGATAGGTCAAGGCAAGATGGGAGCAGAGAGTTTGACAGAAGAGGTTTGTCATGGTGGCGGCAGTGAGTACACTAAGTGGAACAGAGCTTCACGTCATTGAGTGAAGGTTAAACTGAAGAGAAAATACGTAACAGAGGTGAAGAGTACAGTGGAGCCAGTGTTGATACGAGGATTATCCCTTGTTGGAGGTTGCTTAAAGAATAAAATGGGAATCCAAGGGGCTGTTGACAGGTGGAAGGGTGTGAGGTTGCAGGTATGTGGCTGACAGGTGTGCGTTGTGGTCCACAGACAAGGGAACGGTTCAGAAAGTCATCGTTCTGCCCAGAGATGACCTGCAGACTGAGGAGCTGGTCCTGGAGGAGGTAGAGGTTTTCAAGGTGAGATTTTATACTTCTCTATACTTTACGTTACCTCCTTTACACTTCCCTGTTTGTTCTCTGTTTTGCTCCTTTGATATAATTTTCTTATTTTCTTTTTCCAATTTGCTCGTTCCTCTGTATATACATTTTCATCTGCTACAAAGGTAACAAACTGTACTCACAATAAATTATTTTCTCTATCCAGGTCCCTACTCCGATTACAACAATGAAGATCTCATCCAAAAGAGTAAGCATGTCTGTGCAACTGAGTTTTAACTGTTGCTGACATAAAGACAAAAGAAATCATCCTCCAAAGAAAAGAATTAAATTAATGTACTTTGGAAGGTCACAGGCACACGTATACAGCTGTGCTTCTCTGCCGCTTCCCCTCATAATTCACAGAATAGCTGTAAGTCTGAGGGAGACAACGAAGAGAGAAATATGGAAAAGACATTAAAAGTTTAGTGTTGACTTTCAATGTGATTACAATACTTGGCCTCTTCTATGACATCATTCCACAGACAGTTTGTGTTACACACAGCCTGCCAGGCTGACAAATTTCAAACTGATCATAAAATGTTGAAGGCAACCTGATAGAGATGAGCTCAATATTCTCCAGAGTGATCCAGAGCCTGTTGCTCTCATAGATTAGATTACTAGACTAGAATTTACACTAATGTCATTACATCCATCTGGGTTTTTGCATGGAAAAACATAATGGTCATAATAATTAGAATCTTGTAAACCATTGAATATTATGTTTTTAGGCTTAATTTAGAGCACTTTTAGCTCTATGTTATATATATATGTTATATATATTATAGATATATATATATATATATATATAATATATATATATAATACACACACATTTATATATATATGTATATATATACATATACATTTATTATGTAGTAGTATATATATATATGTGTGTATATATATATATATAATCTATATATATACATATATTCTATCTATATATATATATATATATACATATATATATATATATTATATATATATATATATATATATATATATATAATATATATATATATATATATATATCTATAATATAATATATAGTACATAGTACAACTTCAAATTTACTGTTGAAAATTTCCATAATGGTCAGCTGCAGCTGTTCTCTTTCCCCTTTTTCAATTTTCATATCAAAGTGTTCTCTAGCATTGTGTATAACACAATTTTCCATCTTCTTCTCTTTCAACAGCAACAGCTGTATGTGTCATCTGTAATAGGGTTGACCCAGTTGGCTCTTCACGCGGTGTGATGTGTACGGTGAGGCCTGTGCTGACTGCTGTCTGGCCAGAGACCCTTATTGTGCCTGGGATGGCAAGTCCTGCTCCCGTTACTCTGCCTCGCAGAAGAGGTGAGCACCAACAGCAGTGTTAGCATGAGCTACTCTAACTTCATAACTAACTGACTAACTGACCTTGGTGTGCTGAATGATGCGTTAGACTGCCTGAATGGCTGTTTTAATGGCATTATATTCTGTTTTAATAATAGAATCTTCATAGTCTTGGGTAAACGTTGTTAACACTGCACTAATAAATCATATATTTGAAAGTACAAGTTTAACCAGTATCTGAATTCACATTTGTGTAATGCAGTGACATAACAACATAATGTCATGTGTTGGTTTGCGGTTAGATCCATTTACATTTTGATACGTTAATGGATTTATGTATTGTTGAATGGCTTTGAATGGCTTGCGGTTGCTTTATTATCTTTTCTCTCCTTATTCGGCAACACTGGTCTGACCCCTTTAGACGTAGCCGGAGGCAGGACGTCAAGTATGGGAACCCCATCCGCCAATGCAGAGGCTTCAACTCCAACGGTAAGATGCCTTTTCTTTTCTGCTTCTTTTGCTTCGATTTGTTTATTAATGACTCAGAAGAGTGAAATAAATGACACATCTCATTATTGCCTTTCAAGGTTTCCTTGTTATGGGCTGTGATGTGTTTTTAGCCAGCTTTTTGGCAATCTGTGAAAGCAGTATTGCTAAAATGACTTTGATTGCTACAACTGAGATTTTGGTCGTAAGGAGTTCATGGTAATGAGTGTTTTGTTGCCATGGATATGCCTCTCTCTGCCCTGCAGCAAATAAGAACACTCTGGAGATGGTGCAGTATGGGGTGGAGGGAAGCAGTACCTTCCTGGAGTGTCAGGCCCGCTCTCCACATGCTGTCATCAAAATGGCATCTGCAGAGAGATAACAGCGATCGCAGGAAGAGGTGAGCCACCAAATAATGTATTTCTCAAACATAATAGAAGCATAATATATTTTGGATAGTTTAATGCATATTAATCCACTATAATGCACAATATCAACTTCCTGAAGTACTACATGGGCTTGAACCTTACTGACATGGGCTAGTGGCAGGTGAGCATTTCCACAGATGAAACATTTCTTTTGGACATATTGGACTGGGAGGGGGAGGCGGGGGCACTCCACAACCACAGTGTTTAATTTGATTGTGTTGTCATGGAGAGACAGAGATTATATGCAGTGTGACACATTTGAAAATGACTCCATTGTATTATATTCCGATTATCTGTTAACATGATTAAGTGATTCAGGCTCTGATTGAATGATGCCTGATTTCTCACACAGACCTCCGACTGTCCTCAGGCCCAAGGGAAGGACACGTAAAGGGGAGCTGTGAAAAAGCCTTCTGCCATGATATATGACCTGAGGCACTAGTTAAAGTTTTATTGGAAGACTCGTAGTGTTGCAGCCTCTATTTTATTGACTATGCCGTTGGATGGTCTCTATTCCCACAGGCAGAGCCGACTTTGCTTTTGCCCTGCACATCTGATTCTGAGCTAAAAAGCTATCACCCAATCACCTATTCTGTGATTGAGTCCTGGGTGTGGACATACAGAAAGAGATGGATTAATAGAGTTACATCTAGAGTTAGTGTTGAAAACATTTGATTGATACATTATTTAAGTACAAGTTAAGTTTAAATACAA
>NW_024040987.1:0-17696 GCF_014851395.1 Micropterus salmoides
AAATAACCCCCTCCCTCGTTCCCCTCCTCCACTCCTTTCCTCACACTCCCACACCCCATCCTGTTATATTTTATTCTCAACGCGTGGTGAATTTAATAAATATATGCAAATGTGTGCTGTGGAACATGACGAGTGTAAATCAGGCGAGGATGTTCTTTGAGCGCTGCCGAGATTGAGGCTGAGAGCTGACCCCGGGTTAATCATTTTTCACTTCCCTATCGCATTCAATTCTGCTGCTGCTGTGCACGTGTGTGTCCATGTGTTTGTGTACATATGTGTACTACAATGTGGCACGTGTGTGTGTGTGTGTGCATCTGAGCTGTGCTTGTGGAGGCAATACACAATTCATTACAAACTTTGTTACACATGATTAGGAAAATATTTACTTTCAAATTTATGCTAAATGTGATGTCAGTACAGTAAAAAAGTGAAATCTGAATTTTGGTATTTCACAAGTTTGCTTTAGTTTACTTCTTTAGCAGTTTGTTTCCACATTTTAATTGAAGTGCAGCCGTGTCTCCTTAACTGCACTTTGGGTTGGGATTTTGAAAAAGGTTCAATGCAGCGATCAAACGTGTGGAGATCTAACAGTGTTATTTTTGCTCTCTTCCAAAGGTTAAAAAAAGAAAAGCGCTGTCGTTGCCTCTGAATGCTGTCCTTACTACAGGAAATGATTCATCCAAAACCGCAGACATGAATTGTCTTCCACTCATAATGTTTTTAGTAGCCTACTGTTTGTCCTTCTTGGTTCCCCTGTTGTTAGATTGTTGATTGTGAAGTAAACAACACAATGCTCACATGCTATCAAGCGCTCTAAATGGACAGGTGCGTAACGAAGGCAGCCTCCTGGACTGGTGCAATTACTTTTTTCTAGTGCAAGCATGGAAAATGTTCACACATTACTTACAGTTTGTCTATTACTTGAGATGTATTTCACACTACTGTAGGTTCCAACTGTATATTTAGATCAGTAGTTTAAAAGTGTCAATAGCAGCGGTGCTCGAGTAGCTGGCTAATCAGTTGTTGTTATAAATATAACAATGAGGGATCTAAGCAGAGTTGCGGCTGAATTACATGATTGTGAACTTTCAGAGACATATTGTTGTCTGTTGCTGCGGAGGTCACACATAGCTTTTTAGCACTGGCACAGTGAAGCTTGCTTTAGATGTCACACTGTATCATGCTGATCTGTGTTTAAGGGCCCGCTTCAGAAGAGAAGGAAGGAGCTATTTAACTGCTTCAACTCTTAATCTGCTTTAATCTAATATTTTGGTCACTTGTTGTATACAACATAGACTTATAATCTATGTTAGCAACCAACAATTGGTTATTTACACTCTATAGCAACATTAGCATTCATTTGAACTCATGTTTCTGGCAACCTGATGAATGTAAGTCCAATATTCACTCACCATTTAGCTCTGGTTCTAGCTCTCCACCAATTCCAAGGGACAAAAGCAACAACAGCAAGGAAATATACAAGGTAGATTTATTTGTCACATGAGCCCCACAGATTTTAAAGTGTATTGAGTTTGTAACTCCCTCCTGCTATGTAGCAGACAATTTAAAGTAATATAAAAAAACTATGTTAAAAATGGTAAACAGAAATATTCAGTGGAGCAATATATCGTCTCTCTCCACCAGTAAAGCTGGTGGACCAGAAAATCGAAACAATGAGGTGAAAGACGCTAAACACTCCATAACTTAAGAACGGCAGAGTCGGGTGATGACACTCTGTGGGATCATCCCTACAGCGATTCACATGTCATTTGATCAATTGTTAATATACAACAGCTTTAAATTTCTTCTTATGTAGCTATAAAGCAGGAGATACACCAGTGCTAAGTCATGTTTAGAGTATTGACACTGGCGTCACTGAACACTTGCTTTTCCGCTACTATTGTGTCAAATCCCCTATAATCAAGTTATTTATCATTGAAACTGTCTCGTGTTCAACATGCAAGAGATAAGATAAGGTAATTACAGAGAGTAGTAAAAAGAAATTCTTAATGTTTAAAAAATCATTTGGTGGTAATGAAAATGATTCAGAAGGAGCCTATATGATGCATTCCCCTTACATGATATATAAATCATGACACACAGCTGCTTTTAATCATATTAAATATCCTTATCTTTATCGGTATTGGTGATTCTGGTCCTAGTTGTACTTATCAGATCAAAACAAAATTTTTGTGAAATTCTCCACCCGTAGCGATTGTTACAGATGTTTATTCTGATTGACACACTGAACCACTACAACCAAAGGATGATCTTTTTTAACTCACCAAAAAATTGTAAGGAATTCAGTGTCACATATTTGGTATCTTAATCTTTGAGGTTGTGACTGAATGAAAAAGGCAAACATGGCCCATGTGTTTGTCTTTGTGGCATCAAAGGTTTTTAAAAGACGCGTTGCGTTTAGGTGTCAGTAGTTTTAGTTTCTGCTGAGTGCAGAGGCCGCCACCATTTGGAGTTTTGCTGCTAATAAGTTTCTGCTCTGACTTTTCAACTCAGATGAATACATCATCTAATATTACACAGACAGAAGCCTCACTGTTTTCTGATCTCTGCCTCTTTGCCATGCTTTTTTAGAGATGCAAGTACATTCAAAGACGGGGTTTTAGGTTGCAACTGTTTTTTTAATATGCTCCCATCAACCTGTGCTGAGTCATAGTCCAAAGTCGACACACCAACTTTTATTTAGTGAAATTATCTTTTGGTGATGTTAACACTTTCTGCAGATGCTTCATGTATCACGAATCGATGTAATAAATGTTTGCATTGTTGCAATCACCTGTCTTCTGATCTGTATTATAAACTTGTTTTTTAATAGTTGTTATAATATAGTGGTGTAGTACTGTCTTGTGCCATTTGACATCTTAAATAAACTGATAAACTTTATTATACAAAATAGTATACAGTCCAGACAAATGTTCAACTGTAAATCCTTATTTGCACTGAAGGCAACAAACATGACAGGACAGTAAAGAACACTAAGCTGTTTCTATAATCTTTAATGAAAGATTAGAGAACTAAATCGACTGGCTGCTCATTTTAGCTGACTTGTGTTGCATAAAGCTGAAAAACGATGACAACAGCATCGTTGCGGTGCTTCAAAAGTAGCACATTACTGTCTAAATTAAAAATGTCCTACTCTCATACCACATATCATATGTGCAGCATTGTGTGGTTGTGCAAGACCATTACTGGTTGCTGACGTGAAGAAATGAGTCCGTGGCCTCACAGCAACTGCAGCATGCTATTCGCTAACATTTCACTGTGGTCCCTCGTTCATGGTTTGCAGCTAAACTATAACTTTCCTCAACATTTCATCACACCACTGGACCACAAATGGAATTGTTGAAGGACCAGAGAAGACACAGTTAAGAGGAAATTCTATATCATTCTTACAGGCTTAATTCCAAAATGATCAATGATTTGATCTTACTACTATGCATCCAAAGCCTGATAATACTTCTTCCTCGGAGCCATAGAGCTCCATTGTTGTCCAAAAAACTTTTGAAAACACATCAGTGTTGCATTGGCTGACATGTTCCTTCATTATGATGAACATGAGCACTTTGAATCAATCCCACATACACCATCCTGCTGCTATAAATACTCACTAGAGCACTAAATCTGTGGTTCAAAATAGTCCCAAACAAAAGTTTTAAAGATTTATACCTTTAGTCAGAACCAATTGGCTTAGAGCTGACTGCCACAGATAAGGTGGAGAAGTCATAGAGATTTGATATTGAGATGGACTAACACAGGGGTTTTCAAAGTTGCCCCCCAACCACATCTTTAGTTTACTTGGCAGGTTTCGCTCAATTCCCGGGTGCCCGTGCGATCATGATTATATTATTTGATCCCATAGACACTTAACATTTGAGCCAAAATATCCTAAAATTGCTGTTTGACATAACTTCTGACTACACCAAATAGTTTTTAAAAACGGTCTGTAGGTATCTCTATTAACATTGGCTTCTAACAGCCTTTTAGGACTGCATTTACGGCAACATGTGACGTCAGAGCGCCGTCTTGCGTCTTTTATGGCTGTCAGTCTTTAGCCTTAGCGTCAGCTAGCTAACTATTGAAAAGGCAAATGGATAGCAGAAGCCTCAGAAATCATACTGAACAAACTTGGTTGGTTACAGTCACGGGCTAATATGATAGTTCAACTGAAGCCGGAAAACTAAAAACTTTTAAAAACATGTATTTGTAGACGAATTTGTCCATCATTTTGTCCATTTTTTTGTGAGCTACCACTGGCTCACAGACTTACGGTGCTCTCAGACCAAAAGCGAAGCGAGCTTTTGGAGCGGTTAGTTTACATACAAAGTCAATGCAAAGACGCGTAGAGCCGCGTTTTCCTGTTGGGCTGCGCGAAGCGACGCGCAGGCAACACGAAGGAATTCGACTGAGTTGAATATTTTCAACTCAAGCGAGAAAGTCGCATGACGTTGAGACGCGATAGCCTGTCAGTGTTGAGATTGTCCGTATGTCAACGACGGCTTCAGAGCGTTGTGTGGAGAGGGCCGGGTAGAGCGGGGGATTGAAAATCTGCTGGCCGGCTGAGAGCAGCTAAACTTGGGGGAGAGGAGCAAGGAGAAGCGCTGCAACCACTGGACAAATAAACCCCCGTAGTCCATCTGGATTCTGCTCTGACAACTACGCCGTTTACTCGTGGGAGGAGCTCAGAGTAAACTGCTTTTATTAAATTAGCTTTTTACTTTAGTTTTTGGGATTACAACGTTGATTTATCTTCACTGGAGCTTCTCAGCAGCTATGAATTCATATGTTGCCCATCAGCATTGAGATCGTCCAGACGTCACGAACGTACTGAAGTTAGCAAAAAAAACCTTCCGGGGAGAAAGAGGAATAGACAAAGCAATCAAAATCGAGGAAAAAGATTATTGTTAAATACTATTGTTAAAAGTGTTTATTAATATATTTGTTTATATTAATACTACAGCTCCTGCTGTGGTCACCCATAAGTGGAGGCTGGTGAAAGTCATTATAGGGCCCGAGCACGACCGTGCGAGGTCCCTATTGAAATTGCTCGGATTATTTTTTTTTTTTTTTTTTTTAGGGCCCGAGCACGACCGTGTGAGGTCCCTATTGAATTTGCTCGGATTATTTTTTTTTTTTTTTTTTTTTTTTTTTTTTCTTTTTTCTGCAAAGTAGGCCCAAATGACATGGCCTAAACATACTCGAAAACTCACCAAAATTTGCAAACATGTCAGAACCGGTGAAAAATTTCGTATTCTACAAGTTTCGCACATGGGCGTTGCAAAATGACTCGCTAGCGCCACCTAGAAAATTGGAAAAATTAGCCCCTCGTTCACGTTCAACCTACATCTACGAAATTTTCTGGGGACGTGTATCATGTCAAGACGCACAAAAAGCCTCAAGAACCCATAGCCTAAAGTCAACAGGAAGTCGGCCATTTTGAATTTTATGGCCATTTTTGGATGATTTACACACTTCGTACTTTAACGAACTCCTCCTAGGGATTTAGTCGGATCGACGTCAAATTTTGCTGTGCCTTCTAAAGGCATTGACGATGAAAAGTTGTGCTATTTGCGCGTTTTCGTCAATGGGCGTGTCCGTGGCGTCGATGATTCGCCATGAAACAGGAAGTTGTTGTAACTTCAGTGTACATGCTCACATCTGGACCAAACTGTACATCTAGGATGAGAGTCCCGCCCTGAACACATGTACATGCCGACATTCACCCACAGTCATAGCGCCACCTGCTGGCAATAGAAAGTGACATTTAACGAAGCAGCCCCCGCCGCATGTTTCACCTACGTGCACGAATTTTCTGTGGTACGTGTATCTTGTCCAGACGCACAAAAAAGTCTCTTGGAGCCATAGCCTAAATCCAACAGGAAGTCGGCCATTTTGAATTTTACGTCAAATTTTGGATGATTTACACACTTCGTACTTTAACGAACTCCTCCTAGGGATTTAGTCCGACCGACCTCAAATTTGTGCTGTGCCTTCTAAAGGCATTGAAGATGAAAAGTTGTGCTATTTGCAAGTTTTCGTCAATGGGCGTGTCCGTGGCGTGGCGTCAAAGATCAACTCTTCGCCATGACACGGAAGTTGTCGTAGCTTCAGTGTACATGCTCACATCTGGACCAAACTGTACATGTAGGATGAGAGTCCCGCCCTGAACACATGTACATGCTGATATTCACCCACAGTCATAGCGCCACCTGCTGGCAACAGGAAGTGACTTTTAACGAAGCAGCCCCCGCCGCACGTTTCACCTACGTGCACGAATTTTCTGTGGTACGTGTATCTTGTCCAGACGCACAAAAAAGTCTCTTGGAGCCATAGCCTAAACCAACAGGAAGTCGGCCATTTTGAATTTTACGTCAAATTTTGGATGATTTACACACTTCGTACTTTAACGAACTCCTCCTAGGGATTTAGTCCGACCGACCTCAAATTTCTGCTGTGCCTTCTAAAGGCATTGAAGATGAAAAGTTGTGCTATTTGCAAGTTTTCGTCAATGGGCGTGTCCGTGGCGTGGCGTCAAAGATCAACTCTTCGCCATGACACGGAAGTTGTCGTAACTTCAGTGTACATGCTCACATCTGACCAAACTGTACATGTAGGATGAGAGTCCCGCCCTGAACACATGTACATGCTGACATTCACCCACAGTCATAGCGCCACCTGCTGGCAACAGGAAGTGACTTTTAACGAAGCAGCCCCCGCCGCACGTTTCACCTACGTGCACAATTTTCTGTGGTACGTGTATCTTGTCCAGACGCACAAAAAAGTCTCTTGGAGCCATAGCCTAAACCAACAGGAAGTCGGCCATTTTGAATTTTACGTCAAATTTTGGATGATTTACACACTTCGTACTTTAACGAACTCCTCCTAGGGATTTAGTCCGACCGACTCAAATTTTGCTGTGCCTTCTAAAGGCATTGAAGATGAAAAGTTGTGCTATTTGCGAGTTTTCGTCAATGGGTGTGTCCGTGGCGTGGCGTCAAGATCAGTCTTCGCCATGACACGGAAGTTGTTGTAACTTCAGTGTACATGCTCACATCTGAACCAAACTTACGTGCTTGATAACTCTCCCACCCCGCTATGGAGGACCGATCCTGACACAGTCAGAAATAAATACAGAAATAAATAAATGCTCAATAAATAAATAAGCATCCAATTAAATACACAAAAAAATAAAGTAAATAAATAAATGTAGGTAGTAATTAAATTATACAAGGAGACATAAATGTATATATTTTAATTAGTGCCTTTACTTATTCACCTTTGTTATAATTACCTTATTTGTTTATTCAACTTTATTTATTACAATTTTTTTAATGTATTTATTTATGTGTGTGTTTTAATATTTTTGTCTGTTTTATTCTTCCTTTGTATTTATTTACCTTATTTATTTTCACCCATGGTATTTATTTCTGCCTGTCTTAAATTTTTGTATGCATTTCTGCCTCATTATGCAAATGAGGAGGGGCTGTGTCTCAAGGGGTCATCTTCTCTGCTATTGGTGGACCAGTCAGACAGGAGAGCTCCTACTCTGCCTGCAGACATCAACGATCTTGCCCCTCACACAGTCAGATGGCTTCCTTCAGTGCGCTGAGGTGTTTAACAACTCTGAAGACAATACTACCAGCAATGTCTTCCTTCTCTTTTCACGTAGAAGCACCGACAGACAGTGCTTTCAGTTTGCTGCATGCATGGACACAGAACTGCAGTATAGGGAGAAGCACCGGTCAGCTGGCTGCAGCTAAATCTGGAGTGCACTCGTATTCAATTCTGTATGGTAAATTCAGTTTTAACGGAGCAGAGCGAGCTGACAGGCAGAGTTAGAGACTTTTTCTGTCCGTTTCTCTCTTTACAAAGACGCATGTTGCAGTCAGAGTCTTCTCTGAGATGCGAGCACGACATACAACACAATTTATCAAATTACACAACGGATATACAGTATGAAAATAAGATTGATTGGATTATACTCACAGGAAGTATAAAACCTCTTACATGGGTCTATTAAAGTAAAGTAACACAAAAATGTCAGGGAAATTACTTTACTTAGATTTAAGTACTGCAGTTGTACATTTGAAATACCTTCCTACCTTTCTGATAGGAAGCCTTCTTGAGGTGGTATAAAACATTTCTTCTTATATTCTGATTTGAGTTGTGGACAACTATGACCACATGAATTAAAAAAATTAAACATTTCACTGCCCAAGTCAGCTATAACACAAGTCTTGATCATCAGACTACATGCTGTACAGTATTTGTGGACAGATTTTGTCCCAGGATTTCTTATGCATTTCTTCTTCTTCGTTGCATGATTTAGAATAATAAGGTGAGAAATGGGTCTATTCTGAGTTCATCCTGCACTGCAGCAGCTAATAAAGTCCATTTAATCCCAAAAACGCTTTTCTTTTAGGCAGGCTGGAGCAGAAAACAACTCACCTTTCTCAAGTTGTACAGTAATGTCACATGTGTATGAAGGTGGATCAAACAAGCTAATCTTAAATGTCAAAGTAGAGAGGAGCCTAGTAGGCCTATTTATTTTCATTCATTACACAATATGAATAAGCTATGCAGACAGTTGTAAAGAAAGAACATCTTTTTCTTCTGTTCTCTACTTGTTATAGTTACACAGTATTAGGGGTGTGGGCTGTATTAAAAGTATCCACTGTTCTCCCATGCTCTAACACACAGTAACGATGAAATGTGTGCTGTTCTCACATTCTTCCTCTGTATGTACACATAAACAACAAGGCAGGGAAATATAAAAGGAATTTATTTTATTGTTTGGGTACATTATTGTTCAGTGTACATGTCACATCTGAAACAAACTTTACGTGCTTGATAACTCTCCCACCCCGCAGACATCTACACGCCAATACCGATTTATATTCATAGCGGCAAGTGCTATGTAGCTCCACATAGGGGACACAGGAAGTGACATATAGCACATTCATGCGGCGTCGGAACCGAGTAGGAAATTCACAGCCGCACCGGCAGACTCCAGAATGTGCAACTCGGCCGGCTCACGCGCGGACGCGCTTACAAGTGCGAGGGCCCGCCCAACGCTGCTTGCAGCTTTAATTTTTTTTTTTTTTTTTTTTTTTTTTTTTTTTCTGCAAAGTAGGCCAACTGACATGGCCTAAACATTCTCGAAAACTCACCAAAATTTGCAAACATGTCAGAACCGGTGAAAAATTTCGTATTCTACAAGTTTCGCACATGGGCGTTGCAAAATGACTCGCTAGCGCCACCTAGAAAATTGGAAAAAATTAGCCCCTCGTTCACGTTCAACCTACATGTACGAAATTTTCTGGGGACATGTATCATATCAAGACGCACAAAAAAGCCTCAAGAACCCATAGCCTAAAGTCAACAGGAAGTCGGCCATTTTGAATTTTATGGCCATTTTTGGATGATTTACACACTTCGTACTTTAACGAACTCCTCCTAGGGATTTAGTCGGATCGACGTCAAATTTCTGCTGTGCCTTCTAAAGGCATTGACGATGAAAAGTTGTGCTATTTGCGCGTTTTCGTCAATGGGCGTGTCCGTGGCGTCGATGATTCGCTATGAAACAGGAAGTTGTTGTAACTTCAGTGTACATGCTCACATCTGGACCAAACTGTACATCTAGGATGAGAGTCCCGCCCTGAACACATGTACATGCCGACATTCACCCACAGTCATAGCGCCACCTGCTGGCAACAGAAAGTGACCTTTAACGAAGCAGCCCCCGCCGCACGTTTCACCTACGTGCACGAATTTTCTGTGGTACGTGTATCTTGTCCAGACGCACAAAAAAGTCTCTTGGAGCCATAGCCTAAACCCAACAGGAAGTCGGCCATTTTGAATTTTACGTCAAATTTTGGATGATTTACACACTTCGTACTTTAACGAACTCCTCCTAGGGATTTAGTCCGACCGACCTCAAATTTGTGCTGTGCCTTCTAAAGGCATTGAAGATGAAAAGTTGTGCTATTTGCAAGTTTTCGTCAATGGGCGTGTCCGTGGCGTGGCGTCAAAGATCAACTCTTCGCCATGACACGGAAGTTGTCGTAACTTCAGTGTACATGCTCACATCTGGACCAAACTGTACATGTAGGATGAGAGTCCCGCCCTGAACACATGTACATGCTGACATTCACAGACAGTCATAGCGCCACCTGCTGGCAACAGGAAGTGACTTTTAACGAAGCAGCCCCCGCCGCACGTTTACCTACGTGCACGAATTTTCTGTGGTACGTGTATCTTGTCCAGACGCACAAAAAAGCCTCTTGGAGCGATGCCCTAAAATCAACAGGAAGTCGGCCATTTTGAATTTTACGTCAAATTTTGGATGATTTACACACTTCGTACTTTAACGAACTCCTCCTAGGGATTTAGTCCGACCGACTTCAAATTTGTGCTGTGCCTTCTAAAGGCATTGAAGATGAAAAGTTGTGCTATTTGCGAGTTTTCGTCAATGGGTGTGTCCGTGGCGTGGCGTCAGAGATCAAGTCTTCGCCATGACACAGGAAGTTGTTGTAACTTCAGTGTACATGCTCACATCTGAACCAAACTTTACGTGCTTGATAACTCTCCCACCCCGTTATGGAGGACCGATCCTGACACAGTCAGAAATAAATACAGAAATAAATAAATGCTCAATAAATAAATAAGCATCCAATTAAATACACAAAAAAATAAAGTAAATAAATAAATGTAGGTAGTAATTAAATTATACAAGGAGACATAAATGTATATATTTTAATTAGTGCCTTTACTATTCACCTTTGTTATAATTACCTTATTTGTTTATTCAACTTTATTTATTACAATTTTTTTAATGTATTTATTTATGTGTGTTTTAATATTTTTGTCTGTTTTATTCTTCCTTTGTATTTATTTACCTTATTTATTTTCACCCATGGTATTTATTTCTGCCTGTCTTTTTTAAATTTTTGTATGCATTTCTGCCTCATTATGCAAATGAGGAGGGGCTGTGTCTCAAGGGGTCATCTTCTCTGCTATTGGTGGACCAGTCAGACAGGAGAGCTCCTACTCTGCCTGCAGACATCAACGATCTTGCCCCTCACACAGTCAGATGGCTTCCTTCAGTGCGCTGAGGTGTTTAACAACTCTGAAGACAATACTACCAGCAATGTCTTCCTTCTCTTTTCACGTAGACGCTCCGACAGACGTGCTTTCAGTTTGCTGCATGCATGGACACAGAACTGCGGTACAGCACACAGTAACGATGAAATGTGTGCTGTTCTCACATTCTTCCTCTGTATGTACACATAAACAACAAGGCAGGGAAATATAAAAGGAATTTATTTTATTGTTTGGGTACATTATTGTTCAGTGTACATGCTCACATCTGAAACAAACTTTACGTGCTTGATAACTCTCCCACCCCGCAGACATCTACACGCCAACACCGATTTATATTCATAGCGGCAAGTGCTATGTAGCTCCACATAGGGGACACAGGAAGTGACATATAACACCTTCATGCGGCGTCATAACCGCGTAGCAAATTCACAGCCGCACCGGCAGAGCTCCAGAATATGCAACTCGGCCGGCTCACACGCGGACGCGCTTATAAGTGCGAGGGCCCGCCCAACGCTGCTTGCAGCTTTAATTGGGCCCGAGCACGACCGTGCGAGGTCCCTATTGAAATTGCTCGGATTATTTTTTTTTTTTTTTTTTTTTTTTTTTTTTTTCTGCAAAGTAGGCCCAAATGACATGGCCTAAACATACTCGAAAACTCACCAAAATTTGCAAACATGTCAGAACCGGTGAAAAATTTCGTATTCTACAAGTTTCGCACATGGGCGTGGCAAAATGACTCGCTAGCGCCACCTAGAAAATTGGAAATGATTAGCCCCTCGTTCACGTTCAACCTACATGTACGAAATTTTCTGGGGACATGTATCGTATCAAGACGCACAAAAAAGCCTCAAGAACCCATAGCCTAAAGTCAACAGGAAGTCGGCCATTTTGAATTTTATGGCCATTTTTGGATGATTTACACACTTCGTACTTTAACGAACTCCTCCTAGGGATTTAGTCGGATCGACGTCAAATTTCTGCTGTGCCTTCTAAAGGCATTGACGATGAAAAGTTGTGCTATTTGCGAGTTTTCGTCAATGGGCGTGTCCGTGGCGTCGATGATTCGCAATGAAACAGGAAGTTGTTGTAACTTCAGTGTACATGCTCACATCTGGACCAAACTGTACATGTAGGATGAGAGTCCCGCCCTGAACACATGTACATGCCGACATTCACCCACAGTCATAGCGCCACCTGCTGGCAACAGAAAGTGACCTTTAACGAAGCAGCCCCCGCCGCACGTTTCACCTACGTGCACGAATTTTCTGTGGTACGTGTATCTTGTCCAGACGCACAAAAAAGCTCTTGGAGCCATAGCCTAAACAACAGGAAGTCGGCCATTTTGAATTTTACGTCAAATTTTGGATGATTTACACACTTCGTACTTTAACGAACTCCTCCTAGGGATTTAGTCCGACCGACCTCAAATTTGTGCTGTGCCTTCTAAAGGCATTGAAGATGAAAAGTTGTGCTATTTGCAAGTTTTCGTCAATGGGCGTGTCCGTGGCGTGGCGTCAAAGATCAGCTCTTCGCCATGACACGGAAGTTGTCGTAACTTCAGTGTACATGCTCACATCTGGACCAAACTGTACATGTAGGATGAGAGTCCCGCCCTGAACACATGTACATGCTGACATTCACCCACAGTCATAGCGCCACCTGCTGGCAACAGGAAGTGACTTTTAACGAAGCAGCCCCCGCCGCACGTTTCACCTACGTGCACGAATTTTCTGTGGTACGTGTATCTTGTCCAGACGCACAAAAAAGTCTCTTGGAGCCATAGCCTAAACCCAACAGGAAGTCGGCCATTTTGAATTTTACGTCAAATTTTGGATGATTTACACACTTCGTACTTTAACGAACTCCTCCTAGGGATTTAGTCCGACCGACCTCAAATTTGTGCTGTGCCTTCTAAAGGCATTGAAGATGAAAAGTTGTGCTATTTGCAAGTTTTCGTCAATGGGCGTGTCCGTGGCGTGGCGTCAAAGATCACTCTTCGCCATGACACGGAAGTTGTCGTAACTTCAGTGTACATGCTCACATCTGGACCAAACTGTACATGTAGGATGAGAGTCCCGCCCTGAACACATGTACATGCTGACATTCACAGACAGTCATAGCGCCACCTGCTGGCAACAGGAAGTGACTTTTAACGAAGCAGCCCCCGCCGCACGTTTACCTACGTGCACGAATTTTCTGTGGTACGTGTATCTTGTCCAGACGCACAAAAAAGCCTTGGAGCGATGCCCTAAAATCAACAGGAAGTCGGCCATTTTGAATTTTACGTCAAATTTTGGATGATTTACACACTTCGTACTTTAACGAACTCCTCCTAGGGATTTAGTCCGACCGACTTCAAATTTGTGCTGTGCCTTCTAAAGGCATTGAAGATGAAAAGTTGTGCTATTTGCGAGTTTTCGTCAATGGGTGTGTCCGTGGCGTGGCGTCAGAGATCAAGTCTTCGCCATGACACAGGAAGTTGTTGTAACTTCAGTGTACATGCTCACATCTGAACCAAACTTTACGTGCTTGATAACTCTCCCACCCCGCTATGGAGGACCGATCCTGACACAGTCAGAAATAAATACAGAAATAAATAAATGCTCAATAAATAAATAAGCATCCAATTAAATACACAAAAAATAAAGTAAATAAATAAATGTAGGTAGTAATTAAATTATACAAGGAGACATAAATGTATATATTTTAATTAGTGCCTTTACTTATTCACCTTTGTTATAATTACCTTATTTTTATTCCTTATATTAACTTATTTATTACTAATTTTTTAATATTTATTTATGTGTGTGTTTTAATATTTTTGTCTGTTTTATTCTTCCTTTGTATTTTTTACCTTATTTATTTTCACCCATGGTATTTATTTCTGCCTGTCTTTTTAAATTTTGTATGCATTTCTGCCTCATTATGCAAATGAGGAGGGGCTGTGTCTCAAGGGGTCATCTTCTCTGCTATTGGTGGACCAGTCAGACAGGAGAGCTCCCTACTCTGCCTGCAGACATCAACGATCTTGCCCCTCACACAGTCAGATGGCTTCCTTCAGTGCGCTGAGGTGTTTAACAACTCTGAAGACACTACCAGCCATGTCTTCCTTCTCTTTTCACGTAGACGCTCCGACAGACAGTGCTTTCAGTTTGCTGCATGCATGGACACAGAACTGCGGTACAGCACACAGTAACGATGAAATGTGTGCTGTTATCACATTCTTCCTCTGTATGTACACATAAACAACAAGGCAGGGAAATATAAAAGGAATTTATTTATTGTTTGGGTACATTATTGTTCAGTGTACATGCTCACATCTGAACCAAACTTTGCGTGCTTGATAACTCTCGACCCCCAGACATCTACACGCCAATACCGATTTATATTCATAGCGGCAAGTGCTATGTAGCTCCACATAGGGGACACAGGAAGTGACTATAGCACCTTCATGCGGCGACATAACCGCGTAGAAATTCACAGCCGCACCGGCAGAGCTCCAGAATATGCAACTCGGCCGGCTCACACGCGGACGCGCTTACAAGTGCGAGGGCCCGCCCAACGCTGCTTGCAGCTTTAATTATATTTTTTTTTTTTTTTTTCTGCAAAGTAGGCTCAATGACATGGCCTAAACATTCTCGAAAACTCACCAAAATTTGCAAACATGTCAGAACCGGTGAAAAATTTCGTATTCTACAAGTTTCGCACATGGGCGTGCAAAATGACTCGCTAGCGCCACCTAGAAAATTGGAAAAATTAGCCCCTCGTTCACGTTCAACCTACATGTACGAAATTTTCTGGGGACATGTATCATATCAAGACGCACAAAAAAGCCTCAAGAACCCATAGCCTAAAGTCAACAGGAAGTCGGCCATTTTGAATTTTACGGCCATTTTTGGATGATTTACACACTTCGTACTTTAACGAACTCCTCCTAGGGATTTAGTCGGATCGACGTCAAATTTCTGCTGTGCCTTCTAAAGGCATTGACGATGAAAAGTTGTGCTATTTGCGCGTTTTCGTCAATGGGCGTGTCCGTGGCGTCGATGATTCGCATGAAACAGGAAGTTGTTGTAACTTCAGTGTACATGCTCACATCTGGACCAAACTGTACATCTAGGATGAGAGTCCCGCCCTGAACACATGTACATGCCGACATTCACCCACAGTCATAGCGCCACCTGCTGGCAACAGAAAGTGACCTTTAACGAAGCAGCCCCCGCCGCATGTTCACCTACGTGCACGAATTTTCTGTGGTACGTGTATCTTGTCCAGACGCACAAAAAAGTCTCTTGGAGCCATAGCCTAAACCCAACAGGAAGTCGGCCATTTTGAATTTACGTCAAATTTGGATGATTTACACACTTCGTACTTTAACGAACTCCTCCTAGGGATTTAGTCCGACCGACCTCAATTTGTGCTGTGCCTTCTAAAGGCATTGAAGATGAAAAGTTGTGCTATTTGCAAGTTTTCGTCAATGGGCGTGTCCGTGGCGTGGCGTCAAAGATCAACTCTTCGCCATGACACGGAAGTTGTCGTAGCTTCAGTGTACATGCTCACATCTGGACCAAACTGTACATGTAGGATGAGAGTCCCGCCCTGAACACATGTACATGCTGATATTCACCACAGTCATAGCGCCACTGCTGGCAACAGGAAGTGACTTTAACGAAGCAGCCCCCGCCGCACGTTTCACCTACGTGCACGAATTTTCTGTGGTACGTGTATCTTGTCCAGACGCACAAAAAGTCTCTTGGAGCCATAGCCTAAACCCAACAGGAAGTCGGCCATTTTGAATTTTACGTCAAATTTTGGATGATTTACACACTTCGTACTTTAACGAACTCCTCCTAGGGATTAGTCCGACCGACCTCAAATTTGTGCTGTGCCTTCTAAAGGCATTGAAGATGAAAAGTTGTGCTATTTGCAAGTTTTCGTCAATGGGCGTGTCCGTGGCGTGGCGTCAAAGATCAGCTCTTCACCATGACACGGAAGTTGTCGTAACTTCAGTGTACATGCTCACATCTGCACCAAATGTACATGTAGGATGAGAGTCCCGCCCTGAACACATGTACATGCTGACATTCACCCACAGTCATAGCGCACCTGCTGGCAACAGGAAGTGACTTTTAACGAAGCAGCCCCCGCCGCACGTTTCACCTACGTGCACGAATTTTCTGTGGTACGTGTATCTTGTCCAGACGCACAAAAAAGCCTCTTGGAGCGATGCCCTAAAATCAACAGGAAGTCGGCCATTTTGAATTTTACGTCAAATTTTGGATGATTTACACACTTCGTACTTTAACGAACTCCTCCTAGGGATTTAGTCCGACCGACTTCAAATTTGTGCTGTGCCTTCTAAAGGCATTGAAGATGAAAAGTTGTGCTATTTGCGAGTTTTCGTCAATGGGTGTGTCCGTGGCGTGGCGTCAGAGATCAAGTCTCGCCATGACACAGGAATTGTTGTAACTTCAGTGTACATGCTCACATCTGAACCAAACTTTACGTGCTTGATAACTCTCCCACCCACTATGGAGGACCGATCCTGACACAGTCAGAAATAAATACAGAAATAATAAATGCTCAATAAATAAATAAGCATCCAATTAAATACACAAAAAAATAAAGTAAATAAATAAATGTAGGTAGTAATTAAATTATACAAGGAGACATAAAGTTATATTTTAATTAGTGCCTTTACTATTCACCTTGTTATAATTACCTTATTTGTTTATTCAACTTTATTTATTACTAATTTTTAATGTATTTATTTATGTGTGTGTTTTAATATTTTTGTCTTTTATTCTTCCTTTGTATTTATTTACCTATTTATTTCACCCATGGTATTTATTTCTGCCTGTCTTTTTAAATTTTTGTATGCATTTCTGCCTCATTATGCAAATGAGGAGGGGCTGTGTCTCAAGGGGTCATTTCTCTGCTATTGGTGGACCAGTCAGACAGGAGAGCCCTACTCTGCCTGCAGACATCAACGATCTTGCCCTCACACAGTCAGATGGCTTCCTTCAGTGCGCTGAGGTGTTTAACAACTCTGAAGACAATACTACCAGCAATGTCTCCTTCTCTTTCAGTAGACGCTCCGACAGACAGTGCTTTCAGTTTGCTGCATGCATGGACACAGAACTGCGGTATAGGGAGAAGCACACGGTCAGCTGGCTGCAGCTAAATCTGGAGTGCACTCGTATTCAATTCTGTATGGTAAATTCAGTTTTAACGGAGCGCAGAGCGAGCTGACAGGCAGAGTTAGAGACTTTTTCTGTCGTTTCTCTCTTACAAAGACGCATGTCAGAGTCTTCTCTGAGAGGGCAATGAAGTCCAGTAGTACCCGATGCGAGCACCACATACAACACAATTTATCAATTACACAACGGATATACAGTATGAAAAGACCGATTGGATTATACTCACAGGATATAAAACCTGTTACATGCGTAACACAGTAATGTCAGGGAAATTACTTTACTTAGATTTAAGTACTGCAGTTGTACATTTGAAATACCTTCCTACCTTTGTGATAGGAAGCCTTCTTGAGGTGGTATAAACATTTCTTCTTATATTCT
>NW_024040988.1:0-1404 GCF_014851395.1 Micropterus salmoides
GTAATGAGTTCAGAAAAATAGTGTGTTCTCGCATCCTTAACCATGTTAGTGTTAATTAAATAAATAATTCAGACTGAGGTAATGACTTGGAGGACTGGATTTTTCCATCTGCGCTCTGCTTCCTGCATTCCTTTTTAGGCTGCGAATGCTGTCATTATCCAGGGTTGCTTACTAGCTTTAGACGTAGGCCTAACCTTTAGAGGAGCAGTAATATTTAGTGACGACAGCAGATATGATTGAAGTGATCGACCAGATTGTTGGTGTTGGAATCAGACAGGTGTTGGCTTTGGCTCTGAAAGAATGCGCAAAACTTTGAAACACTTTGTTCATTAAAGAAGCGAGAACACACGGAGCTTGGTGAGGCGGCATGAGTAACAGGCGAATCGCAGCTAAAAACAATACATCTGTGGTCAGATATGGTCATGTCCACTAATTCCACAGAGGAAATGCTGACACCCAGGGTAAAAACCAAGTCCAGTGTATGACCACGGTTATGTGTTTGACATGTTATTTGAAGTTAAAAGAAGTGGCCATATTTAAAAAGTCAGTTGCATTAACATTGTTGGGGTCATCAACATGAATATTAAAATCGCCACAAAGAACAATTCTGTCATAATTTAAACAGAGTAGATAAAAATTCAGGAAGTTCTGATAAAAATCCTCCAGGCGGTTTTGGGGGGCGATAAATTATAACAAATATGATAGGTTGCAGCCCTCCAACTTTAAGAGTGAGAACTTCAAAGGAGTTAAATTCATCACAGCGTACTTGATGACATTTAAAATTTTTCCTATACACGCTCACTAGCACCACCACGACCACCTGACCCTCGGTTGACTAAAACAATCATATTGAGGCGGACACAGTCAGCTAGTGGCTATAGTCATTCATTTGCAACCAGGATTCAGTTAAAAACATAAAATCTAGATTTGCAGACAAGAAAATCATTAAGATAAAAGTCTTACTTGACTGTCTCTCACATTGAGAGAGCCATTTTAAATGAGTTTGTTCTGGGTGCTGGAGTTGGTGCAGTTGTTCTAATCCTTATAAGATTACTGTGATTGCTGTGTGGGATGTGATTTCAGTTTACTGGTCAATGCGTGATGATGACAGGAATAGAAGTCTTTGGAACAGCGCTGGGAGCAGACGGCTTTACATGCCAGCAGGTGGAGACAGTTGTTTGTGGCAGTGAGGCAGAGATCTGTTCAGTGAGCGGTGGTGTGTCCAGGTGTGCTGCATGAATGATTAGTCATTCACGTAAGTCATGTGTGGACCGCACCACATGCTGTATGTGAGCAGCTAACATTTCTGAGCCCCGTTTGTTTGGGTGAAGTCCCTCTGTCTTAAAAAGAGACATTTGCCTGAAAATATTAAAATTATCCACATAACACACACGATGAGCCCTG
>NW_024040989.1:0-7596 GCF_014851395.1 Micropterus salmoides
ACAGTCCAGTTGCATTCTCCTTAACCCAGGTAAGCCGCTTCTGACATTGTCTCTGGTTCAGGAGTGGACTGACACTAGAAATGTGACACTTGTAGCTCATTTCCTGGACACGTCTGCGCCTGGTGGCTCTTGATAACTCCAGCCTCAGTCCACTCCTTGAAAAGCTCCCAAGTTGTTGAATCTGCTTTGCTTGACAGTCTCTCAAGGCTGTGCTCATCCCTGTTGCTTGTGCACCTTTTCCTACCACACTTAACCTTCCAGTCAACTTTCCATGAATATGCTTTGATGCAGCACTCTGAACAGCCAGTCCTTTCAGCAATGACTTTCTGTGGCTTACCCTCCTTGTGGAGGGGGTCAGTGAGTAGGTCAAGACAGAATCAAATGACCACCTGTAGTAGTCTCACTGCAGTGAAAACCTATCAACATCACTGAAGCTGTGAAACTCACCAAATTCGATGGTGGTGGTTCACTTTCCTCAAACATTTGACGTATCTAGTCTAGTAAATGTAACGAAAATCTTGACTATTTGACGATTCATGTGTTTACTGTTGTTGGACAGGAGAGGAAACAACGCAGTGGAGAGGAGAGGAGACAGCATGAGGGCAGAAGAGCAGATAAAAGTGTGTGTTTCTGAAACGTGTTTTTAGTGTCATCAGGTCAGTCACCAAGAAAATAATCAGTCTTGTCAATCTTTTAAGTAACTTTACTGACAGATTGATGCAGCTCTCAGGATTATCAGTAAAATCAATAAGAAGTTGTAAAAAATCTGCGAGTGTAATTTCCTGGTGATTTCAGTGATTTGGTGTGGTGTCAGGTTCTCTGGGAAGGTTCTACCAAGCAGAAAGACAGACTTCTCAAATCACAAAGAGCAAATGATCAGTATTCAATTCAATTAAATTTTATTTATATAGCGCCAAATCACAACAACAGTTATCTCACAGCGCTTTTCATAAAAGAGCAGGTCTAGACCGTACTCTGTGATGCTATTTACAGAAGCCCAACAGTTCCCACCAAGAGCAAGCACTAGGCGACAGAGGCAAGGAAAAACTTCCTTTAAGAGGCAGAAAACTCGAGCAGAACCATGGCTCAGGGTGGGCGGCCATCTGCCTCGACCGGTTGGGGTGAAGGAAGAAGGGAACAGAGAGAGAGAGAGAGAGAGGGATGGAAGAGAGAGGGGAGGGAGGCAGCCTACACAATATACACACAGAGGTACAGACAGTAAAGGTGATGTTGTTATAGACTAAATAAAAATGGATATTTATAGTAGTGTTAATGATAATAATTGTAATGTTAATGATTATAATAACAATAATAACAATAGGACTAGTAACAATAGTTGTATAAAGCTGTTGTGTGTTTTAGATTCTCTACAAATGTTCTTCCACTGAGTGCAAAGGCAGTCTTGTGTGAGGGTCACAAAACATGCTGAAAGCTGCAATGCTCTTTTAAAACACCAGAGTCTTAAAGCTGGGTTAAAACACCTTAAAAACCAAGGCTTCATGACTGCATACACAGCACTGTACCAATCTACAGGCAATGACTTCAGGCTGGCTTACACCGTGCCTTGTCCGAGAGTTTTTGAAATAATGCGTTTTTGCTACGAGTCTTGTTTTCTTTATTGAAAGTTATTGCAGTCTGTTTGGGGATAAATTAGCTCTCCTCAGTGGACATAGTTTATGTCTTTGTTAAACTTCTTGGAAACACCTGTTTGACTTTCCACTTTCCTCTGCACGGCAGGAAAGTTTGTGTGTGTTCTGTGTGTGTACGTGTGAGAGAAAGAGCGGAGGCAAGCTTCTAGCCGAGGGAGACCAGTGTTGGAGCAGAGAGTGAGAGCTTGAGACAGAGAGTGGCCTCTTGCCTCAGCTTATATAGGCGGGTTATTTTTAAACCCACACCCCCTTCCTCATTCCTTATTACTGCACTTCCTCTCCCGCTCGCTCAGGAAGCCCACTTGGCTGAGTTTCCTGCCGGCACCGCGTGCCGACTCAGAGGGAGCAGAGGGAGCGATAGCGCTGAGAGGGTCAGGCACTGGGTGCGATAGACATAGAAACATAGAGGCAGGGAAAGAGGCAGAAAAAAGAGGAGGGGGAAGCTGGCACTTGTTCAGAGTCTGACATGCGAAGGCCTGGGCTTCCTCCAGCCCTTGTTAGAGTGTCCCTCTGGAATACCTCAGAGAGAGAGAGAAAGAGAGAGAAAGAGAGACCTAGAGAGCGAGAGAGAGACCGGTCTGAGAGGAGATGAGAGACATGTGAAGCAGTGAATCTGTAGCAGGAACCAATAGGCTTGAGGCTGATAGCTAAAGACATTTGCTGAGAATAAGAATGACTATAACAAAAATGGTAGAATAATACCGTATCCTTTCATTTAAACAGTGTTGTTTAGACCAACGTCCAAAGTTCAACCCATGTTACATAAGACTGTGTCATCTGCAAAATGTGGAATAAAGATTTGTTTCCCTTTCCGCAAATCACCTTATAAGTAATTCTTTAAGGAAAAGATATTCACACGGTAGCTCCGCTTTAATCTTGAGAAGCTGCAGAGCTGCACTCTCTATTCATTATTCACTGTAACTTACACTGTACATTTAAAGCTAAACTCTTCTCGCCTGCCATTCACTGGTCTAGTGCAGAGTTTTGTGTGCATGCCATATGGCCGATAACTGCATGCACGTCGCGGTTCCTCACAAGTCTATTTCAAGTACTATTTTAAAACAATATAATATTCTTTGTGTGGTTCATCAGTGGTGTTGAATGATCTGAACATCCCGCATGGTGCGGACAACTCGGCACAACACTGGTGCAGCTGTGGATCAATCTCTTCAGCAAGTGTTCCTCTTCTGCCACTACACACATACATGCTACGCCTACACATGCGCACAGGAATTATAACCCTAACCTTCAGGGTTAGGGTTATAATTTTGGATTTATTCACACACTTTAAAAAAACTTATTAAAAGCTTTTTTCTTTTTACATGTTTATTTACAGCATAGATGTTTAAATTTCACATACTTCCAAGATTGTCCAAGATGTGGAAACAGTCAGGTCACTAAATTTATGAATTTATGAATATTACTGCCTGTTTAATCCATCCATCCATCGTCAACCGCCCATCCTGTGCACAGGGGGGCTGGAGCCTATCCCAGCCCACATCGGGTGAACCACAGGGGCCACAACCCTTGCTTGTTCTAGTCTGATAATTCACAATGTTTCTGCTCTGACTTTCATAAAGTTAATAATGTCACTAAGCTTCACGTCTTTGCACTTCCCAGGATGGATTACTTGCGACCATGACCTACCTTGACCAAGTGGTTGAGTTCAGGCTGTAGAGCAGTATCTCCAACCTCGACTAAACAAGAGGTGATGTGCTTTCTTGACCTTGTTGGCTATTATAGGAGCTTTTGCACAAACGTTTCAGTGATCGTGGCTCCACCCACTGACTTACCTAAGGGAAAGGAATAATTCATCTGGTCCCTGGGTTGTCAAAAAGATTCACACAGGTAAAAACACTTCTCGGCCCAACTCCTGTTCTGTAATGTACAGTATGTGGGGGGTAAAAAGTTCCAATTTCATGAAAACAGGCTTCTGTTACGCCATTACTGAATGCTGGTGATCCATTTCACATGAACAACTAAAGACTTATCTCAAATCTTCCTGCTTTAGCAAAGGTTGTGGAGACTTTAGTGTCTGATCAAGTTAAAACTTTCCTGAACTTGCGTAATATCCTTATTACAGGGTACCCCCAGGATTCTCAAAGTTAAATTTAAGACTTTTTCTTGTGCACCAAGAACTCTTATGGGGTGAAATCAAAAATACAATATAAATTGTGCAGTATGAGTTGCTACAGTTAGTTACACCTTGGCTGGATAAGGTAATGAAATTTAATATGCCAGTTGCTTCAGTGATTATTCATCCTGTTCTGGTTTTGCATCTAAAGGCTGCTTGATTGTATTATTTAGCATTGGCTTGAAAGCAGCGGGGATAAGGAGTTGGGCTCCGGTTTGTTTTTTCCTCTTCCCGGTGATCGGCCCCTCTGGGTGATGTAAGTTTAGTGTTAGCATGTCGGATGTTTCCATTCACAGAACTGCAACAGTGGCGCCACACCGACACACAGACACGGTCCTCGTCTCAAACACACCTGTCTCTCCGTTGCTGTTCTAACGTTAACTGAACAGTAACCTGCAGGTGGTCTTCCAGCTCCGCGGTTCCATTAGCGCTCGCTTGTTGTGCTAACCTCAGCGCCACTGCCCTCAGCCTCGTCCGCCAACTTGTCCGTGTTTCTGGCCTTCTGAACTTCACACACTTGCCCATTCTGAGCCGATGAGCTAACGTTAGCTTGTTTGTAGCCCGACGTTTAGTTTTCTTTCCTAACAACTAACTGATTCGCACCAGCGCTTGGATGCCAGAGCTCGTGCACCGTGAACACTCCACAGTAATGTTACGACGTTACGGCATTTATTTAATCCTATGAAAGGACAATAACAAATTTAAGACCTTTGTAAACAAACTTTACTACTTTGTAAATGAAATTTAAGACTTTTAAGGCCTTATTTTTAGAAATTGAAATTTAAGATTTTTTATAATACTTTTAAGACCCTGCGGGTACCCTGATAACGGCAAGTAATCTTGTTTTAGATCCGGCCATAGTACAGTTTCTGCCTCTCTGAAAGTTGTTGATGTTTTTCTGAATGTTTTTCTGTATGGCCGAGTTCATCGACCTTACAAAAGCATTTGATACAGTAACCATCCCATATACCTGTTTGAAGATTGGTGTTGGTCATAGAGCTGCAAATTGGTATCAGCTATCTTTCTGATTGGATGCAACGTTATCCAGCACGGGAATGTAGCAGCTGAGCCTGTTGTCCTTAAATTGGTGTCCCACAAGGATCGTGGGACACCAATACCAGGTACCAAAACAATTGCCTTTAGTCATTAACACTCTCCCACTTCTAAAGGTGGTAAACCATCAATCTTTATTTAAGTCCGGCATTTAAACCCCCAGACTTCAGCTGCAATGTCCAACCTTTGTGGCAAAATTTCCACACAATGCATCATCAAGCAACATCCATCGTCAACCACTTACCCTGCGTAAAGGGTCGCGGGGGGCTGGAGCCAATCCCAGCTGACATCGGGCGAAAGGCGGGGTACACCCTGGACAGGTCGCCAATCCATCGCAGGGCCACACATAGACGAAAAACCACTCACACTCACACCTAAGGACAATTTAGGGTCACCAATCAACCTAGTCTTCCTAGAACATGCAAACTCCACACAGAAAGGCCGGCCAACCGGGGTTTGAACCCGCAACCTTCTTGCTATGAGGCAGCAACACAACCATGTCATTTATAAATACTATGTACACCATTGCATCCCATTTCATCATATGTATTTAATCACATCAGCACAGTGTGTTATGACATGTCTTACAGACTTTGCTGTCCGGAGAGTTTGATATATTTTCACATGTTAAGCCACGATACATGTATGATGATGACAATATTTTCATTAGGGAGGATTATAATACCTTATGGGAGCAGAATGTCAAGTGATGTGTGAGAGCAAACTGCACAGTTGAAATTGGAATGGAGGAGAAAACAGAAATCAGAGGAACGATGGTAGGAAAAAGAGGGGTAGGATTCCATGCATAGCTGTGGGCCTCGTTGGACCGAGCTGCACTTCTGTTATAGTCCAGAGCTGGAGCTTATAGGGAACCTGCAGAGTACAGTGCAGTTTAGTTAGAAACATAAAGAGGCATCATTTTAACACAGAGTATAGTTTTAAAAAAGTATAATCCGTGTAGATTCAGCACATATTGACACCAGAGCTTTCCCACCGGGTTCCTGTGAGGTCCTGTTATGATTACTTAAAAATCATAATAAAAAATAATGCCATCCTGAATAGAAATGTTCTTTGTGTGGAGTGATTTATATACTGCAACTGTAAATGTTGTTTTGTGGAACATTTTACCGTTTTAAAAACTGTATTGATCTATTTAGTCACACAGTGTGAAGGATTCATGTCATAAGGTTACAAATGGAGCTCACAGCAATTTCCCTTTATAAATCACAGTCTACGCGAAATTTGGCAATTCTTGTCCCACCTTATAACAACCGTAGTTGACTAGAAATAGTCAGTGAAAACACCCCTAATTGATATAATACATACTGACTGCATGAAGATAGGTATGGCAAGTTCTAACAAGAAAAGCTAAAAAAGATATTTCACACAGTGTGGAATCAAAGTTCTTGTTGCGGAGGTTGAAGCAAGAGACAAGATATTGTTTGGTGGGCAAAAGGTGCATAAACAGACAGAGTTTTTGTCCCCGGAGGAAAAGGGACACCAGAGCTCGACCCCTTGATGAGCGACTTGCAGGAATGAGAATCCCTTCTGAGTAATGACGGAGGTGAGGGGCACATGGATATGGGAGACGAACCAGATGACCCATGTACCCTATGTAATCTGTATTCCCTCATTTGAAAAGAGAGTAAACGAAATACATTCTAGTTGTGTTTAAACATTTACTTACACAAACAAATGAGACATTTTCTATGTGATCCAGCACGGCAGGGTCTCCACTGCACCTACTGTGTCTCAATCCTCCGGTGTGTAGATGCAGTCATACAAAAGCAAAGAAACACCATCGACTCAATTTACAACGCTGCCAAGGAAAATACTGCCAAAAATAAGTCTTGTTTCATGTGACGTTGCATACTAAGCTACTTAATAAACAGTGTTATATTTTGTGTTTATAGACAGTGAGTTCCTCTTTGAACTCACTATCCTTGAGATCTTTGGATTTGTTTGTTGCTATTGAAATTAGGACTTGCCAGAAGAACAACCTCTCAGCAAGACTAAAGGCCAATTTATACTACTGTGTAGGGTCTATGTGCGTACCTACGCCGTAGGCTGCGCACGTAGCCATGCATTTATACTTGTGCGTAGGTGTCTCCGTCATTCTGCAATTACACCCCCAAACGCTAGTCGTCCACTGTGTTGACTTTTGCCGGCCGAGCATGCTAAATTCCAGTTTAGCTCCGCTAAGGTAAATGGAGGTAAAATTGTAAATGTGCAGCTGGTGTAGCCTTTTCAAATGTTACGGACTGAATGGATCACATTCTGAGTAATTTCGCTCGGGTTGTGACGTGCGGGGTACTTCCGGTCGGCTCTGAGGCATTGCGAGGCTACCCAGCCAACCAATCACAGAGCTTACGATCCACGTCGTTACAATTTTGAGGAGGTGCGTATAAATAATAAAATAAATAAATTGCACTTTAGGAACCACCAAGCCCTCAGGATGAGTGGGGATCCGGTTTGGAAGGTGGGAAGCTTCAGACATCTCAGTGTCTACATGACAGAGGATTTATGTCAGCAATTGGTGAAGAAAGCAAAATTAGAGTCTCTGTCACCTCAAGGTGCTTAAGACTTTTCTCCATCTTTTTGGTTTGGGAGCAGCACTAAGAGGGTGGTGCGTTCAGCTGACACCACTAGTGATGTGTTGGTCAGCTATATGAGCCGGCTCCTTCAAGTGAATGATGGGAGCTTGTGTCTGAGAGCTGATTTTGCCCACTGTAACCCACCCTCAGAGCACACATTTAAATT